>NC_138174.1:54282742-54757621 GCF_964165515.1 Mesoplodon bidens
CATAGATTACCTTGGTGTCCTATTCACAGTAGGTTGTTTTCAATTACTTTACTGAAGAATCACATTTTATTAGAAAATAAACATCATTTGTCACATTACTGTTTTCTTCCTGTACTTCCAGTAACAGTCCCCACAATCTCATTTCTGATCAGCTCTAACTTGTCCACCCAGTTAAGCAGCACCTGGACTTATAAGTCCAACAATCTAATTACTGAGACAATAAAAGTGAGACTGTATTCATCAGTAATTTTTCATAATAACAAAGTAAAAGTGATTAATATGCATCTAGGTGTCAGGTCCTAAATTTGACACAGAAATGTTTTGGTAACTGGTTTGATTGGAAGGACAGTGTAGAAAAGAAATACTGATGAGAATACTAATAAAGCAGAAATCTGGCAATTATAGATGGAGTCTGCAAAAGACAGTTCTAATATCACTTTATGAATCTGGGGATGCAAGTTCACTCTAGTTGCAATATAGATAGATAAACAAAGGTGAAAGTCTGTTATTCATGGAGATTTTTTTAGCTGTTGTAATAGTATAATTATTGATTTATATTCAATGCAAAAAATAAATAAAATCCAAACATGAGTTTGTCACCCGGACTTAAAACCATTAGTCCTATACGTTGAACATCGGAAGTTCAAGCTGTACTTTTCTGTTGTTACCTCATTATAAGACTGTGATACTAGGTGATGGCCATGAATGTCTTCACATTTCATATCTAGGAAAAGATATTTGGAAAGATAGAATAATGGCTAGAGGACCTAAATAAAAGTCATATGGGCCTAGATAAAAGCTATATAAATGTGATGGCATGTGACTGACTGAAACTCAGGAAATATTTATTGGACCTTGCAAAGACTTAATTTTAAAAATTAGATCATCAGGCTTCAAAGTTAAGCTACTCTTGAGGCTTTTATTGAATAAGACTTCATAAGGAACTATCAAATAATAGATTGTTAATCATTTGAACATGAAAGCAATGAAAACATTACAACAATGTGAAAAGTTAATGTATGAGAAAGAAATATTTTTGTGCATTTTGAACCGAAAATCTGATTTGCCTGTTCATCAGTGGTATGGTATATTCAAAGGTTATTCCCAAAGGCAAATAATGTGCTGACTTTTTAAAAAATTCAGTCGTTCAGTTATTCTATCACTACTCTGATAATTGGTTTGATTTCTATTTTACTATGAGCTTGCTGGATATTTAGATGGTGCAAATTGCCCCAAAAAGGGCAATATAATATAATATAAATTATCTGGGATTTCTATTACTATAAACTGCATAATTTTATTGAAATAATTTAGGGGGAATTATAAAGGTTCCTCAAGGTCTTAACCTGTACAGGAAATACAGAGCATATGTTAAATTTGAGAATTGACAATTCTGCTATGTTAAAGCTGTTGGCCAGATCTTCCGGCATATAGGGTTGTGAAAATCAGTATATGATATGACTCAGAAGTATTACTTCTGAGTTGAATCATGTGTAAATCCAGGACCAGAAGACATAGTACTTAAGTACTGATATATTCATTTAAAAACTGTTGCATTCCTTCTATGTATCTGGCATTCTGCTGTTTACTGGGGATTCAGGGTTGAGTGAGATATGTTTCGTTTCTATTCTCAGATGCTAATGGTCCACTAGCAGCTGCTGACAGGTATTGCAATTCCTGATTCAGTGGTAGTAGAAAAGGTTATTTTCCCCTACGTTTATTAAGATATTTAACTGTAACATGGGAAAATTAAAGAATTTAAAACAAAAAACAACACCTTAGAAAGATGGTAAATTTTCTGTTTTTACCACAATTTAAAAAAAAAGAAGTCAATCTTTTTTTGAAGAAAAGCTTTTTAAGAGCTAAACACATACACACACACATATATTAGAATTTATAGGGCTTGTTTGCTTTTTTCCCATAGTGATAGTGGTAGTTTTGTTTTGTTTTGGTTGTTGTTGTGTTGTTTTTATTTTTGCCTAAAATGCCTGTTTGTCCTTTCTCTGGGACAAAAAATATTATGAAGACATAAACTTCCCTGTTATTTTGTTAAAACATCATTTCTGGGCCAAGAATTTATATTGGCCTCTATGTTACATAATACCAAGAATTAACAATAATTTAATTATATGTAACAAAAATACTTGCTTCTGGAAAATAGGTCTGTGAGTTAATTAAGTTGCTTTTGTATCACAATCACAGGTTACTCGTCAAAGCTCGCAAAACTCACTCTGCTCTCCAATCCCAAGCTATTATTTAATAAACATCCTGAACCGTAAAACCCTATAAATATCTTCCTTCAGTTTCCACATTTTGAGATACTATAAGAATATGTTAAGATTTGTTTTCCCTTATTGCAGTAGACCCAATAAACTTAGCTTTCCTTGATTAGTAGGTTTTCTTGGTGGTCTTCTAAGAGATTTATGGTCCCTTGCTTTCCATAAACTATTATCCTTAGAACCAGAAATCAGGTACTGCAATAATCAATTAAGTAAGACATTATATTCAGACATATCCTATTGTGGCAGGCATGCACACATACACACACACAAACACACACACACAATCACAGTTGCCTGAGTTTTATCAACCATGAGTTTATTGCTTCAATTTGCTCAAATGAAGGGAAACATTCTGAGACTTTTTAATCAGAGGAATTATTGCAGTTAACTTTTATTTCTGAGTATGTGATTATTTCCCACCAAATGGAACTATAACTTTATAGATTCTACCAAATATTAAATGTTAGGTTTGGGAGATTAAGATCCACTTTAACAAAAGGAAAGCCAGGACATGTTGTTTTGGTATAGGCCTTATAATTACACCAGGAAAAATACAGTTGGTTTACTCTATGTTGAATGCGCCAGCTACTTTTTTTTTTTTTTTCTAAAGGGTATTAAAGCGTGAAACTGATAGGGCTACTAGACTTATGGGTTTGTTTTTTTTTACATCTTTGTTGGAGTATAATTGCTTTACAATGGTGTGTTAGTTTCTGTTTTATAACAAAGTGAATCAGCTATACATATACATATGTTTCCATATCTCTTCCCTCTTGCGTCTCCCTCCCTCCCACCCTCCCTATCCCACCCCTCCAGGTGGTCACAAAGCACCGAGCTGATCTCCGTGTGCTATGCGGCTCTTCCCACTAGCTATCTATTTTAAGTTTGGTAGTGTATATATGTCTATGCCACTCTCTCTCTGTCACAGCTTACCCTTCCCCCTCCCCATATCCTCAAGTCCATTCTCTAGTAGGTCTGTGTCTTTATTCCCGTCTTGCCCCTAGGTTCTTCATGACCTTTTTTTTCCTTTTTTTTCTTAGATTCCATATATATGTGTTAGCATACAGTATTTGTTTTTCTCTTTCTGACTTACTTCACTCTGTATGACAGACTCTAGGTCCATCCATCTCATTATAAATAACTCAATTTCATTGTACGCCAGCTACTTTTAATCTTCCTTTTGTACTTAATGACATTTAAAGGGTTTGAGGAGATCCCTATTAATATATAGTTGAGCTAGAGAGATAGAAGAAATGATATCTGTTAATTAGCCACTGGGACAATTCATAATAACATGGACATGCTAGCCTACTTTTAACACAGCTGAATGTCTTCCAACTTCTTTCCCACTTCCCCCTCCTCAAGAATAAATGAAGAAAGAAAAGAAAAGAGCACAAAACAAAATATGTTTTTAGGACAAAATCTCTGTTATAATCCCCCCCCCAGATTGCTGGCCCTAAGAAACATAAACAGTTTCCTACTAGTGTCTGAAAGAGAGGAGCACTAGTGGCCAAAACCTGGGGAAAATGGCAACAAAAATCTTATAGGCAGAAGAAATAGACATTTACTATAATTAAAGGAATAAAGAGATTGTAAGAGCGGTGGGCACAAGGAGAGAGAGCCTGCACTGCTAGAGGCAGTGGCTCTGTTTATACCTGAGTATCAAGGAATGTTCTAAAGACAATAATTGGAGATAAATAAAAATGTCCTAAGGATATATTAATGTTTTATTCTCTTTTTGATTAATGTAATAACTCTCATTTCTAATTCATGATATAACTAGAGGTCTGATTCTGTTCCACAGTGTTTCAGTGGCACTAATTATTTCTGGAATTTCCTGGTGAGAAATCACAAATGAAACATCATGTGGTGCTCATTAAACCTGTGCTTAAAGAGATTTTTTAGCATCTTCAATGAATCAAGATACATAGCATACCGGTTAGAAAACTATAATTCATAATAGGTGAGCCTCATAAAACTTTATATAATTTCATTGCCTGATCTTTTTATTGTGGGAAAATGAAAATAAAATAAGTAAACCAATATACAACATATAAAACATACAAATAATAACTCCTCTCAGAAACAAACTTTAAATATCTTTTCATATTCTAGTAATAAAACCTTTTTTACTTGATATCCTGTTTTGCTGAACAGACAGGGAATTTTGATATTGAAAGGCTCTGTGAATTCTGTTCAGAAAGATCTGAACAAAGATCACGTTTGTATTCATCCTACAAATGTGTGGTATAGTTATTTATTTGAATAGATGTTTGTTAATAAATAATATCACCAAACATCAACCTATACTTGAAATGTAATTAAGGGAATTCTTTTTGACTTCTAGCTTCTAAATAATGCTGAGTATTTTCATAAATAATTTCAATTCTATCTCTATTATTGAAGGTTTAAATGCATATATTTTAAGATATAATGATCTTTAACCATCTTAAGTGACTAAGATACAGTGTAAGCATAGCTTACATTTTTAAAAATACTTGATTTGGGGATTTTCCATATTGTTTCATGCAATTCCTGATTTGAGCAGATATATTTATACTTAACTAGATCATTCTCCTCATTGTTATTATAGAAATGCAAGATAAGTTGAAGAAAATTCTAAAGGACACAGTTATCACTTCAGTGTTGATATAGCCCTCTTGGATGAGTGACTCGAACACTTTAATACCTTTAGTGTGATTAACAATGCCCATATATGGTACCATTTTTATAAGTATTATTTCTTGTTTCTTTCTTTAAAAACTGACGACCTCATCTTTAAATACAGTAGTCTTGTGTTCTTGGTCTTTCAATGCATTTTAAAATGTTCTACACTGGTAATTCACCTAATTGCCTACACTCAAATTTAAAATTTCAGATATGTCATATGATAGAAACCAGTATTATTACTGATTTCAGAAGGAATCAGGAAAATATCAGATACTTTGTTTTTCTTCTGCCCTTAATATAACATTTATAAAGGTAAATTGAGAAGTAGGATATAAGAATGTAAAATTTCTTTTCTTTCTTCCTTTCTTTTTCTTTCTTCCTTCCTTCCTTCCTTCCTTCCTTCCTTCCTTTCTTTCTTTCTTTCTTTCTCTCCTCTTTCATCTAGCTATCATCTATCCACAGAGAATTCTTTGGGTATTTTTTAATTTTGGTAATATGATTTGAGATCTCTTTATTGAAAAGGCACGTTGTAACTGAAAAAGAATTTCCATATAAGAATATTTTTGAATGCATTCTGAGACTATTATGCTATTAGAGTCTATAATAGGTAAGAACACATAATAATATGATGGAATAGTAAAAATATATACTGTATAGTATTTAATATGATATTATATCCAATGTGGATTTTGACATGAGGCATTTTGACAGTCTAGTATACATACACTACAAAAATATTTGATGTTAAAATAAATCCTAACTTTCCAATTTTATACTCTCCTATCACATGTAGATCATTATAAAGATTTTTAAAGTAGAGTCCTTCTAAGCTGTTTTGAAAACACTATCAGATTTTTAAAATAATTTTTTGCTCGTCACATGTATCTGTGATGATAAGCCATTTCTAGTTCATATATGGTATATTAAATAATAGTATTACCCATGAAGTAATAATAGCTAACGTTTATTGAAGGTTTACTGATGGTGGTGGTTAAGCACTGTTCAAAGTGAATTAGGAACATCAATTCATTCATTTCTCACAAAACTCTGTGGAGTAGGTACTGTTTTTACCACTCTAGTGTACAGGCAAGGAAACAACAGAAAGTAGTGAAACCACATAGTTCTACTGCATAGGCTTTGTTCTTAACCAAAATATTCTCACCACTTTTCAAGTTTAAATTCAAAAACTTAGTACTGTTTCAAATGTGAGAGCTATGGACAAGTTGCATCAAAATAACCTCAGCAACAGATTAAAATACCGTTTTGTGGCCCCAAACACAGTTGTAATGAATCAAAGTCTTTGAGGTTGGCACCTGGTGATCTTTGTTTTAAACTAAGCTCCCATGTATTCTTCAGGTACCTTAAAATTTGAAAACATTACTTTCTTCATTTGAGAATCCTGTCATTGTTGTACCCAAATCTACCTTCAACTAAGTCATTCCCATGAACCCTTGACTCCAGTTCATATTTCCTATATGTATTTTATTTTTTGGCATTTTTTTGGTCACATCTGAAATTTCTTCTTTATCACTGTGTAAATTTCCTCTTTATAACTATTTAAATTCAACTTTCTTCTTTATAACTAAATTTAAATTTTAAAATATTCTAAATGTATTTATAATTTAAATAGGATTACATAGAACAATGTGTTATCAAATATATCTGCTTCAGTAAGAAAATGTCAGAAATGATATTGTTTTCTGCTGCCACTGAAATAGCATGATTCAATAACTGAGAAAAGTTGAGGGTTAAGAGGCTAGTATGAAAAGTGATAAATTTACTCTCAAAGTGTCCATAGTGGCCAGGTTTGGAAACGTCATCAATTAATTCAGTACAAGAATCTTGAGGGGAATTTTCCAAGTAATGCAAATGTTAGGGCAAGAGAAAAGACAGTTACTAGAGTCAGAGTATTAAATGCCAAAGAATACCAGAGCAAGGGGCTACAGTGAATGGCGAGGGTAATAAACTGTTATTGCTTGGAGCTTTGCTGGGGATAGAGAAACCAAATGGAAACATAGATTAGGATTTCAGAAAAGGTGTCCCGTGAATTTTACCCCAAATATTTACTCTGAAACTCGGAGCTCAGTTTTCTTTTAACTAGGTAGAGCCCTCACTGTATTCAATATGTAAGCAACTCAAAATGGGAATACAATTAAAGGTATGAAAATGTGTATTGAAGACACTCAGTTGAAGAAAGAACTCTCAAAGAAAATCTGGAAGCTAGGATTGCCAATATTGAAATTTTCTTCAGTTTTCAAGATGTCAGGCTCATTTCACACAAAGATTACTAACATCCATAGGCATATTTTCCCTCCAATGTATGTAATTATGTGGCCACAATTCCTCACTTGCTACGGTTGAATGTTTGTGTCCTTTCAAAGTTCATATATTGAAATCCTTTCAGAGGTGATTAGGTCATGAGAGCAGCACCCTCATGAATGAGAATAATGTTCTCACAAAAGAGGAGAGAGCTCCCTTACACCTCCCGCCATGTGAGGTCACAGTAAGAAGTCAGCAGTCTGCAACCCAGAAGAAGGCCTTCTCCAGAACTGGCCCATCCAGGCACTTTGATCTGGGACTTCCAGTCTTCAGAATATGAGAAAGAAATTTCTGTTGTTTATAAGCTACCCAGTCTGTAGTATTTTGTTATAGCAGCTTGAATAGATTAAGATACCCCTTGATGAGATATTGCTCTTTCTTGAGCTTATGTTACAAAACATAAACCTCAACAAAATCCAGATGTTCCCTATGTATATAAAATTAACAAAATCCAGATGTTCCCTATGTATATAAAATTAAGACAAATTTTCTTTTCCATCTCCTTTTTTGAAATTTATTCCATTTCCACCCCTTTCTCTTAACACCAAATGCTGCCATCTCTGCCATGTTTTTTTGTTTTTTGTTTTCTGCTTTTAGCAGCAATATGGGTCTCATTTCTTTGCTTCTGAGAACATTTTACTTGGGATCACTACTATAGAGGCTGCGAATCTGCTTGTGATACATGTAGGTGTGATGCTGGTTCTGTGATTTTTTTTTCTGGCCTTTCTGGTAAGATGTGATTCTGTGAAGTGTTATTTTTTAAAAATAAGACACATATGTGGTTGTATTCCAGGTAAAATTATTTTAAAAATCCAATTAAATTTGAATATCAGATAAACAACAAATAATTTTTAGTATAATTATGTCACACCATTGCAATTTTTAGACTAAAAGTAATTTTGTTGTTTATCTGAAATTTAAGTTTAACTGGGCTTTCGTACCTCTGTTTGCTAAATCTGGCAACTCTAGGCACGTTTGAAGAATGACTTGGTTTCAGTTCAACTGTGGTGATTATACTGCAGCAATACTGTTTCCAGCAGGAGATGTCTAAGTTGAAGGTTAGTAATTAATGTGTATTTTTAAATTTCCCATTGAAAAGTCAATTGGCATATATTTTTTTTCTCTGGAAACTTAATAGCTGGAGGTACACATGCTACTGCCTTTTTTTTTTTTTTTCAATTTGGATCTTTCTGTTTTAAGAAGACTATATAATTTGGGCAATTTTTATTCTAGTATATGAGGCTCATTGCACAACTAGATTGTACTCTGTTGCAAAGAAGGTCAGTCAGAGACTTCATCTATTAATATGGTAAGAAGCTCCACCAACTTGTCCATTCAAACTGTGCAAATAATAACAATAGTATATTACCTAATTATCTTCTAGTTTCTGTGTATGGTCTCAGTATTTCAAGTATTTGAAAGAGAAATAAAAGGAAGGAACAACACCCTCTCCACTACGTGAAGAAAGTAAAAGGAAAATGAAACAGATATAAGATAGAGTATAGGAAAGGTCTTAAAAGGAATAGGAAATACTAGATTTTGTTTAAGTGATATAATAAACAAAAATATAGTTAGATGTGAAGAAAGAAGAATCCCTCTGATATCTTCTATTTCTGCTGTAGAGTGGGAAATGAGATGGTCTAATGAAGTTTTGAGGAACACGGAGAAGGTTTAGAAAAGAAATTGTAGAGAAACGAAGAGCTGCCAATTTGGAAAAACATTTTGATTTTCAGTTAAACATTAAAGTGCAAATGAAGTAAAGGCCATGAATTTATTATAATCTCATTCTATAAATTTGTGAAATTATTTTCAACAATTAGTAGATGCTGAGAGAAGATTAATTGAAATAATTTGAGATGAACCTAAATGTCAGTGAGCAAGCATGAGGATTAATATCACTGTCTTGGAAAACATCAACTTACTGAGCATGGATATAAACTAGGTAGACATATGTAAAGCCTGCAGGAAGTTGAAAGATAAATATCAAGTCAAACAATAATTGTATTTGAGACATCTTTATGAAGACTAATAAGCATAATCATGATAAATTGATGCAAATGAAATGTTGAAGATATATAATATATATAAATAAAGAGTGAAAGATATATAATATATATAAATAAAGAGTGAAGATATATAATATATATAAATAAAGAGTGAAATATCTGAATATAAAATAGTTTGTGTGATTACAATTGCTACACTATTACTAGGAGTAGGTGACCTTGGTGGAGAAGTATTACAAAATAATTAGACACCTGCTTAGGATTTATAGAATTATTTTATCCCAACATTTTCCCCAGAAATGAATGAAAAGTTTAGACTTATCTGGGCTTTTTTTTTTTTTTTAACATCTTTATTGGAGTATAATTGCTTTACAATGGTGTGTTAGTTTCTGCTTTATAACAAACTGAATCAGTTATACATATACATATGTCCCCATATCTCTTCCCTCTTGCATCTCCCTCCCTCCCACTCTCCCTATCCCACCCCTCTAGGTGGTCACAAAGCACCCAGCTGATCTCCCCGTGCCATGCAGCTGCTTCCCACTAGCTATCTATTTTATGTTTGGTAGTGTTATATGTCCATGCCACTGTCTCACTTTGTCCCAGCTTACCCTTCCCCCTCCCTGTATCCTCAAATCCATTCTCTAGTAGGTCTGAATCTTTATTCCTGTCTTGCCACTAGGTTCTTCTGATCATTTTTTTTTCTTTTTTTTTTTTTTAGATTCCATATTTATGTGTTAGCATACGGTATTTGTTTTTCTCTTTCTGACTTACTTCACTCTGTATAACAGTCTCTAGGTCCATGCACTTCACTACAAATAACTCAGTTTTGTTCCTTTTTATGGCTGAGTAATATTCCATTGTATAATATCTGGGCTTTTAAAGCCTCAATTTTTATAGTATTTTTACTTCATCTTTTTACTTCAATTTTTGTATGCAAAACTTTTACTATGATGTGTATGTTTTGTACTTCGGTTGCTGTTTGAACTGTCTTCCATGCAGGTAGATGCAATTGACTATTCCAGATATATTTTCTGCCAAAGGCAAGTACCTGCTTTCTTGTTGGCCTTTAGTCTTGTATAACCACATGTTGAGTTGAATAGTTTTCTATAACATGGTTTGCATAGATGCCTTTAATTGCCACTCTTTGCCCTGTAATTAAGAGAATTAAGGAGAATTCTGCCAGAGTCATCTCCACTTAGTTCAATTGTCAATATATATTTTATGAGGATGACTTTGGGTCACTCCTCAGTGATTTATTAAATCTGGTCTAATTTTTATAGGTGGAAGATTCCACATCCTAGTGTGGAATTATTATTAGCAGTAATAATAATAAATGAACTCAGATATAGAGAGTAGAATGGTCATTGCCAGGGGCAGGGAATGGGGGAAGTAGGCAGGTGATGGTCAAAGGATACAGAATGTCATTTATAAAGTGATAAATTCTGGGATCTATATGTATATCAAGGACTTCCCTGGTTGCTCAGTGGTTAAGAATCCACCTGCCAATACAGGGGACACGGGTTCAATCCCTGGCCTGGGAAGATCCCACATACCATGGAGCAACTAAGCCCATGCACCACAACTACTGAGCCTACGCTCTAGAGCCCACGAGCCACAACTATTGAGCCTGTGTGCCACAACTACTGAAGCCCATGCACCTAGAGACCATGCTCTGCAACAAGAGAAGCCACCACAATGAGAAGCCTGTGCACCTCAACGAAGAGTAGCCTCCGCTCGCTGCAACTAGAGGAAGGCCGTGTGCAGCAGCAAAGACCCAACACAGCCAAAAGAACAATTAATTTAAAAAATAATAATAAAATAAATGTAAAAATATATGTATATCAAAACGTTGTGTATCTTAAATAGTTACAATTTTGTCAATTATACCTCAATAAACCTGGGAAAAATACAAATAAAGATTCTGCCCAAGAAATTCTCATTTTGAAAGAATACGGAAATTATAATTGATCTCATTGTCAGATGTAGCCTCCTTATCAATTTTAAATATCATTCTCTCATCTGTTTTATATGTATTAACTGATTTCCTCAGACTTGTGCTTTATGTTTTCTCAGATGTACAAGACTCATCTACTTGATTTCTGATACTAATACTATAAGATGATGTGTTTCTTTTCTTTTCATGTCTTTCTTTTTTTTCTTTCCTGAGGCCAATAAGGGTTATGGTGTGTGATGTTCCTCCTTTACTTATTGCATAACCACTCAGTATCAGACAAGTTTTTAAAGTAGTTTAAAATCTGCCTATATTCCATAATATAATTATCTTAAATCATGAAATATCTCTTCAAGCTCAAAATTCACAATAAAATTCATGATAAGGTTTTATATACAAGAGTTTCATTTCCCATTTTACATTTTATCTGTGAGGTAATTAATCAGAATTGTAGTTTCCCCTTCTTCTTTATTCCTGGGGGTGGAAATAAGGAAGAGGGGATGAAATTTGTTCTAAAAAGATTAATGATTGACTAAGATTCTCTTTCTGACACAATATGTGTGTGTGATTGTGTGTATTTCTTGAGAGCTCTTTATTAATCTCAGTTCTTTTTAAAAAACATTTATATATTGATTTTCCTAAGTGTTACATCACTTTCCCCAAAAGGATAGAAAATTGACCAAAATACTTGAAGAACCCTTGTCATCTTAAAAGTGTGTGCTGCACCCAGATAATCTTATTGCCTCCAACTATTTTATTTTCTCCTACTTCCTCTTGCTTATCTGTTTCCTTTTCTAACAGTAGCTTCACTAGTCACAAAAAAAGTGCCATTTTCATCAGGTGGATTTTAAAGCAGCTGAATCAGTTCTTAATTGGTCAAACTTTTTATTTTTTTAAGTGGGTTTTTCTGCCCCAAGTCTCTTTTGAGCAAAAACTACATTTCTTGTAAACTATATTTACATGTGCTCAGAAGGTAATATATGCACCTTGCAAAGTAAAGAAATGCATTATTTACTTACAAAGTATCAGGAGAATGAGACATACACATGCCTAAAATTTATCCAGATTAATAAAGCCTTTTCTCTATTAAGAGCAAGTCATTCTTTGTCAAGCAAGTCATAGTATGCTTTGCTAGCTTTTGAGGACAAAGGTTTCATTTTATAATACTTTCTGCAAATTTTTATACTATTAATAATGTCTTCATATATAGTAGATAAAATATTTTATGATTTTCATGGGGAAAATGCTTTTCTATGCTCCCTATTGTGAGTGTATTATAATGCAATCCATAATTCAAAATTATGTGTGATTGTGTGGATTTGCTTCAAACTCTTGTTGATATAGGGAAATTCTAATGATGCTTCTATAACTAGACCAGAAACTGAATGATTTGTTGTTAAACTTAGTTTAATCAAAAGTTTTCTAAATATAAATAAAATATAAAATATTCCCAAATAACACTTTGTAATTTTATAAAAGTCCTGCAAAACCCTTTGAGAAACTAAATGGAATTACACGTTTTATTTTTATGTCTACAAGTATTAAATAAAGAATCTTTTTTATTTAAAAAATGGCAAAGGGCTCCCCTGGTGACACAGTGGTTAAGAATCCACCTGCCACTGCAGGGGACATGGCTTAGAGCCCTGGTCCGGGAGGATCCCACATGCCATGGAGCAACTAAGCCCGTGCACCACAACTACTGAGCCTGCATGCTAGAGTCCATGAGCCACAACTACTGAGCCCACACACCACAACTACTGAAGCCCACACTCCTAAAGCCCGTGCTCCGCAACAAAAGAAGCCACTGCAGTGAGTTGCCTGCGCACTGCAATGAAGAGTAGCCCCCACTCGCCACAACTAGAGGAAGCCCACGAGCAGCAACGAAGACCCAATGCAGCCAAAATAAAAAATAAATAAATTTATTTAAAAAAAATTTTAAAGGCAAAAATGAGAAAAGGGAAAAGTGAAGAAAGTCTATACCAGACATATTTGTAAGTGATACTTGTACATACAAATACATATGTACATATTCACATATATACATTTATATAAATGTTTAAATATCTATCTAAAGCTAAAAATCGTAAGATAATTAGAATAATATGTACAGATTATTAAAACTGTGTTTGTGCAAAAGTTTGATTATGATGTTGGTTGTACAGACATAAAGTTTAACCAGGTAGCAAACACTGTGAATTTCTAATTATTTATTCATTTTTAAATGAATTTATTTTTTAAAACATCAATTTTATCTAAAAAATTCCTCAACCATCTCTTTGTATTTACAGTCATTTTAGTAATATAAATATATCTACCCAATGAAGTCTAGATAAAATAGCACAAAATGCATTATGTTGTACTTTTTCCCTTTGAAACTATTTATCAAATGTACTAGAAGGTGTTTTCATTGTAGGTTTCAATGGTTTGACTACTCAATTAAATAGATGACCTCTGTAGTCCACTTTATTATTTTAGGATTGTTTTTATCTTTATAGCAAGGTCCTTTTTCAATTATTTTCTAATAGAGCTATATTCTGTGTAAGAAGAGCTTCATAGAGATATTGGTATACAAAACCCGTTCTAAGTTCTAGTATGCATAACTCATTACCAAAAAAAAGTTTATTTAGGAAAATAGATAATAAATGCTATAAGATGGGAGGAATTAGAAGTTAGAAATAAAAGGCTATGACCTAACTAATTTGATTTTGAAAGTTACTACTCCTTAAAACAAAGAAAGATTTTTGGAGAACATGTGTAATATTGAAACATTTTATGATTACATTGATATCATAAAATTATAAAATATGAAATAAATTAGGGTGTCTAAGGAGTTTCTAAGGTTAATCTTTTTTTTTTTATTTTTATTTTTTTGTGGTACGCGGGCCTCTCACTGCTGTGGCCTCTCCCGCCACGAAGCACAGTCTCTGGACGTGCAGGCCCAGCGGCCATGGCCCACGGGCCTAGCCACTCTGCAGCATGTGGGATCCTCCTGGGCCGGGGCACGAACCCGCGTCCCATGCATCTGCAGGCGGACTCTCAACCACTGCGCCACCAGGGAAGCCCTAATCTTATTTTTAAAGTAAAGTTTAATTTACTAATATAGAAAATATTTCTTCATTTTGAGTCATAAACTTAAAACTCAGAAAACTTTTTATTCTTCATTATATAAACTGTTCTTGATGATATAAACTACTGTATACAGAGACTAATAACAATGATTATACTTTAAATACTGTTTTTTAAAATACCTGATTGGGCTAATAATTTTGTATTTGGTTCTTTCATTAAACATTTGTTAACGATAAGGCCTGGTGTGTGTGTGTGTGTGTGCATGTGTGTGTATGTATTTTTTGAAAACAAGTAATATATGTAGGGAACAATTATATGGATGTCACGGCAATTTAAATTGAAATAAATACTTGTTGGTACAAGTGAACTTATGCTTTGAATAAAGTAAAGGCAAAATACTGAAAATGGAGTTATTAGGAAAAAATAAGGGATCATGATAAATCTATGTAGTTACCAATATTCTTCAATAATGCTGGTCACCATTATATTATTAATAAATGCTATTTGAAGCAATGACTTTTAAAAAATACCACCTATAATTATTACTGAAGGATATAGATCAACAATTAAGCGAAAAAAATTTTGGCTAAAATTATGCACACAAAAATAGAGTAACCAAACAATACTAATTTACTTATATGTTGGCCAGCATTCCAACGTAATGCTTCAAAAGTTGTTACATTCTTAATAAAAGTGTATTGAAGTCATGAGGTTAAAAGATTGCTATTATTAAACAAGTAGAATCTATACTTAATTCTAGCTCTAAATATAATTCAAGGACTTCCATCTTCTGGTCTGCATGTGAGAAGCTTAGAAGTTGCCACTCTGTCCTAACAAGTGAAAAGCTTTTATCCATGTTTTATAGATCTTTCAGTGTACAGATCTTTCACCTTATTGGCTAAATTTATTCGTAAGTATTTTAGTGTTTTTGATACTATAGCACATGGAATTGTTTTCTTTATTTCTCTTTATGATAAGTTTGTTGTTGTTTGTGTATAGAAAAGCAATTGATTTTTATTTACTGATTTTGTATCCTGCATCTTTACTGTTTCCATTTATTAGTTCTAAATGGTTTTAGGTGGAGTATTAGGATTTTCTGTATGTAAGAGCATGTCACCTGCAAACATAAATTTTACTTCTTCCTTTCTGATCTGTATGACATTTATTTAGTTAGTTAGTTTTCCTGGTTGTTTTGGCTAGGATATCCACTATTAGGTTGAATAGGAGTGGTGAGAGTGGGCATCTTTGTCTTTTTCCTGATCTTACAGGAAAAGCTTTCAAACTTTCACCATTGAGTATAATCTCTTTCGATGAATGTTGCTTGGAAAATTGGATATTCACATGCATAAGAATGAAACTGTAACCCTGTTTTACACCACTAACAAAAATTAATTCAAAATGGATTAAAGAAACCATAAAACTCCTAGAAGAAAACATAGGGAAAAAGCTTCTTGACATTGGTCTTAATAAGTTTATGGTTATGACACCCAAAGTACAAGCAACATAAGCAAATAAAAACAAGCAGAACTGCATCAAACTAAAAAGCATTTACACAGACAATAAAATAATCAACAAATCAAAAAGGCAACCTACAGAATGAGAGAAAATATTTGCAAACCACATATATGATAAGGAATTAATATCCAAAATATATAAGGCACTTATACAAGTCAATAAGAACAACAACAAAAACAATCCAATTAAAAATGGATTTAAAGGCTCAGTTTTTAAAGGCTGCTTTCCTTGGAGTGTTTTCTTGGCTAGCAGCTGTGGTTTTGTAGAAAGAAAACTGAGCCAGAAGGGCTGGATTCAATTCTAAACTCTACCAATTTCTAGATGTGTGATCTATGAAAAAGTCACAAACTTTCCATGTCTTATTTGTTACATTTTCAAAACAGAGTTAGTAATATCTCACAGAGTTTTCATGAAGAAAAATGGCATAATTTATATTAAATTCAAAGATTACTATTACTATTTTGCTATTGTTATTATTACTAAAACAACACCTTGGCTGACTGATGACTGGCATTTACCCAAATATAATTCATCATACCGGTTCTCTGGATTACATTTTTAATTTAAAAAGCAAAAAATATCAAGCCACGGTGGAGTATTTGGAGCACATTAGAGAAATCAAAAAGGAAATGGCACTTTAACTATTAATTAGATCACTACAGATAATAATATGGCATATGATGGGAAAGGGTTTGATAAGGCTAAGAAGAGCTTTTAGAGCTGGAGCAAAAAAAAAGGCAACATTAACTCATGCCAAAATAGCAAAAGGAACAAAAGGAATTAAACTAAACTAAACTAAAAGCTACCATTTAAAGAAGCATGTGCAATTGTGGGGCTAGGAAGCACTTGCCCCATGAACAATTATGATTTTTGAGATAACGGTTATTTCCCAGCTAATATTCTTTAGTGCCACACTCCAAGGAGTTTAAGGCATTATGATTCTAACACTGATTCACATTTAAATTCTGTTTTTGATATTCGGGAATGTCTATAAATATACAATGAACATTTAAGTACCCCAGTTCTTCACTTAATCTTCAGACTTAAGGAATAGTATGTTTTAATAACACACTCAAAGATTCAGTGGATCCCCAGTATTAATCTAAATCTTTCTCCATAATCCTTATAATGTCAGAACATCATAGAAAATATATTAATCCTAAGACTTTTTACTAAAAAGGAAAATGAACTTTAAAAAATTCACAGAATAGCAAATAAATGTGTATTTTAACATAGATATGGATTTTAGAGTAACTATGCAAAGCCTGTTTAGATATGTAAACATTAATGTTGGTGAAAAACAAAAGTTAGAAAAAAAAAGCAACTTTTTGATTTTTTTTTAAGATTTAATTTTATTTATTTTTGGCTGTGTTGGGTCTTCGTTGCTGCACGCAGGCTTTCTCTAGTTGTGGCGAGCGGGGGCTACTCTTTGTTGAAGTGCACGGGCTTCTCCTTGCAGTGTCTCCTCTTGTTGTAGAACACGGGCTCTAGGTGCGCAGGCTCAGTAGTTGTGGCCCACAGGTTTAGTCGCTCCACAGCATGTGGGATCTTCCTGGACCAGGGATCGAACCCGTGTCCCCTGCATTGGCAGGTGGATTCTTATCCACTGAGCCACCAGGGAAGTCCCTTGATTGTTAATAAGCAAAGATTTAAGTGTTTTATGCAGTTGTATTCAATTTTATGAAATTAAATTAGAAGTTAATGCTCTGGCACAAGGGTAAATTATAGTAACATATGATAAGGTATTTGATCCTGGTATTCCAAGATGTCTTCTTCCTTTATTCTATCCTGGTCTTTTCTTTTTCATCCCTGATTTTTAAAAAATATTTTAGTATCCTAAATAGGGGATATCAATACTTTCAAGACTTATTTCTGGCTATAAATGAATGCTTTGTTGGATTTCTAATGGTTTGCAAACCCAGATCCCTAATGTAGACAATACTTGCTATTAGAATGAAATAGTAAGCATGAGAAACAGTAATGGAAGTGCTTTGGGCTTTGCCAGTTTGAAAATCATTAAAACATCATTTCAAGCTATAATCCCCAAGTGAAAAATCTTTAAAAAATTAAAAGTGATAAATAATTCATATTCCTCAGGAATTCGTAACATTTACTAGACTTTATAATGCTTCTGATAGTAAACAGTAATGAAGATAAATTCATTTCCCATTATTTATTATAGTATATCCCACTGTACATTATAGGTCTTAAAAATCTGAAGACAAATCCAAAGGTGAAGAGATAACAAATGATGCTACATACATGCTTTTATCATTATGATTTGATAACATAAGTTGCTGAACTGTGGAGTGGGTTGTTAATTGCTTCTCATGTTAATAATATAACAGTGTCCTGGAGAACAAAATCCTTTCATCATTTTAGAAAAATAAATCCAGTAATTGACTTTTTACAGCATGATTCTCCAATAAAGACAGACAAGATCAGTTTAGAGGCAGTGATCTGCACCAGGATTGTAACAGCCAGAGCTCTTGTAGCTAAGCTACCATTTGTCCCCCTCAAAAACTGTTGAAGTTGTCTTCTATTTTATTTTTTAAATGCGTTTATTTAACACTATAGTGTGAGCCTCATAAGCACAGGAGTAGAGGGGAAAAATACAAGAAGAGCAAAGAAAAATGCCCTTTGTTCATTAACCTTCTCCACGTTTTCCGTGACAACTTTAGTTTCCCCTTTGAGTCTTATTGCAGATTAATACATTTAGCTGCTACTTTCCAACATTAATACTTCCGTCTATGAGAAGAACACAGTCCCATTAATTCTCTGGACTTTGCTTCTACTAATCTTCCTTCCTCCCTCCCTTCCTTCCTTCCTTCCTTCCTCCCTCCCTCCCTTCCTTCCTTTCTTCCATCCTCTGTCTCTCTTATAGTAATGTACTCTCTTACCATTTTATCTTATGCTGTGTGTCCTCATTTATGACTTTTTCATTTCTCTTTTCTTGCATAATTCTGAATTAATTACAGTAGTTTTTATGGATGGGAAGAATTTTTTCATTTTTTATTGAAATATAGTTGATGTACAGTATTACATAAGTTACAGGTGTACAACATAGTGATTCAAAATTTTTAAAGGTTGTATTCCATTTACAGTTACCACAAAATACTGACTATAGTCTCCATGTTGTACAATACATCCTTGTAGCTTATATATTTTATACATAATAGTTTGTGCCTCTTAATCTTCTACCCCTCTCTTGCCTCTCCCACCAGGGGCAAAGTAGTTGTTAATTCTCCATTTTTCAAGGCTGTAAAGTATTGAATCGTTTAATATTTTAGACTTTAAACCATATAGCATGTGTCCTCAATTTATACCTAAACTCTAGATTTAAGTTATCTCTTCAATGAATTTAAGCACTCTAAATTCTATCATTCTTTTCCTTATGAATTCTTTAAAATCTTAGGTAGCTTGTATATTCATTCCCAGATTTTATATATTTTTTGTTTTTTTATAAAGTCAAATTGAACTCATCTTTAATCATAATCTTACTAATTCTATTTTTAAAGATTCCTTTTTGGACTTCAGACCTTCCTTCTGAGATTTTCTTCTTCCTAAAGACTATCTTTAGTATTTGTTTTAGAAATTCCTCCCAATTTTCTATTTGTGTCCTATTCTAGATTGATAGCTAACTAAGAGTACAATTCAAGGCCAGTATGATTTTTTAAACCTTTGCAGGCCTCTCACTGTTGTGGCCTCTCCCGTTGCAGAGCACAGGCTCCGGACGCGCAGGCTCAGTGGCCATGGCTCACGGGCCCAGCTGCTCCTCGGCATGTGGGATCCTCCCAGACCGGGGCACGAACCCGTGTCCCCTGCATCGGCAGGTGGACTCTCAACCACTGCGCCACCAGGGAAGCCCTTTTAAACCTTTTTCAACACAATATTTCACTGTCTTACCAATTCTGTTAACATCTGAAGACCCTATGATTGAACTCATCATCATGTAGATCTTCAACTTTTCCTTTCATTTATTTTAAAGCTCTCCTCCTTCATCCCTGTGGCATCTGTTTTACATATATATATAGATAGACAGATAGAGGTATAGATATGGATATATATTATTCTTGAGTAAATTGTGTTTCCTGAATCTAAGGATGCCTTTCTTAAACATTCCTATCGTGCTCTTAGTCATTATCTCTTTCAACAGTGCCTCTCACGTTAGATGTATTTAGATATTCTCATTCCATTTTTCAGTCTCTTACTGTCCTTTACATTTATCTTTGTCTTTATTTTCCTGGGATATATTTCATAGGATTAGTTCATGTATATCTTTCAATTCACTTTTGTGTGCTGCAGCACTGGAATAACACAGCCAAAGTTTCACTTTGTAAATTAGATACTACAAAGGACAATATTTCTTTGTACACCCTGAGACTGCCAGATTTAGCAAATAAAAATACAGGACAAGTTAATTTAGAATTTCAGATTCACCAGGAATACTTTTCTTAGTATGAATATGTCCTGTGCAATAGTTGGCATATATACTAAAACGTACATTTTTTATCTGAAATTCAAATTTAATTGGGCATCCCTTACGTTATCTGGCAGCCCTGAGGATGTTGGCAGGCTTCTGTGCTTCAGCACAATTGGTCCAAAACAACCTCCTTTCAGTCAACAGAATTCCTTTACTTCAGTAGGTATATTAAAAGAGCATTCAAATGAACTGAAATTTCCCGTAAAGATATCTGAAAAGCAAGGATACCCATAAATATAAAGCACCAACGAGGTTTAAAGCATTGGAATGAGACAGAATGGGCAGCTGTGCCCACCTCACTGGTGTGTATGGCTGTGTTAGTTCCTGTGGGGAATGAGGGTGGGAAGGCCTCAAGGACTAACATGCTGGGAACATTTGGGAACAAATTCATTGCATTACACTAGTTACACTTGAGCAACACAAAACGACAAGGCATATAAACAAAAACTGAAAAAAGTTAAGCCCATTCAGATAAAGGACTCAACCTTTAAAAAAATAAATGGAGGAATTTATAAAGTTGGAAGAGGAAACGTAGAGTTAGTTTGAAAAATAGATATCAAAAAGGGAGAGCATGCCAAGGCATAAAGGGTGTTCAACAGCTTCACTGCAAATGGAAGTGAAAATTAACCCCAGAAAGGGCTTCTTCACTATAGGCTGTAGAACAAAAAGCAACTGCTGTCCCAAGTTAAAAATATATAGAAGAGTCAAATGCTATAGTTAAGGAAAATACAGTTTCCATCTTAGCACTCCTAATTATTAAAAACCATTACTGATAACAAAATTAAATGCATATAATTCCAATTTTATAACATGAAGTGACACAGATACATTATTTTATTTCTAAAGTACTTAACAAATACAAAACCTCCCAAAAGATAAAAATTTAACTGTTTCAGTAGTCTACTCAAATAATAACTTATTTTAGCTGTCCTAATATGACTAATTGTTTACACCACTGCCTACAGACCTAAAAACACAAAAAATAGATTGCAGGGGAAGTCACCATGTGAATCTTTGTATTAAAAGCATATGTATATACATTACATATATATATATGATTAATGCTTTCATATTATGTTACTGTTGTTGTTACAGTCCTTTTACTAGGATTATTTCAACATTGGAAAAGTGTAGTAGATATTTTTCTTTTGTATTTTCCCCAAATATATAAAATTATAATGTGTGTGAGTATGTGTAGGTGTGTGTGGCACGTATGTAGGATGTTAATGAGGGGGTATGTTAACAATATATAAAGAAGAATAATGTGGAAAATAGGTCTCAGCTACTTGCTGAGTCATTGTGAAAAAATAGTAACAGAAAACTTTTAATTATTTATGCAGTGAATTCCAAACATCTTATTCTATAATAGCACATATATTCTAAAATTTACCAGATATTTAATTGATAGGGAATTCTCTAATAAATTCTTCAATTTTGTTTGCTACTGAAAAGAGATGTCTAAATACAATAGATTTTATTTGGAGAGGAGGGTATCTGGAATTAATGTGTCATCTCATTATTAAGAGTATTTTGTCATTTCTCATTATAGAAAGGCTCAAAATTGATTATGAAATTCAAGTGCAAAGAGGTTGTAAAAATATCCATTTATATGGAGTAAAATCCATGATTGTGAGTTATATTTGCAAATTATAATGCAACCTTTTAAGACATTTTCTGTCAATGTTTATTGAGTACCTCTGCAATTTTTTAATGTGACCATAATTCATATATATCCCAGATAATTTGCTCCTCAGGAGGATATATCATAGGAAAACAGGCTCAATTTAATGAACTGATTTGGAGATAGGATAGCATAATGATTGAAAACCCAGATTGTCTTGTCAAGCTGCATGGATTCAAATCCTACCTTCATCACTAACTATTTGACAGTAGGGGATTTTCTTAATCTTCTTTTTGCTTCCCTTTCATTATCTAAAATATGGAAGAAAGAGGAGTATCTATTTCCGTGGTTTTGAGTCTAAAATCTCAGAAGGCCAACATGGTGTCGTAGTTAAGAGTATAGAGTTTGGAGCCAGATAATTTGGATTCAAGTCTCAATTCTGCAGTTTACTAGTTGTTTAGCTTTGGGGAAAAAGTAATTAACTTTCTCTGCGTCAGTTTTCACCTTTGTAAAAGTAGAATAACAGTATTAATTAGTTCATACACTTATTTTGAAGATTATGTGAGTTTATTCATGTGAAATGCTTAGAACAATACCTGCTTTAGATAAAGACTAAAGGAAAGTAAAAAAAGCTCTTATCTATACCTACAAAAAAAATCAATGCTTAATTGTTATTACCTATTGTATTATTTCCTATTAGCAGTGGTAAAAAAAAAAAAAAAAAAAAAAAAGACCGCAAATTTGTGGCTTATGGTACCAGAAATTTATTATCTCACAGTTCTAGAGTCCCAAAGCCTGAAAACAAGTTTTAGCAGGGACACTCTCCCTGTGGAGATTTAGGGGATAATCTGTTCCTTGCCTCTTTCAGCTTCTGGTGGCTGTTAGCATGCCTTGGCACCTGGCCACATCTCTTTCTGCTGGTCTCCATTTGCTTCTCCTCTGGATGTATGGTGTTTATCTCCCTCTGCCTCTTTCTTGTAAGGATATTTGTGATGACATTTAGAGTTCACCCAAATAATCCAGGATGATATACTCATTTCAAGGTCCTTATCTTAATCACATCTGCACAGACCATTTTTTCAAATAAGGTAACATTTACATATTCTAGGTATTAAAACATAAATACAACTTTGGGAGCTGATATCAGCCTACCATGGTTAAGAAATTTACTTGCCCTTAGTTAATATTTTTCACTATATTATATATCAAATTTTGTATAACACTACCTTTAAAAGCATTTTTGAAGAATTAGCACAAGGTGATATAACATATGCATGAGTTTAGTATATGAACTTTGAAAATAACTAAAAATGTTGAGACACTGCATCATATATACGTTTCTTCATTGTATTTAAAACATCGATATTCCAGTAATGGCAAATGTACAGTATGCTAAAGCATTGGTGGTTTTTTCAGTCCTTGACACTTTATAAATTAAAATAATACATATGGAATAATAGTGAAAATGAGTCGTTTGCTTACCATTGGGTCTTAATGTGCCAGTTTTACTCAGCTATAACATTTGCTTAATATTTAATTTTTCCAGTCACTTACCTTCTACTGAATTATAAAGTAACTCATGAGACTTAATGCAGTTTTAAATGTAAAAGGTATAGTGAATGCTCAATATTATATAGAAATTAATTTGTAGGTTGACTTGAACTTCAATTTAAATATTTTCTAACAGGCAATTATTAAAGTGGAGCCCATGAATCTCTGAAGTTGTATGACTAATTTTATTCAGAAGTATGTATTTTCTGAGGAAAAACTCCAAAATATTCACCAGTCCTTCAATGGTGTTAGTGGTCCAAAAATTTTAAAACCATAGCTCTAAGGCCATCAAATGAATGAACACTTCAAATTTTATGGTGACATCATCTAAACATAATTATTTCATTCATTCAACAAATTCTATTCCTTGTTAGATAAAAACCTATGCCAGCTGTCTGGATTTTAGGAAATCAATAAATAATAACCCTCTTTCCACCCCTGAGTTGAACAGGTGAGAGAGAGGGGCAAGAGTCAAGAAGATGCAGCTGAATGCATTATTCATATTTTTGATAAAGCTATTTGGAGAAGGTGGCCTTACTCTGTGCCCAAGTGAGTTTGCTAGTAACCCCCCTGAATATAACTATTTGCCCCAAAACCTCATATCTCTCCTATGGCCACAGAGTCAAGCATACATAACCTCAAGCCAAGTCTCCCCTTCTCACCAATTGGATAACTCATGCCTCCAGGGTGTAGATCATATCAGAAAAGCCTCTTCAGGTGGGATAGGGAGGGTGTGAGGGAGAGGCAAGAGGGAGGAGATATGGGGATATATGTATATGTATAGCTGATTCACTTTGTTATACAGCAGAAACTAACACACCACTGTAAAGCAATTATACTCCAATAAAGATGTTAAAAGAAAAAGAAAGAAGAGCCTCTTCAAGGATGTTCTTACACATAGCAGCCTGAGGAGAGGAATTTAAGTGCTCCTTTTCACCATTCTCCACCTTTTTTTCTCCTATTGTGTTTGACTTTAAACCTTAAATCTATGAGAAGATTATCAATGTATGGGAACATTTCCACTTTTAGTTTCTTAAGTCTCCTCTCATAGCCTTCAATTTTCAAAGCTTGCTGGATGCTTTTATAGGACCACCAGTGGATCATTTTCCTTCTGCCCCAACAATACTACAAAGTGGGCCATAACAATTAATTAAGTAAACTAACTTAGCCATTCTGTATCTAGGACAGAAAATTAACTTGCTATTTTACATTATAAAGAAAATTTTTCTAATCATTTTATCCCATAAAACCCATCAGAGGTGTTTCAACAAATTTAAATAACATTGTAAACGAACGCCAATAATAAAACTGTGATAACGTACAGAAGCCATAAATGTGAATATAATGTTTTTCATATATTAAAATTCTTACTAGATATTGAAGTTTAAATATTAAATTTGTTTTCCAGTTCCTAAGAATTAAAACCCTGTAAATTACAATCAAAATCAATTTTTACTGCATTAATAAAAATTCAATGAAATGAAAACCTAAAATTCAGATATCCTGATTTTTTTTTTTTCTGATCATTATAAGGCAAATATTTTTTCCAGGGCCTTGATAAAGGTGGGGATTCCTTTGACTGCTAGGGGGTGCTATTTCACACTATGATGGAAGCAGTGTCCTCAGGATCTCAACAAGAGAATTTGTTTTTTCTGTGTATCACATTTAAAGAGTCCAAATAAAGAAAAGGCACACAAAAGATTTTTAAAACACACCTTCTTACTCTAACACACAGAGAAGCACATTCACATACATGCGTACACTCACAAAAATTAGAAAATACAGAAATGCCTTGCCCCTAGGACAGTTATACCAAGAAAAATTATGTCCACAGAACATAAGGTTGTAGAAAACTCAGTTCCATTTGAGAAGATCCATGAATAACGAGTTCAGCTTTACCAGTCATTCTAAGAGAGCATAGTATACAGTCTGAGACTTTAAATGATATTGAAAGAAATCTTCCAATGTGCAGCTAATTAAGATATTCTGTTTATTATGCAGGGGGAAATTTCAACTGTGAATACTGTCTGTTTTCCCAAGGAGTGGCACTTGTACTAAAATTAGAATTTGTTTTTGTTTTTCATAGTCAGCATATTTAATTCCTTTTAATTTAGGTTTAGCCTTGAGTGACTTGTCCCTAATGTTGGAGTTCTGAATTAGTACTATTTAGTGACATCCAAACCATCAACTCTTGTAAGCAGGCCTTCAATACTTGGCCATATTGTCTTTTTCCACTGCCCTTTGCTGTGAAAACTCATAAACATATACACACTACTATATATAAAGAAATGTATCTCTTAAAGAAGCTTCCTCCCAATTTTACTTATTATTTATTTATTTATCAGAAGAGTCATCCTCAGGACATTTCTGAACCAAGACTTATGCTAATATTTCTGAGTCTTAGATTTCTAGTGAGATATGCTTAGTGTTTCATTTTCACTTTCTGTTACTCCTTTCAAGGGCCTCAATTTGTGTTAGTCCAACCTGTAGCTTAAGTAGAACATTGTCATTATCTATATCATGAAGTCTACCACTGTTTGCTGGATTTGAGTTAATATATTCCTTCCCTTTCTCATTCACTTTCTGGCCCATACATACATGTGTTCATTCAATAATTTCTAATGTCCTTTTTTCCTGTTAGGTTTCTTTGTGCCTCAGTCACACTTTTAGATCTAATAACAAATAAAATACCTAGTTGTTTTCTGATGTCCTCTGTAAGAACAGTTAAGACATGATTTTTTAAATTTTTAAAAATTTTTATTGGAGAATAGTTGATTTACAATGTTGTGTTAGTTTTTGCTATACAGCAAAGTGAACCAGTTATACATATATCGACGCTTTTTTAGATTCTTTTCCTATATAGGTCATAACAAAGTATTGAGTAGAGTTCCTTGTGCTATACAGTAGGTCCTTATTATATATTATCTATTTTATATATAGTAGTATTTTAGTAGTATTTTACTACTATAAATAGTACTACTACTATAGTAGTAGTAGTACTACTACTATTTACTACTATAAATACTATATAGTAGTATTTTAGTACTATATATATACTATATACTATATACTATATATTTTATATATAGTAGTATATATATACAGTATATATGTCAATCCCAATCTCCCAATTTTTCCGTCCACCCTTTTCCCCCCAGTAACCATAAGTTAGTTTTCTACATCTGTGACTCTATTTCTGTTTTGTAAATAAGTTCCTTTGTATCACTTTTTAAGATTCCACATATAAGCGATATCATGATATTTGTCTTTCTCTGACTTACTTCACTTAGTATGATAATCTCTAGGTCCATCCATGTTGGTGCAAATGGCATTATTTCAAAAAACATGGTTTTTTAAAATGCATATTTGTTTATCCTACCCCTCAAAATCCCACTTTCCTTTTCATGTCACTTTAGTCTATTATCTAATATCCTGCCTTTCTCCTGAAGAAATCACCCTCTTCTTTTGGGTTAAACAGGTATGCCACAATTTCTGTTCTGAGAGACTACAGCATGATATTTTAAGTGCCTATATTATTGCTGCTTTTCGTTTTTGTTGTTGTAGTGTCATTTTTGCTGCTATTTGTTTGCTTAATGAATTTTCAGGCTAATTCCTTTCTTTTAAAGGCTTTTTAAAAGAGCAGTTTTTGGTTTACAGTAAAACTGAGTGGAAGGTACAGAGATTTCTTGTGTACCCCCTGCCCTACATCATACATAGCCTTCCCTGTTATCAACATCACTCATCAGAATGGTACAAGTTTTTACCAGGGATGAACTTACATTGACAATTCATAATCACCCAACATCCAAAATTTATCTTAGGTTTCGCTACTGGTATTGTACATTGACTCTTGTTACTTTACATTGGGTTTGGACAAAACATAATGACATATTCATCACTGTAATATCATACAGAGTATTTTCACTACCCTAAAAATCCACTGTGCTCTGCCTATCCATCTCTCCCCACCTCCGCACCTTTGGCAAGCACTGATCTTTTTATTTATTGTCTCTATAGTTTTGACATTTTGGACTAATTCTTTAAATTCTGCATTCGTTGTCACATATGGCCACTGATGTCTCTGCTCAGTTAGCTTGCAAGGCTACTAATGATTAGTCTTTAATGTCTTGAACCATAAATCTTCTGCTTATTGACAGAGGGCCTGTGTCTATGTTTGGACATGACTTTAATGCTCATGCAGTTTATAATTCTGCCTTAAATTTTGCTTCCTGCTCACATAGGACCTCAAGGTCAACCACAAGTGAGAATTTGGGCTATCTCCCATCTGTAGGGGTCTCGATACATCTTTACCCTTACACTGTCTTTAGGTGTCCTGTGATATTTCAGAGCTTTTCAAAGCCCCTTATGGATATCTCATTCCCTAGATATTCCTTTAAAATTTTTGACCAGCCTCTTCTTTGCCCCAACATGTATCATAGCTTTAGGGAGATGTGTTTTTAAAATGTTTTTCAATCATTATTTTCAACAAAGACCCTGGAGATAGGGCTACTCCCTTGATGTAAACTCTGTAAACTCCTAAATAGGTCAAATCATGACATCATTCTGCAACTGAGACTTTTCTAGGGAGCTGCCAGACAAGTCAGAGATAGTGGATTTGCTCCAGGTATTGAACATTTTGTTTGTTTGTTTGTTTGTTTTTGCGGTATGCGGGCCTCTCACTGTTGTGGCCTCTCCTGTTGTGGAGCACAGGATCCGGACGCACAGGCTCAGTGTCCATGGCTCACGGGCCCAGCCACTCTGTGGCATGTGGGATCCTCCCAGACCGGGGCACGAACCCGCATCCCCTGCATCGGCAGGCGGACTCTCAACCACTGAGCCACCAGGGAAGCCCCCAGGTATTGAACTTTTTGAGGAACCCCAAATCTGATCTGCCCTAACCTGTGGTTACAAGGCTGCTTATTTTCTCAGTTACTATTGTTATGCTCCTTGAAAGTTTTCAAGGCTGCTACAGAGCTGGAGAAATGGCAATGGGATTAGGCCAAGCTATATTGCCACAAATCCTATTGTTCTTAATAAAGTTCAGCAGATGTTCTCAAAGAAACATGCCCGTTTGTTTCAATACTTTTGTTAATTTCCGGAGTTCTGAAAGTCTTGACTTTGACAGTTTGTTGCCAATGCCTTTGTTGTTTTTATGAGGAAGCACATGTTTATAGTCCCTCACTCTGCCATTCTGGAAATCCCACCCCTCCCTTTCTTTATTTCTCTCCAGTGAAGTTCAGTATATTCTTTATAACAAAGAAGACAACTTTTCCTAACTGGGTCAGTTAGTTGTATCTTCTTATGTGTAGTTGAATATTTTCCCACTAAAATCCTGTATTAGATCTATCAGGAATCCTAAATAAAAGGAAATAATTACTATGTCCAGATATTTATGTGTATTTTATACACATTGAATCAACTAATCTTCATTAATATTGTTTGTGTCAGGGATTTCCATCCCCATTTTACAGGTTCACATGGGAATAAAGCTTGATTCTATCTATTGTTACACACTTTGAGCAGGTTATGTAAACTTCCTGATCCTGAAATAACTTGAAAATGAAATACAAACATAAATACTGACTACCTAGAGTTCTGAAGAGGATTCCATGAGATATTGAATGTATACAACTTAACTGAGTGATTGGCAAATGACAAGCACTTAAGAAAAAGCCTATATATTTCTGTGTGTATGTGATGTGTGATGTGAATTTATATTTTATCTTTGTGTGGTGTATGTGTTTAATTTGTTATATTTTAGTTTCCTTTTAGTGGCTATGGAATTTGTGATGGGATAAGCCCAGAGTAGATTTCTGCTCATATTAAGTGCCTTTGATATAGGCTGCCATAAATCTTTCTTATGTACTTATTCACTGATACAGCACAAATTCTCATGCATCTCACAGATAGCCACGATTGACAATTCAGGGTATTTTTATAATCAGAACACATAATAACACAGCTTAATGCCATTATTTCTTTGATTTTGGACGTGGCCTGCTGTGTTCCTTCTCTGTTTCCCTAACTTCTCTCTAATCTTCAAAGCCCAGATTGAGTCACCTACTTAATGCCTTGCTTGGTATTCTTCTGCCAAAATTAATTGTTTTAAAATTTTTTGTACTCCCACAAGTACCATTTAAATATTAATTATTTAAATTATATATTCTTATAATAATGGAATGGTTCCTATATCTGTTTTAATTGGAGTAAATGATCCTTATGGCAAGAAAAGGGTCCTATTGATTTTCTACCACTATCAGCCCCAAATCCTTAATATGATCACTTACATTAAGTAAATACTTGATAGATATGTCTGTTAAAATATAGATTGAAGCCAAATTGCAAAGGACTTTCAATTGTCTGTTAAAATACAGGTTGAAACCAGATTGCAAGAAGTTGAAGCATGTAATTTTTATACCCAGTATCCCTTTGAGAAAATTACTTCTTTTGTTTTTTGATATCTTGTATGAAGGAAAATGACAGAATACTGGAGGGGAAAATCATATTGCACAAAGACTGCATTAAGCATTTTTAATACCTAACTTATTGCCCTGCATGGAGTTATGCATGTGCATATTTGTGAGGAGATATGTTTGTAAATCTTTGTGCTGACAGTAAAATAGAAAGCTTTAAGTACATTTTGGTGCACACCTGGTATTTTCTTTCTGAACTCAATAAGAATGTAAATGAAATTGCACAGCCTGTGTGTGAATATGCTATATACATAGACTTGAAATACCTATATTGAAGTCGTCAAAAAGAAAGAGAAGGAAAGAAAGAAAGAAAGAAACAAGGAAAGAAACCTAGTAAATAAATTTACTTTTGACTCTTAGACCTGTGGAAATGTTTTGCAGTGCAAAATATCATCTTTAATGTGGTCTATGCCGACTCTGTCGTATCCACAGTTGAATGTCAAGTCGTGGGCGAATGGAAGTGGCACTGAAAAGAAGGATAATATCTTTACTCAAACATACTTATATTCCAGTTATGACTGAAAATGGAACTCTGCTGAAAAGATTGAAAAAAATAACGTAGTGTGAATATAATACAACTTTTGTCTTCTTATTACTATGAAATGCCAGGTTCCTACTGTTACTTTTACATACAGTTTCCACATATTTATAAAAAATAACATAGGAACAGAAATGGTATCAAAGTGGAAGAGAAACAAAAGAGCATTTTTTCAAGTCCAGCCTAATTTAACTGTGTGCAACTTTTCGATCTCAGAGTGGATTACTCTTTATGCTTCACCAGATATTCCAGGAAGAGCTTCTGTAAAATTTAGCTGTATCTAACTTCTCAAAATCCACATAGAGTCCAGACTTATTTTAAGTAAATATTTTATTCAACTATTTGAATAGTATTTCTTTTCAAAATGGTGTGTGGGATAATGTTATAAGTTGAATAGCTGTTTGATATAACAAGGACAGAAATGTTGGCTTTAAAGTCTTAAAGATTTATAAAAATTAAAGAGAAGGGCCTCTATGCCATTTTCCTGTAATTCGAGCTAGAACATCACACCAACACAGTCACTCATTTGGAATAAATTATGCCTTTTCTTTTTTAAATTTATTTATTTAATTTATTTATTTTGGCTGTGTTGGCTCTTCATTGCTGGACGCGGGCTTTCTCTAGTTGTGGCGAGCTGGGTCTACTCTTGGTTGTGGTACGCATGCTTCTCATTGCAGTGGCTTCTCTTGTTGTGGAGCACAGGCTCTAGGCACCTGGGCTTCAGTAGCTGTGGCACCTGGGCTTCAGTAGTTGTGGTGCGCAGACTTTAGAGTGCAGGCTCAGTATTTGTGGCGTACAGGCTTAGTTGCTCCACGGCATATGGGATCTTCACGGACCAGGGATCGAACCCGTGTCCCCTGCATTGGCAGGAAGATTCTTAACCACTCTGGGAAGTCACTAAATTATGCCTTTTCAAGTCTAACAGAAAAAAATAGAGAATAGACTAAAGACGCATTCTTTTTAATTAATCTCAATTTTATCCACTTTTTAAAATTTGATTTAAACCACATCCAACATAACTGTTTTGATGAGTAAAGTAAGCAAAAAAAAAAAAACATTAAGAATCAAAAGGTTATGATAAAAATGGAATACTCATTAATGGGTTAGACACAGCCAGGAAAAAAAATCAATGAAATTGAAAATAGATCAATAAAAATTTCCAAACTAAATTGCAAAGAGAAAAAATATATGATAAGAAAATATCAGAATATCCAAAACTGTTATCCTATTTCAAATGGTGCAACATAGGCATGATTGGAATATCAGAAGGAGAAGAAAGACAGAATGGACTGCAAGGAATGTTTGAAGTAACAATGGCCAAGAACTTTTCCAAATTAAGGACAAACACCAACCAGAGATTTAGAAAAATGAAAGAACATTTTTGAGGATAAATACTAAAAACTACATCTAAGAATATATAGTCAAACTGCATAAAAACAATGACAAAGAGAAAATCTTGAAAGAAAGTAGAGAAAAAACACCAAGGCAAAACACCTAGACAATAGAAGAACAAGGATATGAATCACAGGAAACACTTAATCACAAACCATGTACGTAAAAAGAAGTGTAGTGGAATATGTAGTGGAATATTTAAAGAGTTGAAAGAAAAAAGAACACCAAACTAGAATTCTATATCCAGCAAAAGTTCCATTCATAAACAAAGGAGAGGGGGCTTCCCTGGTGGCGCAGTGGTTAAGAATCTTCCTGCCAATGCAGGGGACATGGGTTCAAGCCCTGGTCCAGGAAGATCCCACATGCCGTGGAACAGCTAAGCCTGTGTGCCACAACTGCTGAGCCTGCGAGCCGCAACTACTAAGGCTGTGTGTCACAACTACTGAAGCCCACATGCCTAGAGCCCGTGCTCCACAGCAAGAGAAGACACCACAATGAGAAGCCTGCACACCGCAACGAAGAGTAGCCCCCGCTCACCACAAGTAGAGAAAGCCCTCATGCAGCAAAGAGGACCAAATGCAGCCAAAAAAAAAATTTTTAATTAAGTAATTAAAAAAAAAAGAGAAAGAAACACATTCAAGACACTGCCGGCAGACCTGTGCTGCAAGAAATATTAAAAGAAATCCATCCTATAGCAGACCAATGATATAAGTCAGACACCTGGTTCTAACATACAAAACGAAAGAGGATAAAAGAAAGAATAAAAGAAATTAAGATAAATCTTTTATCTTTCTTATTCTTAATTGACTTAAAGGTTAAATCTTTTTTAGAATAAGAAGAGTAACAATGCATTGAGTGATTATAGCTTATGAATCATTGAAATGAATTAGAACAATGTCAAAGGGGTTGGAGGAAGGAATTGAGAATACTATGTTATTAGGTTATAACCCTAGGGCAACCACACACACACACACACAATGTACAACTAAAAAGAAAATTGTAATGCGTATGTCAAGAGAATACAAAATTGAAGCATATAAAACAATTAAAACCAGAGAAGGCAGAAAAAGTGGAAGATAATCAAATGGAACAAATAGAAAACAGTTGCAATTGTGGTAGATACTAATGCAACTATGTAAGTAATCACCTTAAATGTGAATGGTCTAAATATACTAATTAAACATAGAAATTGTAAGAGTGGATACAAAACCAAGACCCACTGTGCGTTGTGTATGAGAAACTAACTTTTAATATAAATAGATAGTTAAGAAGCAAGGACTTCTTGAAGATATGACTTATTCTAGAACAGTGGTGGAAAATATACAAGATGAACCTGGAAAATGTTTCAGTGCCAGAAAGTAAGGAAGGCTTCCAAAAAACTACAGTGCTCTGCAGGTTTCCATGTATAAACAGCCAAATGTCTACAGTAGATATTAGCATAAGTTCTGGAGCTAACCTGCCTATCCTTCAGTCTTAGTCTCTTTCTCTACCTAAATTGTGAGGTTGGGAAGTTTACTCAGCTGCTCCATGCTTCATTTTATTTGCATAATTTAAATAATATTTTTTACCTCATAGGATTAATATTGATAATTTTTATTCTTAGTGCAATGTCTTTCTCAAAATTATGTCTTAATTAAATAGTCTAAGTACAATCTATAATATGTGTTTTATAATTTTGGATCATACTATCTAGTGTTCTGTAATCTGATGTTCAATTTAATATTATGATATGAACAGTAGGTTATTTGTAATATATTAAATGTCAAGGGGAGTCAACAAGAAATTTTGTGTCTTTCAATAATTCTTATATAGTACATTCAATATATAAGATGAAAGCATTTTTTCCCAAATTTTTCAACCAACAAATCCAGTACTATAAAATATAAGAACAGGAAAAAGAAATCTCATTTTATGTCAGTCCTAATAGGTACATTTAATAAACATGGAATACTAAATTTATTATTTCAAAGTATCTTGGTCCAAAGCCTATTTAATCTCTGTAGAATTAAGTTACTATTGTTGTGCTGAGACTAACAGAATAGCTTGGAGGAAACTGCCAAGAGGTTAATTACCAACTTCTCTTGAAAGTCAATAGATTTTTTTCAGCAGCCTTTTCCCACTAAGGAAGTCCCAAGGGTATTTATTGCCTGAAGAACATTAATATTAGCACGTTTTTTACTTTCTCTTGAAAAGCTCCATATTCCAAATGAAATTTGCTACTTAAAAGCGAAAGTCAAACATATTTGTAAATCATAGTGAAGAACTTCTAAAATAATGCTATCAATTCAGATACACTTATATACCTAAAAATGTGATTTAGCACTAAAATTATCATTCTTTGTTTCAAATACAACATTGCATGCTTTAAATATGATCTCTATGTTTTCATCTTGGTGTAATAACCAGTTTTGAAATATAGTATGTAGATCAATTTAGAGTCAACAAGAAAGCTTAATTAGTTTGGCAGTAACTCCTAACAGCTTTTCAAGTCTGTGTTCGGGTCTATTGCTCTTATTTAAATAGTGATATATTCAATGAGCAATAATATTACAAATAATTTATAATAACTCATTCCTGTGATGAATCAGCATTTGAATATTTTTAAGCTGTATATAAGAGATTACTTACTATAATTATAGAATTTGAATTAGATCTAAAGGCCATTTAAATGTGCTGTCACTCACTACTTTTTTCTTTCCCAAGAAAATTATTGGCTATTGGTCATAGCATTCCTGCTGTGAACATCATGGACTTGGCTTCCCAGTGCTCTTCAACAGTCCTCCAGGCAGCACTCTCAACGAATCATGCCTAGAAGTTAAGATGAACTCTATTTTTCATTCTATATTTCATCCAATTCTTTCTCTGTCCCATATACCTCTGAGGACATCATCCTGATTCTGTTTGAACACTTCCAGGAATGAAGAACTTATTACATGATAAGACAACACCATTCAGTTTGGGAAAGTTACAGATACTGAAGTGTCACTTGTTAGTTTAAACCAAAGGGGACTGAACCACTATTTCCAGACATTGACTCAAATTCACTCTCTTCAGACCATTAAAAAAAAAGTTGAATTTCTTTCTGACTAGAAGAATCTTGAAATAAATTGGTGGCAAAAGAAACTTGGAGATTTTGCAACAGTGTATATACATAGGAAGTAAATGGAAATTGCTCAATAAGCTTACCAATACTGGCAAATGTGGCTTTCTCTTGACAGATAATGGTGGACTATATAATCAAGTAATTCATCCCACAAAGTTACACAACATACAACATTGAAATAGGAATAGGATTATTGCAATGACAATGCCATTCAGAAGGGTTTGGAAGAACAGAAAGAACATGAAAATCAGCGGTCCATGGTAATTCTGAATCTCAGGCAAACAAATTGTTGTCGGTTCTTCCTCCTCTTAGGAGAGAAAATATTCCTTGATGAGCACTTAGTTTTGTTTCATGAAAGTGGCTCCCAAGTTCATCATTATATGTTGTACTTCTTTAAGTTTTCTTTGATCCAAGTTCTTTCCACTGAGATAAAATTCCTTTCTTTATAAGAACTTGCCCATATTTGATTTCTCAGTCTGCTTCTGAACAATAGAAAGTTAGAAATGCAAAGTTCTTTTTTCTTGTTTTTCCTTTATTTTTTAATGTTTAATTGTCTTCTTTTAGCTCCAAGCCAGTAGTGCTTTTGTCAGTACAACTTTATTAAAAGTTTATGGGTTTCCTGTACATCTGATGTGAGTCCACTCCATGTGTCAAAAGCCACATCCATAATATATCTCTCTACTTTGGTCTTTATGTCAGGCTACTGAGAGACAACAACCTTAAAATTCTTAGAAGCCCTTTTTATCAAGCTGAGAATGACTACTAGGGACTTCTTTAAATCTTTCAGAGGTCTTAATAGGGATTCTTAGAGTTAAAGCATTGATTTGATTTTTGATACCAGATCTCATTTCACTTTGTGAATCTTCATCAGCAGAGGAGACTGAAGATGAGAACAGTATTTAGCAAGAGCTGGATCCTCTCTAATTCCTTTAAAGGCTACTTACAAACTAAACATTTTTTCTTCATTACGTCATCTCTCTTATCACAGACTCTAGGTCCAACCAAGTGACATTTATAACATCTTGCCTGATTACATTAGTCAGATGCTCAAGTACTTTAAATGTATTTTCTATTTTCGACATTACTGCAGACCACCATTTTGCTAATTGTTCTGCCACTACTCTAGTAGTTCTAGTTTCTCCAACCTGGCAAAAAAAAAAAAAAATCACTGTTTATCCAGGACTATTAAAAATTAGAGCATCATGTTTCCACCCTTTTCTGTTTTCTTTCCATATTTCCAGCCTCGACACAGTTCTAGCCAATGCCAAGTAGTTTACATTTTTGTTAAGACAGAACCTCTCTCTTCACATCAAATTTCGTGCCAGTTTTCTCTTGCTGAATGGCAAATCATCTGAAAATGTACTGACTTAAGAAAAGAATTTGTTATTAATTCTTACGGTGTTATGGGTTGACAAGACAGATTTTCTGATTTGGGCAGTCTCATCTGGGTCTGGCCAGTCTCAAGTGGTCTCACTCCACTCTCTGGGGGATAGCAGACTGGTGGTGTAGGTGGAAAACATTATTGCAGTGTCCTCTGAATAGCTGTGTCAATTGGAACAATGTCTAAATGTGTCTCATCACCCAGCAGGCTATCGTGGACTTTCTCACGGGCTGGAAGGAAACATTGCCAGCAGCACAACAAAAGCAGCTCTCTCAATAACACAAAGCTGCTGCTTTCCAGCCTCTGATGTCAGCTTCCTCTCCAAATGCTAAACAACTACTAAGTGAACAGTATATATTTGGGGGTATTTTGTTTTTTGTTTGGTAACACCCAGTTTTGGTGTATTATATTTGTTAAGGTAAATGCTGTAACAATCAAATTCAAAATCTTAGGGGCTTTTACAGAAGAATGATTATTTTTCCCTCAAATTGCCTTCCAGGTGGGGCAAATGGAAAAGGAAGTAAGGATCTTTGCTCCAAACTGTGTTTCAGAGGGAAAATTTTCTATCAATTCTAGTGCTTAAATATTTGGGATTTGGGAGCTGTATCTGACAGCAAGAAAGAACCTGTGAAGAAGACACACACACTGTTAACCATTTCAATCTGTGTGGGGAACATGCATCATTTGTACTCATTTTCCCCTGGTGAAAACCAGGTACATGACCAAATAGATGCAATAGGGCTAGAAAATACAGTCTAATAGTGTTCTAGGGAAGATGTGATTCTTATTATTGATGAATAATCACCTAGTATTTTCCATAGCACTCTATTAATAACCCACACTGGTTTTTACTAAATGCATTTATTACTATATCTATTAAAAAGTATCTCATGTAAAGTTTGTGTCTAAATATTTCACATATATTTTAGAAGTATTCATCCTCCTGTTTATATACATAACTGTTTTGAAAGGAAGATGCCAGATACAACATAAAAATTCAAGCTTAGTCATAGTGAAGCACTGAACACTCTGCTTTATTCAAGCAATTACATTTTTGCTCTTTATCTGAAGACTCCAGAAGTTATCAGAATATTGATAGGAAGAGAGAGAGAGAGCATTTCCTGATGTGTACATTATGTAATCATAGTGCTCATGTGAGGTGACTCTAGGGAAAGGAAGAAGTCTGAGAATCCAAGGATTATTCTGAAAGCTAGTGACAGAAGGGAACACAGAGGACCATGGCAGAGCCATTTAAGTATATAGGACCTTCAGTTCATCTCCTCAGAGGGGGTGGTTTAATCTGTGGGCTTTTTTCTTCTCCAGCCAATGTGAATGATAAAGCTCTACCTTACCACATGGATATGTCTGATTCCTAATCTTGCTAAAACAGACTTGATTCTGTTTTCTCCTATTCCCGATTCCCCTTCGTGTGATGGCACTTTTAAAGGATCTATATATTTCTTGTTTGCAACCATTACTAATTTTCAGACCCCCAATTATGGTTGCTTTCTTTATAAGACAATTAGTCTCGGTGTTCTTGCACTCTTGAAACTGCATTTTAAGCTTGACTTTTTCTGCTAAACTGTTTCAGTAGGAAGGAGTTTTAGTTTTACTGTAAAGAAACATATGATAGATGAGACTAATAGAGAAATTTGGCTCCAGAAATTCATAAGAATTGTTGATGTAACTAAACATTTTCTTTAACTGCAGGTGAAGATGTTGTTTTACTATTCTGAATTAACATCTTCACTTCAAATGGGTATCTCTGTTTGAGATGAGATGAAAAGTTTAGTACTGTGATCAAATCCTTCATGCTCTGGAGAGCATTGAAACGAGTGATTATGATGTTGAAAAGGCACAGTTATTATGTATCAGAAAATAGGGTTTGTTTGTTCAAGTTTAAATGCTGCATGTACTCACAGAGAGCTGAGTTTTTGCAAATTTTAAAATAAAAGAATATTGAGCTCAGGTGTTCTATGTTTACAAGTATTGTGAATTATACAATTTTATAAATAAAATTTCAAGATCAATCAGAAAATAATTAGGACATACTCTAGTTTTCAAAAATTAAAGTACGAGACATTCAGTAATGTTACCTGATCAATAATTTTGGATCATTGATATTCTGCAAGCACATGTCTAGATTTCAGTTTGCTTGAACTTAATTTAAAAGGCATTTATTTGAGAAAATATCAATTATTCTATTGTATTAAACTTGTTGCTAGATTTTGGGAAATACTTACTGCAATAAAACACAATGTAATTTTTATGGAGCTTAAAAAAAAGTCTCATGTATTAAGAAAGTATACTTAAAAAGCAAAAATTAAATGTTCTAGCTTTTAATATGTAGCTCAATGTGGTAATATACAATTGTGCCTAGAAATAGGAACAGGGGCTGATCTTAGGGGTTTGAAACTGTCTCACTTGTACCAATAAACAGACATAAGTTCCACTAAATTATACCCCACCCATTATTTCTTTCTTACTCACTAATAACATCGCAGGAAAAAAACAGAGCTATTAAAAGATGAACAGTTAATGTGATATGAGGGACTGTAAAACTTTGGTACAATTCATACGCATTACTCATCTATAGGCTTTTCTACATCCAAATCACATATATTTTTATATCTCCCACATTTGTAAATACTTATTTTTGAAAGTGCATTCACACTGAATATGTCCACCTGAAAGAAAATCACTAGGTATATAAAGGATTTGATTTTAAAATGCTGTGTCTCAAACACAACATGACAAATATTTTTATACCCCTTTAACTTTAGTAATAAAAGGGGGTAGTAAAACAGAATACAAAGGAGTTAATTTTCTTGTCTGATCTTTAATATTTATGAATGATATAAAATAAAATCTGGTGATTTTTTTCATATATACATTTTTTCCATAATAGTTAACACATAATTATGAATAATTTGGTTTTATGAATTGAACCATTATAACAAATTGGTGTAAGAATTACACTCATACACACACACACACACACACACAATGACAAACTGACCACTTTTCAGTCTGGCTTATAATAAAACTTGTGGTTACTCTGTTTTGGACCTGGGTAAGGTTTGCCTAGTTTCCCTTACCAGATGGTAGCTTGCTGTGGTAAATATTTTGTGTCTGAAACTACTGAAATGAGTCCACATCTAACTAATCAAGCATTTCCAACTGTACAATTGTTTTTGTTCCAAAATGTTGATTCAAATATCTAATTGCTAATGTAGATGCAATTCATCTCAGTCATTAGATGATTAATTTTATAATATAACAGTTATGTGCAATCTACGTGGTGGTGTACTAACAATCTGTTTCATTCATTTTGTAATTACCATCTGTTAGTATTAATGTGGTAGAATCTGCCACTGTCATATAAAATTACAACTAGGAGATGCTTATAGTAAGCAATACTGTAAGTAGTAGATCATTATTACTGACATACTAAACACATATGCAGGATGGCTCTTAACTCTTGGAAATTTCACTATTGAACATTATAAATATTTCAGTTGAAAATTATGTTTAATATTAGCATCTTTTCTCTTTAAATCTTGTATAATTTTGTTCTTTCACGAATTCCATTTATAAGAAACTAGTGCACTTTCAGTACCAACATATGATGTCTTAAAAATTGTATCATTTGCTAAATGAATTTTTGTGGATTAAGTAGGTATTTGGTCTTATGTTATGCACTGTGGATATAAAAATGACAACATTAAGCACCTACTATCAAGGAGTTGGTATTTTTGTAGAGTGCAGATGATAAGGACATAAATTTAGTTATAATACAACTATAAGGTACAAAATACAGGAAAATTTGTTCTGCATAGGATTGTATTCAGGTACATATTCTTAAAGAGGTTGATAAGTAATAATCTTGATTCTTGTCAATGGTTAATTTTATGTTTCAGCTTGTCTAGGTTATGGTACCCAGTTATTTGGTCAAATAGTAGTCTAGATGTTGCTGTGAAGGTATTTTGTAGGTGTGATTAATATTTATAATCAATGTTATATATATATTATATATAGTATATTAGAGAGATTTCTAATATATATATTAGCAAGAGATTTATTTTGAGGAATTGACTCACATGATTGTCTGAACTCTGTAGGTCAAAGCAGCAGTATGGAAATTCAGGCAGGATTTTTATGTTATAGTCGAGGCAGAATTTCTTTATTCTAAAGGAAAATGCAGTTTTTCCTCTTAAAGACTTCAACTGATTGGATAAATCCTACCCATATTATGGAGGGTCATCTCTGTTTTTAAACATTTATATATGTGTGCATGTGTATTTATATATAGAGAGAGCAGAGAAACAGAACCAATATGTTCCATGACAAATACATATATAGGAGATATAGATATCAGTTATGTATTTGTATTTATATATTATATATAAATCATATATATTTATCATATATATGAGGTATATATGTTATATATGTATAAATCACTTGGTGATGACCCTGCAGGGTGATTACAGATTCTAAATTTACACCATCACTAACCATAGAAGCAGTTTATAAAGAGAGATTATGAAGAATGAAATATTTTGGCTGTGAGAGGTAGAACATCTGGTTTAGCAACTGAGGAGAGAGCAGGAGAGAATCAGGGAATAATTCAATGAAATAACACTAATTATTAGGGTATACATAATAAGGTATAAAAAAGGTGCTATATGTCTTAGTTTTAATACATTTTGAACAGTAAGCATGGAAAATGGCATATTTCATGTAATTTGATCTGAAAGACCTAATGTTCACTACTATTATTCTAATTCCTATGACATTGCAATACAGATGACTTGTAACTTCTGACAAAGCCAGAAAATCTATAAGAAGCAATTTTTAGGTTCATGAAGTGGTTTTTTTTTTTTTTTTACTTTTAAACTTGTAATGGACACAACTACCATGACCTTTCTTGATACTTTATATCTTTAGCTCTTTAGATTCTATCTTATTCTATTTACTCCTCTTTTCCAAAGGCCTAAAATTTAAGTCATATTGCCACTAAGGAATATCGCATTGACCATGTTTTCTGAATAATTAGGTTAAGCTTTAGGCAATTTACACCCCAAAACCTCTGATAAGTTGTCATACAATTAAACTGGATTTAACCATTCATTTCATACTTCACAGAAAGTATTCTCGTGTGGAGAAAATGAAGAGATAGAATATTGATTCAGAGGCCTTAGTTTGCTGACCTCTGTCTCAAAACTTCAAATTCTTCAAGTGTGAATTGAAAATGAATAAGGATTAAATTGTATTCATTCAAAAAAGATTTCTTGAGAGCCTAAAAGATGATTGGTACTTTACCTCCTTAAGATATTTAACAGATATCCAATTATATATTGTTGCATAGTGAGCTTCTCCCAAATTTAGTGACTTAAAACAACACACATTTGATAATATCTCACAATTTTGTGGATCAATAAATAGGGCAAGGCTGGATTCCAGGCAAAGCTCAGCTGGACAGTTGTAAATTGGTGATATTCAGCTGAAAGCGGAGCTGGCTTGAAGTGTTCTTAATGGCTTCACTCACATGCATGGACTGTGCCAAGAAGGTTGAAAGGCTGGAAATGTCTGGTCCTTTCTCTCCCTCCATGTAGTCCGAGTTTCTCATTGTGGCCTCTCCAGGTGGGTGGGTGGGATTCTTACACAGCAACTGAAAGCTCCAAAAAAGACTAATACATTGGAACTAGCACGGCCCCTGTGTGAGGATGACATGCAAATTCGTGAAGCGTTCCATATTTTTTACCAATGGCATTTTTCACAGAACTAGAACAAAAAATTTCACAGTTTGTATGGAAACACAAAAGACCCCCAATAACCAAAGCAATCTTGAGAAAGAAAAATGGAGGTGGAGGAGTCAGGCTCCTGGACTTCAGACTATACTACAAAGCTACATTAATCAAGACAGTATGGTAGTGGCACAAAAACAGAAATATAGATCAGTGGAAAAGGATAGAAAGCCCAGAGATAAACCCATGCACCTATGGTCAACTAATCTATGACAAAGGAGGCAAGGATATACAATGGAGAAAAGACAGTCTTTTCATGATTATGTTTTGTTATATAACACAGTTGACCTTAAGATAGGGAGATTATCTGATAGACCTGACCTAATCATGTGAGAGTTTAAAAGCCAAGATTTTCTTTTTCCTGGCACTGGCAAGAGAAGTCAGATACAGTCAAAGAAAGAGAACGATTCTATGATCTCTTGCTGCTTTGAAGAAGGAGGTGGTCATTTGAGAAGGGATGCAGGTGGCCTTGAGGTGCTGAGGAAGACACTTTACTGACAGCCACCAAGGAAATGGGGAGTAGGTCCTACTTCTGCAAGCAACTGGATTTTGTCAACAATCTGAATGTCCTTGGAAGCAAATTCTTCCCAGAAGCTCCTCAGTACACTGACACCTTGATCTTGGTCTGATGAGACCCTGAACAGGTAATCTGGTGAGCCATGCCAGACTTCTGATTTACAGAACTATGAGATAATAAATTGGTATTGTCTTTAGCCACTAAATTTGTGGTAAAATTATTACAGTACACATAGAAGACTAACACACCCACCATGAGCGAATATCTTGTAACCTATAAAATGTTTTATAAATATTAGGCATTATAATTGGAACACAGAATACATTAGGTACTCTCTTTGAACTCTCTGCAGATAAATAAGCTTTGTCTGTTCCATAACCAAATATAGTATCCCTAAATACTTCGAGAAGTTTTCCAGTTTATGTTATCTTTCTTATTATAAGCATGAAGTACTTGAGAATATTAACAAGCAAATACAAATCCATTATCACCACTGAATTACCAAAACATTCCATTCCTATCAATGGGACACATAGAATGCCATTGACAAGATGTATACCTTTGTTTTCTGTCCCCTCTACCATAGCATGGAGTAGGGTAATTCTCTTAATGTCAGGTAATGATGTGAAAGATACTGGAAATGAGATTATGATAATTTTGAAAATTAAAGGATAGAATTATATATTTCTATGAAAGGCTGTTTTATAGTGCTTTTATCTTTCTATTTTTGGCCACACCGCATGGCTTGTGGGATCTTAGTTTCCTGACCAGGGATTGAACCCGAGCTATGGCAATAGGCAGTGAAAGCACCGAGTCCTAACCACTGGACCGCCAGGGAATCCCTTTAGAGCTTTTTAAACACAAGTTAAAATTTCATTAATTACATCTATTTCAAACATAATAATTATCATTCTGATATTACACACCTGTTGATGAACTTTAATGATCTTTAATGAAATTTAATCTTAATGATTGAGACAAAAAAGAATGCCTGATCTGCCTTAATATACAGACTTGGAACATATTATATTACAAGTAGTATGCTTCAATGATAATTTTTTTATGTGAACGCACACACACAATATGTTTTTTTAGCTCCCAGCATCAATTCAGGTCATCTGAGACTCGAAAGCCATGATAAGAAGTACAAAAGATTATTGAGGAAAAATGTGATAAAGATAAAGGGATAAATATAAAAAGGATAAAGGTAAAGGGAGCAGGTAAAGACAAAGAAGAAGGCTTCAAACCATAATTCATCTCTGAACTGTAAAAGAAGAGGAAGGAAAGAAATGGTAGTCAGTGCCCTCAATTACAGTACTACAAGTCTCCAAATGTTTTGTCCAGTCCAAGCGCAAGTTATCCATTAGAAAAATTCCACTGTGTACGTTTCTGGACTGTGCAACCTGTTCCCTTAGTGAGCTTTTTAATTACCATACTGTCTCAATTGCTATAGCTTCTTTATAGATCTTGGTCTCTGGTGATATAAATCCCCCCCGCCCCCCGTTTTTCTTTTTCTTTAAGCTTTGCCCTACAGATCCTGGTTAGTTCCATTTCTATATGAATTTTAGAATTAACTTACTTGTCAATTTCTTCAAAAATCCAGCTGGAATTTGATTTATATTTCATTAAATGTAAAGAATAATTTGAGGAGAAATGCCCTGTTTATAATGCCATGGTCAATATATAAACATGAAATAAGTATCTATCCATTTATTTAGATATATATGATTTCTTTTCCAGTAATATTTTGTAGTTTCTTATATAGAGAACTTGTATATCTTTGATTAATTTTATTCTAATTTTTTAAAAATATGCCCTTCTTCATAGTACAGTGAAACCACACTGTGGTTTCTCTAATAAATATCCCCCAATAAGTGCTATAGAATATAAACAGATTAGACACTCAAACCCCAGTGAGTTAGAGAACTTGAGGTCTGTACTCACATGCTTTTTGTTCTTTCTGTTAATAAAAATTTCCACTTAATTACCTAGCTTGTGGTCCACTGTGTATGTGCTAATCGCACACTCAGGGAGAGAAAACCAAGGGAGTATTGGAAAAGTCCACTGCTAAATGACCTCTTCTTGCTTCCCAAGGTCAAATATATATTCCTTAGACCAGGAATTTGTGTAGATGAGACAACAGAATAACTATTTTTTCATGTGTACAAAGGTATTTCTGAAATAGGTCAAGATAATAATAAGACCAAAGGCATATTATAAGCTAGGCCAAAACTTTATCCCCTAGTCTGTCTCTGTATTGAATTATGTCTAGCTAAATCTTCCAATCAAACTCACCAATAAAGATAATTTGCTGATATGACATGGTAACGCTGCTCAAATAACCCACTGCAAATGTTATGTAATGCTGTGTATTAGACAACTATGAGCTCAAATTTATTATTAAATTCCTATTAGAACATATAATTATGATATTTAAAGGGAAATTCCTTCTTGTTAGCCACAAAGAAATTTTCCTCAAGAGCTAATCTGAGTAAATATAGTAGGCTGACTACACAAAAATCACCGAAGGTGCTTCTGAAAACAGATGTTTCTACCTATGTACCCTTTCCCCATCTGATTTAGTATGTCTGGGCAGATACAATATTATTTTTAGATGACCCAGGTGATTTTCCTATGCAGTTTGATAGGGAAACTACTATGCATTGTTCCAGTTAAATAATATCATTCCTGTTATTGCTATAGAACGTAAAGCAATGCAGTACAGGAATTTAAAATTATTTTTTGTCAGCAGGTAAAACTATTTTGACTAATCATAGCTAGGCTTCCCTCTTTAGCACTATAGCCTGCACCATTTGCCAATTAAACAGATATAGTTCTTTTACCGCTTCTAAATACAGCTTATCTGAATAATCCAAGACTTTTATGTATCCCACTTTTCCAAAAGTCCAAAGATTCAACAGGATTTAATAGGACCACTCTACCATCCCTTTTAACTTATCTTAAGTAAAAACATGTCTTTACATTGTTATTGATGCATGAGATTAATAAGAAAGAAAAAAGGTTAAGAAAAACACTTCAAAATTTCATTTTCAACATTATTCATACAATCAATTCACTAAGATTATTCTGGGACAACAACTGAAAGAGATTGCCATCATTTTTGGGAATGATTATATCCTCATGTTTAATTCTGGCATTGCTACCTTTACCAGTGGGAAGAATACAGAGGATGAGATAGACTAATATTGGGAGTCCATACTTATATACTCCCTTCTTTCACTGATTGGGGTATCTGAAACAAAAGTGTATCCTCGTAAAATTTGGAAATTTGTAGTAATGATTTCTTAGGTCGTTAGTTCTTCTTTGACTCTTGCTGTGCATCTAATATATTTACCTACTCTAATCTATATTTTACCTTTGACTTCTGCATTTCTGGTACAAAAGAAAAAAAAACTGAAATGAGTGTGGGTTCTGCATGTGACTACCATTCTTTTCTCCTATGAGCAGTTTACCCTATAGTTAATTCAGGCAACATTAATCAAATCCCATGAACTTGGGCTTTCTACATTGCCAATATTTATAACCTGCTTTATAACATGGATCTCTTTACTATACCAGACATCCTGCTTCTAATGCCTTCCTATTTGTTATCTAGCCTATTCATTTATTTTCCTGGTATATGCCTCCAGATTTGTGTTGTCTTCTTAGTGAGAGCTGGGAATTTGTTGGGTTTCAGTTCTACAAAATTCATCCATTTTTCAAGAAATCTGGTTCAATTTTGTCCCCTTAAAGATTCTTTCAAAGTAGCTTTCTTTCAAAGTTGAAATTCTGGTCCTGGTCTATGTTAAATCTTTTGTGTTTCTATTTTGTTCCCCTTTAATATTTGTTAAAATTGTATACCTCTGTACTAGTCATTTCACAGCTCCTTTTATTTATACTTCAGTATCTATGCTTAACAGGTGTGCTAGACTTCACTTAAAAATGTTTATTGTTGCTAATGAAATAGTCATAAGTTTAGAGGCTTAATTAAAAAGGTAACGACTAGATTAAGGAACACCTGCTTCAGCGCAGTGAGTTTTTCTCTCTCAATCATCATTGTATTAGAGGCAGCACATATTAGGAAGAAAGTAAGTAATTACTGAGTGAACAAATGAATAAGTGATAATCTAGTAACAGGCTAACTTACCTAGTCCTTACATCCCATCCTCCTTCCCCCATTTTTCAAGCCCTTTCACATTTGAAATCCATCTAATGCAGTAGAAAGTAATCAGACTCTGGAGTCAAACAAATGGGTCCCAAATCTGGCCCTGCCACTCTTTTGCTGTTGTGTGACTTTTGGCAAGTTACTGCCTCTTGAGCTTCAGTTTTCTCATTTATAAAATTGGCCCCCAAATTCTACTTATCACAGAAATGTTGTGAGACAATGCATGTAAAAATATTTATCATGGTAACTGGCATATGAACACTAAACATGTTAGAAGACTTTATCATATAACTAGTGGGTATTGGAATTTCCTAGATTTTTTTTTCTTTACACATGACATACCGGCTTATTGTTCATTTTAGGGTTTAAAGTTAATTAAATATATCTGATAAGGGGTTAATATACAAAATATACAAATAACACACAACTTAATAGCAAAAAAACCCAATCTGATTAAAAAATGGACAGAAGCGCCAAGAGACATTTTTTCAAAGATGACACACAGATGGCCAACAGATACATGAAAAGATGTTCAACATTGTTAATCATCAGGGAAATGCAAATCAAAACTACCGTGAGATATCACCTCATACCTGTTACAATGGCTAATTATCAAAAAGACAAGAAACAACAAGTGTTGACAAGGATGTGGGGAAAAGGGAACCCTTGTGCCCTGTTGGTGGGAATGTAAATTGGTGAAGCCACTATGGAAAACAGTGTAGAGGCTCTTCAAAAAATTAAAAATAGAACTACCATATAATCCAGCAATTCAATTTCTGCATATTTATCCAAGGAAATTGAAAACATTAACTCAAAAGTATACATGCACCCCCATGTTCACTGCAGCACTATCTACAATAGCCAAGATATGGAAACAATCTAAACGTTCATCGATGGATGAGTGGATAAAGAAACTGATATATGTTTATACACATGGAATATTATTTAACCAATAAAAGAAAATTGAAACCTTACCATTTACAACAACATGGATGGATATATCATTTATTCCTCACAGTTCTGGAGGCTGGAAAGTCCAAGATCAAGGCACTGGCAGATTTGGTGTCTGGTCATGGCTCCCAGCAACATTAGGCTCTCCCCTTTTACTGGCAAGGTGTTTGCAGCAGCTTCAGTCCTTACATCTCAGATTCAGGTTCTGCAAACAAAAGTGAGTTTGTTTAAAACAAATAAACAGTATTATCTGTACTATTAGAAATCTTTGAAAAAAAAACAAAAATATTAGCATCAGAAAATAAGAGTTTTTACTCTATATCCAAAATGCAAATAAAGTAGAAGTTATTGGTTTATTCATTCAGGTGCTGGAATCAAACTGAGTATAAGGAAAGTATACACATTCTAATGGCCTTGTGTGTCTTCTTTGTGCATTTGTTCATTATGATTAATCTTTTGTGATTACATTTTTCCCATTGTATTAGTTTATGTGAGAAAAGACACTTGCTCTTATTATAACATAAAAAGTGAAAAACCAACACATAGTGGGAAAATCATGTATTCAGACTTGAGTTTGATTACCGCCTCCACCTTGAGCAAGTTATTTAACCTCTTTGAATTTTAGTTTTCTCATCCACTAAATATGGCTACTAATAATATCTTCATCTTAGAACTGTTGTGAAGGTTAAATATGTTAAGTAGGTAAAGGACTTTCTTGGCAAAAAGCCCACTAGATTTAATACTAATAAATGCTACTTAACATGAGTGATATTCCATTGTTACTATATGCATAGTTTAATACCCAGAACATGACAGGCATTTAGGTAATGGTAGATAACAGGTGTTGAGACTTTTCTTATTGCCTAATTTCAATATATAGAAAAATAATTAGACTTATTGATCCAGAGATTCATAGACAGATGAATAATTCTTTGTCCATAGGGTAGGTGAATGAAAACTATTTTATTATTGTTATTTATTAAAATAAATAATACATAATATAACAATACACTTATATTAATATGTAATATATAATATTTTATTGTAAGCACATGGTAATATATAATTGATACATGATATAATTATATCAGAATTTTATCATAGAATTAATTTGATATAATGTAATTATATCAGAATTATACTATACATGCTATGACATATATAATAAACAATATATATATAATATTTATTATATTCCTCTTGAGGCATATACATCTGATCATGTTGTAAACCTTCTGAGAAGCCTAAAAAGTTTTCTATTGCCTATGGAATAAAATCCAAATGCTTCAATGTCAAGTGCCATCCTCTTTGTTCTTTGGCCCATACAATTTTATTTAGTCTTATTTCTGTCTTTTATTTACTTATTCTTTCCTTTACCTGTTCCTTCCTTTCTTCCTTCCGTTCTTTTTTTCTCTAATTTTTCTTTTCCTAATTTTTTTGAACTTAAATATATCTGAACTTATGTAAAGTACGTAAACAAAGACGATGCTGAAAAGTAGCTTTCTGACACCTTTCCTTTCGTACCTTCACTGCTGCTTGTCCTAGTAGCTCAATACTGTGAATTTGTTATATCTTCTTTTAGAATATTGCCTTTGCATATGTAGTGAGATAATATCTTGAAACTAACACTGAAAATATTAATTGTAGTCATTTATTTTCCACACTTCCTTATATATATACTCTTCCAGCCATATCAATTATAGCAGGAAATCCAATCTTTTAACTTAAAAGAGGCAGATTTTTTTATTTTTTGGCAGTTGGCTAGTGGGGAGAGGAGGACCCTGCTGAGAATCAGGCAAGAAGTAAGGCATGGGATTAAAGCCATCTCATAATAATAATAGATTTATGGTATTTAATATGCTTTTTAACAAAATATTCTATCTTGCTCTCTTTGAAGCACATGGCAAGTGTGCACTTCTTATTTCCCTTGTAGGTTCGTGGGACCTTCTGGCAAATTTTGGGCAATGAACTGAAAGTGCTAATAATATATATCACTTGGAGGCTAGCATCTTTAAATAATTAATGCCAGAGTGAGAGCCACCATGGTTCTTTTTATTTCCTTTTCCGTTTTTTTTTTTTTTTTAATCTGCCAGGACAATTGGGCATGACCCAGATGAAGGCTGTTCCATCTTCTTTTGTTGCAGAGTAAAGACGATACAGAGCAAAACCTCAGCTGATGCACAATGGACGTATAGCCAGAGCAGGAAATAAATCTTTGTAGTAAGATTTACAAGATTGCAAAGAGAAAACGGAGCCTGTGTTGTCCGGAGAGGGAAAACCAGGTAAGAAACAAAATTATCTTTAAAGTCTAAAGGAGTTTATGACTTTGGGGAGATCATAGATGTTTGGGGAAAAGGAGCAGCCATGCAGGGAGACCTTAGAGAGTTGCTGATGCCGCTCCTTTGCTCCTGCCCTTTGCTGCCTTCTAGAAACCATGTGGGAGCTAATCCAAGGCAATTCTTATCTTTAAGCTAAAAGTGTACATCACCAGTGCAGAGCAGATACCCCTTATCTGGTGAACTCTTTCCTGTGACAACAGCCTAAATGTTGTGACTGTGTGACCTAGCAGAACTTATGCTCAGTCATTCGATGCCCCAAAACCTGAATGAGCTAATCCTTACGCTTCGGATGGACATATCCATGGATATCCATTACGTACTGCACCTTTGTCACTGCCCTTCTCAAACAGAGACAGGGTTCCTAGAAACCCAAAGAAATAATAATATTCTAGAAAATAAATCCCTCACTATCTTTAATTGCATAGGAATAAACTATGGTGAGAGGCACTTTGATAACAATAAGATTCATGCACATATCATTCTACAATTAAATACATGTTATGGCAAACATGTTACGATACATGCAATAATATAGCTTAGCTTTTTAAATCCTTTTGTTGGGTTGCATTTATAGTCCATATATATTTATGGATCTCCATCATAATTCTTACTTATAATAATTGTTTTCCATTTTAACATACAAATAATGCCACAGTGAAAATTTTATGTATTTCTTTCAGATAGATTACTTAAAGCAGAATTTCCCTTGCCAAAGTCATATATATTACTAGTTTTAATAGTGACTGATAAATTCTTCTACAACATATATTGATTTACTCACCTACAAACAATATCTGGTATTGTTTGCCTAAACACAGGCAACAGTGAATAATAGATGTCTTTCAGTTTTTTAGTCCTGTGATTTTACATTATGCAACAACTTCCTTCTCTCCTATTCTTTATCCCATGGAACCATACTCAGTTCTCAAGTGTCTGGCTAAAGCATGTGCTCATCTCTGTGTTCACAATGCTTCTATTGTCTGAAATGTCCTTCCCCCAATACCTGCTCTTCAAGGGACAACTCAAAATTAACTCTCTTCTATAAAGCCTTTCTAAACTATTGTTGCAATTTCTCTTTTGTGTCCTATACTAACCTACAGAATCATAGGAAAAGAACATGCCCCCTCTGGACAATACCGATCTTAAACTTAATGCTTGGCCATGGTTCAAATAAGTTCAAGCTTATTTGGGAAGAAAAATAGGCAAGGTCAGAGGATAAATTCTCCTTCTTAATTAGTAGTGAACAGAATCAGAGTTCTGTTGGGAAGCAAAAGGAAAACAGGCTCTGATACTACATTGATAATTTATGAACAAACTACAATTATATAGCATTATCAATTGCTAAAATCTGAGCTCAATCTTTATACATTATTTAGGAAATACTATATACAAGGATACATTTTATTTCACAACTAAAACTATAGTTCAACACAATTCTTTTTAAACAATCTACTTTTTCTCTTCTCTCAAGTATTTTCGGGGCAAAGAAATTCATTCTTTTTTTGCAACCCATTCATAACCTCGTCCTGTATCTAGTATGAAGTGGATAGTAAATAAGTGATTTTTGCCTGAATGATACTGTAGTAGAAAATAATTCACGTTCAGTGGATATGCACTGATTATGGAAAAAGCAAATTAGGTATAGAAATCTAGTTTTGCTGTCAACACGTAATAGCTATATGATAATTTTTTAAAAGTCTGAAAATTTTCTTATAATTTACTTGGTTTCAAAGCTATTAAGAAGTTGTAATATTTCTTCATGATGTTAGTGTCACGATGAAATGATTAATTATGATATTGTATACAAAAACACCAAAATATATCAGATGATTCAGTAATGCCTATCGGACATGTCAAAATAAATACTTCTTGTTTGTCATCAACAATCTGTTTGAATAAATGTGGCCATCTATAAAATTCTGAAGCATGTAAAGTGGAATATCCTGAATAGTTCTGCATAAAATATTTATTACCCGATTTTGTCATCATTTTCCATACAAATATAAATTAATAAATATTGGACACAAGGACTTCCCTTGTGGCGCAGTGGTTGAGAGTTCGCCTGCCGATGCAGGGGACACGGGTTCATGCCCCGGACTGGGAAGATCCCACATGCCGAGGAGCGGCTGGGCCCGTGAGCCATGGCCGCTGAGCCTGCACGTCCGGAGCCTATGCTCCGCAAAGGCAGAGACCACAACAGTGAGAGGCCCGCGTACCTCAAAAAAAAAAAAATTGTACACAAGAAATATATATATTTTTCAAATGATAAAACATTTATTACTCTTTGTAGAACATATGAATATGTGGTTTCTTCTGATTTCCTGAGTTCTGCAATAATATTCTTTTTTTTCTAATTACAATGAAAAGTTTTATTATCTAACAAGAGTGACTGGACTTGTAGAATTTGGCTTTGATATTTCTTTAATGACCTCTCACACCTACTCAAAGCAAGTGTTTTGTAATGGATATCACATGTCTTGAATCTCCCAAACTGGTGTGTCACACTTGTTAATAGCTTGATCTCTAATGAGCTGTTTACTCCCTGAATCTGTACTTTTCACCTGGAATTGGAGAAAAGTATGCACTATACCTGAACGTGTTAGTTATGAAGTTAACTGTCATTTAGTAGGTCTTAAATGTTATCTGTGTTCTATATAAGTTGCAAAAGTAACTTAATTTCTATACATTATTACTTACATCCATAGTTTAATTGATGTAGCAATTAGCATAGCACAGTGGACTAAATAGATGCTCAAAAATGTTAATTGTTTTCCTTTTTTTGAGTCTGAGTCCGTAATTTCATACACAAATATAGCAGTATCCTGACTGTATGAAAACTGCATGCAAGTCATTCCTTCAATGTGTCATCTGAAGAATTCTCTAAAAAGTGTACTGTTGACGACACAGGTGGTACATTTCTGAAAAGTATAAAACAATGCTTTTTTCAGTATGCTAGTTCTTTAGATAAGTTTGTATACATGAGTATGACTAATGGTCATGTTAAAAACTGTGACTGCATTTATGCCACAAATTTTTTGAATGCTTTGGCTTTAGGTAAGTGAGGATTGTCAAAAGAACAAGTGTGGCATATGGTTGAGCTCCTAAGCTATTAAGGGCCCAGCAGGCCTTACTGGTTTTCTTTCAAAATAGAAGGAAACTCTCATTATATATGAAGTGCTGGAGAAAGGCAAACTGGTATCAGGTAACATCTTATAAACCACAAACAGTTCTGTTTATCTGTTCAGTTTCAAGGTTTAGGCCTATATTCCATTGATAATGATTAGAATTTGAAAGGAAGGTTGCAGCCATGCCTGTCTCCCACTCTTCTTCATAAAAGTTTCTCTTCCTTGCTACCAGTCTACACTAGTAAAAGGGGAAAAAATAGGTAAAATAAACTTTAAATAAAGTTAAATGTTATAGTTATGAACCATATTGAGATAATTTCAACCTAAATTAATATTAAAAAATCTACAGAGATAAAATAGAAAAGGACTAACCATGATAATTCCTGGCATCAGCTGCCATCAAAATGGGAAAATAAAATCAGAAAAGAATGTTCTGAAAGCTTTGGTCAATTCATTTCTCAAGTTCTTTCTCCTCTAGTGAATAATGAGTTTTCACAAGTTTCAACTCAGTTCTTACGTTTTGCTCCTTGGGAGTACTGGCTAGAAATCTTGTGATTAGAGCCATGTTACCCTGACTTAGCAGTGCTTACCAATACATCTCTGACAAAAGATTCTCGGGAGAACCTGTACACAATGATTTAAAAAAAAAAAAAAAACATGGATGGACCTAGAGAGTATCATGCTAAGTGAAATATGTCAGACAAAGAAAGACAAATACTGTTTAATCTCACATATATGTGGAATCTAAAGGACAAAACAAACAAATAAAATAAAATGAAAACAGACTCATAAATACAGAGACCAAATGGGTGGTTGCCAGAGGGAAGGAGAGTGAGGGATTGGATGAAATATGTGAAGGGGATTAAGAGGTACAAACTTTCAGTTATAAAATAAATAAGCCATGGAATGCAGCTAAGGAATATAGTTACTAATATTATAAATAACCTTATATGAGGACAGAGGGTTATTACACTTACCGTGGTAATCACTTCATAATGTATGTAATTGTCAAATCACAATGTAGTACACCTGAAACTAACTAATATTGTATGCCAACTATATTTCAACTAAAAAATGATAATTTGTTTCTCTGTAACAGCCTCCATTCCCCTGCCCCTACCCCCCTGTCACTACATGGGAAAACCTTTCACTGTTATGAGAGTATGATTCACATGCCTTATAGTCAAGTAGTGTAATGGATATTAATCAATTACTTTTTTTAATATATTTTTTTATTAGTTTCTGCTTTAAAACAAAGTGAATCAGTCATACATATACATCTGTTCCCACATCCCTTCCCTCATGCATCTCCCTCCCTCCCACCCTCCCCATCCCACCCCTCCAGGCGGTCACAAAGCACCGAGCTGATCTCCCTGTGCTATGCGGCTGCTTCCCACTATCTATCTACCTTACGTTTGGTAGTGTATATATGTCCATGCCTCTCTTTCGCTTTGTCACAGCTTACCCTTCCCCTCCCCATATCCTCAAGTCCATTCTCAAGTAGGTCTGTGTCTTTATTCCCGTTTTACCCCTAGGTTCTTCATGACATTTTTTTTTTTAATTCCATATATATGTGTTAGCATACGGTATTTGTCTTTCTCTTTCTGACTTACTTCACTCTGTATGACAGACTCTAGGTCTATCCACCTCATTACAAATAGCTCAGTTTCGTTTCTTTTTATGGCTGAGTAATATTCCATTGTATATATGTGCCACATCTTCTTTATCCATTCATCCGATGTTGGACACTTAGGTTGTTTCCAGCTCCGGGCTATTGTGAATAGAGCTGCAATGAACATTTTGGTACATGTCTCTTTTTGAATTATGGTTTTCTCAGGGTATATGCCTAGTAGTGGGATTGCTGGGTAATATGGTAGTTCTATTTTTAGTTTTTTAAGGAATCTCCATACTGTTCTCCATAGTGGCTGTACCAATTCACATTCCCACCAGCAGTGCAAGAGGGTTCCCTTTTCTCCACACCCTCTCCAGCATTTATTGTTCTAGATTTCTTGATGATGGCCATTCTGACTGGTGTGAGTTGATATCTCATTGTAGTTTTGATTTGCATTTCTCTAATGATTAATGATGTTGAGCATTCTTTCATGTGTTTGTTGGCAGTCTGTATATCTTCTTTGGAGAAATGCCTATTGAAGTTTTCTGCCCATTTTTGGATTGGGTTGTTTGGTTTTTTGCTACTGAACTGCATGAGCTGCTTATAAATTTTGGAGATTAATCCTTTGTCAGTTGCTTCATTTGCAAATATTTTCTCCCATTCTGAGGGTTGTCTTTTGGTCTTGTTTATGGTTTCCTTTGCTGTGCAAAAGCTTTGAAGTTTCATTAGGTCCCATTTGTTTATCTTTGTTTTTATTTCCATTTCTCTAGGAGGTGGGTCCAAAAGGATCTTGCTGTGATTTATGTCATAGAGTGTTCTACCTATGTTTTCCTCTAAGAGTTTGATAGTTTCAGGCCTTACATTTAGGTCTTTAATCCATTTTGAGCTTATTTTTGTGTATGGTGTTAGGGAATGATCTAATCTCATACTTTTACATGTCCCTGTCCAGTTTTCCCAGCACCAATTATTGAAGAGGCTGTCGTTTCTCCACTGTACATTCCTGCCTCCTCTATCAAAGATAAGTTGGCCATATGTGCCTGGGTTTATCGCTGGTCTTTCTATCCTGATCCACTGATCTATCTTTCTGTTTTTATGCCAGTACCACACTGTCTTCATTACTGCAGCTTTGTAGTATAGTCTGAAGTCAGGGAGCCTGAATCCTCCAGCTCCGTTTTTCGTTCTCAAGATTGCTTTGGCTATTCGGGGTCTTTTGTTTTTCCAAACAAATTTTGAAATTTTTTGTTCTAGTTCTGTGAAAAATGCCAGTGGTAGTTTGATAGGGATTGCATTGAATCTGTAGATTGCTTTGGGTAGTAGAGTCATTTTCACAATATTGATTCTTCCAATCCAGGAGCATGGTATATCTCTCCATCTATTTGTATCATCTTTAATTTCTTTCATCAGTGTCTTATAATTTTCTGCATACAGGTCTTTTGTCTCCTTAGGTAGGTGTATTCCTAGATATTTTATTCTTTTTGTTGCAATGGTAAATGGGAGTGTTTTCTTGATTTCATTTTCAGATTTTTCATCATTAGTGTACAGGAATGTCAGAGATTTCTGTACATTAATTTTGTATCCTGCTACTTTACCAAATTCATTGATTAGCTCTAGTAGTTTTTCGGTAGCATCTTTGGGATTCTCTATGTATAGTATCATGTCATCTGCAAACAGTGACAGCTTTACTTCTTCTTTTCCGATTTGGATTCCTTTTATTTCCTTTTCTTCTCTGATTGCTGTGGCTAAAACTTCCAAAATTATGTTGAGTAAGAGAGGTGAGAGTGGGCAACCTTGTCTTGTTCCTGATCTTAGTGGAAATGGTTTCAGATTTTCACCATTGAGGACAATGCTGGCTGTGGGTTTGTCATATATGGCCTTTATTATGTTGAGGAAAGTTCCCTCTATGCCTACTTTCTGCAGGGTTTTTATCATAAATGGGTGTTGAATTTTGTTGAAAGCTTTCTCTGCATCTATTGAGATGATCATATGGTTTTTCTCCTTCAATTTGTTAATATGGTGTATCACGTTGATTGATTTGCGTATATTGAAGAATCCTTGCATTCCTGGAATAAACCCCACTTGATCATGGTGTATGATCCTTTCAATGTGCTGTTGGATTCTGTTTGCTAGTATCTTGTTGAGGATTTTTGCATCTATGTTCATCAGTGATATTGGCCTGTAGTTTTCTTTCTTTGTTACATCCTTGCCTGGTTTTGGTATCAAGGTGATGGTGGCCTCGTAGAATGAGTTTGGGAGTGTTCCTCCCTCTGCTATATTTTGGAAGAGCTTGAGAAGGATAGGTGTTAGCTCTTCTCTAAATGTTTGATAGAATTCGCCTGTGAAGCCATCTGGTCCTGGGCTTTTGTTTGATGGAAGATTTTTAATCACAGTTTCAATTTCAGTGCTTGTGATTGGTCTATTTATATTTTCTATTTCTTCCTGAGTCAGTCTTGGCAGGTTGTGCATTTCGAAGAATTTGTCCATTTCTTCCAGGTTGTCCATTTTATTGGCATAGAGTTGCTTATAGTAATCTCTCATGATCTTTTGTATTTCTGCAGTGTCAGTGGTTACTTCTCCTTTTTCATTTCTAGTTCTATTGATTTGAGTCTTCTCCCTTCTTTTCTTGATGAGTCTGGATAATGGTTTGTCAATTTTGTTTATCTGCTCAAAGAACCAGCTTTTAGTTTGGTTGATCTTTGCTATTGTTTCCTTCATTTCTTTTTCATTTATTTCTGATCTGATCTTTATGATTTCTTTCCTTCTGCTAACTTTGGGGGTTTCTTGTTCTTCTTTCTCTAATTGCTTTAGGTGCAGGGTCAGGTTGTTTACTCGAAATGTTCCTGTTTCTTAAGGTGTGATTGTATTGCTATAAACTTCCCCCTTAGAACTGCTTTTGCTGCGTCCCATAGGTTTTGGGTCGTCGTGTCTCCATTGTCATTTGTTTCTAGGTATTTTTTAGTTTCCTCTTTGATTTCTTCAGTGATCACTTCGTTATTGAGTAGTGTATTGTTTAACCTCCATGTGTTTGTATTTTTTACAGATCTTTTCCTGTAATTGATGTCTAGTCTCATAGCATTGTGGTCAGAAAAGATACTTGATACGATTTCAATTTTCTTAAATTTACCAAGGCTTGATTCGTGACCCAAGATATGATCTATCCTGGAGAATGTTCCATGAGCACTTGAGAAAAATGTGTATTCTGTTGTTTTTGGATGGAATGTCCTATAAATATCAACTAAGTCCATCTTGTTTAATGTATCATTTAAAGCTTGTGTTTCCTTATTTATTTTCATTTTGGATGATCTGTCCATTGGTGAAAGTGGGGTGTTAAAGTCCCCTACTATGATTGTGTTACTGTCAATTTCCCCTTTTATGGCTGTTAGCGTTTGCCTTATGTATTGAGGTGCTCCTATGTTGGGTGCATAAATATTTACAATTGTTATATCTTCTTCTTGGATCAATCCCTTTATCGTTATGTAGTGTCCTTCTTTGTCTCTTCTAATAGTCTTTATTTTAAAGTCTATTTTGTCTGATATAAGAATTGCTACTCCAGCTTTCTTTTGATTTCCATTTGCATGGAATATCTTTTTCCATCCCCTTACTTTCAATCTGTATGTGTCTCTAGGTCTGAAGTGGGTCTCTTGTAGACAGCATATATATGGGTCTTGTTTTTGTATCCATTCAGCCACTCTGTGTCTTTTGGTGGGAGCATTTAGTCCATTTACATTTAAGGTAATTATTGATATGTATGTTCCTATTCCCTTTTCCTTAATTGCTTTGGGTTCGTTATTGTAGGTCTTTTCCTTCTGTTGTGTTTCTTGCCTAGAGAAGTTCCTTTAGCATTTGTTGTAAAGCTGGTTTACTGGTGCTAAACTCTCTCAGCTTTTGCTTGTCTGTAAAGGTTTTAATTTCTCCATCAAATCTGAATGAGATCCTTGCTGGGTAGAGTAATCTTGGTTGCAGGTTTTTCTCCTTCATCACTTTAATTATGTCCTGCCACTCCCTTCTGGCTTGTAGAGTTTCTGCTGAGAGATCAGCTGTTATCCTGATGGGGATTCCCTTGTGTGTTATTTGTTGTTTTTCCCTTGCTGCTTTTAATATGATTTCTTTGTGTTTAATTTTTGACAGTTTGATTAATATGTGTCTTGGCGTATTTCTCCTTGGATTTATTCTGTATGGGACTCTCTGTGCCTCCTGGACTTGATTAACTATTTCCTTTCCCATATTAGGGAAGTTTTCAACTATAATCTCTTCAAATATTTTCTCAGTCCCTTTCTTTTTCTCTTCTTCTGGAACCCCTATAATTCGAATGTTGGTGCGTTTAATGTTGTCCCAGAGGTCTCTGAGACTGTCCTCTGTTCTTTTCATTCTTTTTTCTTTATTTTGCTCTGCAGCAGTTATTTCCACTATTTTATCTTCCACCTCACTTATCCGTTCTTCTGCCTCAGTTATTCTGCTATTGATCCCATCTAGAGTATTTTTCATTTCATTTATTGTGTTTTTAATCGATGCTTGATTCATCTTTAGTTCTTCTAGGTCCTTGTTAACTGTTTCTTGCATTTTGTCTATTCTATTTCCAAGATTATGGATCTTGGAAATAGAATCTTGGATCATCTTTACCATCATTATTCTGAATTCTTTTTCAGGTAGACTGCCTATTACCTCTTCATTTGTTAGGTCTGGTAGGTTTTTATCTTGCTCCTTCACCTGCTGTGTGTTTTTCTGCCTTCTCATTTTGCTTATGTTACTGTGTTTGGGGTCTCCTTTTTGCAGGCTGCAGATTCGTAGTTCCTCTTGTTTTTGGTGTCTGTCCCCAGTGGCTAAGGTTGTTTCAGTAGGTTGTGTAGGCTTCCTGGTGGGGGGGACTAATGCCTGTGTTCTGGTGGTTGAGGCTCGGTCTTGTCTTTCTGGTGGACAGGTCCACGTCTGGTGGTGTGTTTTGGGGTGCCTATGGCCTTATTATGTTTTTAGGTAGCCTCTCTGCTAATGGGTGGGGTTGTGTTCCTGCCTTGCTAGTTGCTTGGCATAGGGTGACCAGCACTGTAGCTTGCTGGTCGTTGACTGAAGCTGGGTGCTGGTGTTGAGATGGAGATCTCTGGGAGATATTTGCTGCTTGATATTATGTGGAGCTGGGAGGTCTTTTGTGGACCCGTGTCCTGAAGTTGTCTCTCCCACTTCAGAGGCACAGCACTGACTCCTGGCTGCAGCACCAAGAGCCTTTCATCCACCCGGCTCAGAATAACAGGGAGAAAAAGCAGAAAGAAAGAATTTTTAGTAGAAGAAAGAAAGAGAGAGGGAAAGAAAGGAAGAAGGGAAGAAAGAAAGGAAGGAAGGAAGAAAGAAAGAAAGGAGGGAGGAGGGGAGAAAGGATGGAAAGAGAGAAGGAAAGAAAGGAGGGAGGGAGGGAGGAATGAAAGCAAAAGGAAGAGTGAATGGAAGAAGGGAGGGAGGGAGGGGGAAGGAAAGAAAAAGAAAGTGGAAAGAAGAAGGGTGGGAGGGAGGGATGGAGGAAAGAAAAAGAAAGAAGGAAAGGAGGAGCGGAGGGAGGGAGGGAGGAAGGGAAGGTAGGAAAAAAAGAAAGAGCAGGTAAAGTAAAATAGAATAAAGTATGAAATATAGTAGCGTTATTAAAATTAAAAAGTAATTATTGAAAAAAAAAAACGGACAGATAGAACCCTGGGACATATGGTGGAAGCAAAGCTATACAGAGAGAATCTTACACAGAAGATTACACATACACATTCACAAAAAGAGAGCAGGGGGAAAAATCAAAAATCTTGCTCTCCAAGTCCACCTCCTCAATTTGGGATAATTCGTTGTAAAAAGAGGAAAAGGGCGAGAAGTCTGAAATCTTGCTCTCTAAGTCCACCTCCTTAATTTGGGATAATTCGTTGTAAAAAGAGGAAAAGGGGGGAAAGTCTTAAATCTTGTCCTCAAAGTCCACTTCCTCAATTTGGGATGATTCGCTGTCCATTCATGCACTCCACAGACGCAGGGCACATCAAATGGACCGTGGAGCTTTAATCCGCTGCCTCCGAGGCTGCACAGAGAGATTTCCCTGTCTCTGCTCTCACAGCTCCCGGGTCTCAGCCTTGGACCTGGCCCCGCCTCTGTGCGTAGGTCGCCGGAGGGCGTCCGTTCTTCGCTCAGACAGGACGGGTTTAAGGGAGCCGCTGATTCGGGGGCTCTGGCTCACTCAGGCAGAGGGGAGGGAGGGGCGCGCAGTGTGGGGCGGGCCTGCGGCGGCAGAGGCCGTCGTGACGTTGCAGCAGCCCGTGGCGCTCCGTGCGCTTTCCCGGGAAAGCCGTCCCCGGGTCCCAGTACCCCGGCAGTGGCGGGGTACACAGGCCCCCCGAAGGCGGGGCGGACAGTGACCCGCGCTCGCACACAGGCCCCGCGGCGGCGGCGGCGGCAGCGGCGGCGGCAGCGTCCCACGCCCGTCTCCGAGGTCCGCGCCTTACCCGCGGCTCGCGCCTGTCTCCGGCGCTTCCCCAAGCAGCCCTCTTAATGCCCTCTCCTCGCGCACCAGGAAACAAAAGGGAAAAAAGTCTCTTGCCTCTTCGGCAGCTCCAGACCCTTTCCCCGGACTCCCTCCGGGCTAGCCGTGGTGCACTAACTCCTCCAGGCTCTCTTCCTGCCGCCAGCCCCAGTCCTCTCCCTGCGCTCCGACTGAAAGCCGATACCCGAGCCTCAGCTCCCAGCCCCGCCCACCCCGGCGGCCGAGCAGACAAGCCTCTCGGGCTGGTGTGTGCCTGAGGGCACCGATCCTCTGTGCCAGAATCTCTCCGCTTTGCCCTCCGCACCCCTGTTGCTGTGCTCTCCTCCGCTACTCCGAAGCTTCCCCCTCCGCCACCTGCAGTCTCCGCCCGCGAAGGGGCTTGTAGTGTGTAGAAACCTTCCCTCCTTCACGGCTCCCTCCCACTGGTGCAGGTCCCGTCCCTATCCTATTGTCTCTGTTTATTCTTTTTTTCTTTTGCCCTACCCAGGTATGTGGGGAGTTTCTTGCCTTTTGGGGGGTCTGAGGTCTTCTGTCAGCGTTCAGTAGGTGTTCTGTAGGAGTTGTTCCACGTGTAGATGAATTTCTGATGTATGTGTGGGGAGGAAGGTGATCTCCGCGTCTTACTCTTCTGCCATCTTCCTCCGGGGCCCCTAATCAATTACTTAATGAACAGTAACAGAAAAAATGAGGGTAAGGGAAAAAATTGGGAAAATAAAGGCGAGTCCTTGTTCTCTTCAGTTGTGTATTTATGTAATGAGTTTGGATTATGTAGTTTAAGGCCAGGTCTGCATATGAAATTAGGAACTGAGAAAATTAGGAGGATAATGTGGAATTGCAATGATTTTTCCTTATCCATCAAAATATTTCAGGACTGTTTCGGTGCGAGTGTGTGTGTGTGTGTGTGTAAGTTCTATTAGAGACTATCTTCCTTTTTAGTTTGCTTGATTTTGCATATGAGGTACACTTTCACAAATAATAGAATTTGGGACATTATGGATTTTAAATTCAAAATTATTTACCAGGTGATGAAAACATAATGTTACCCAATCATGTATGTGTTGAAAATACATTCAAGTTGGAAGATAGGCCAGTGAGTCTTAATGCAACAGAGTGCAAAAAAATGTTTGATATTGTTTCAGGTTCTACATTGCAGTTACTCTTTATTAAACTTCAACTTGTCACATTCTCAGTTAGTATTAGAGAAGAATGTACACACATACTTAAAAACACTATTAAATATTATTAAATATTCTTCTTAGTCCCAACTACATATGTATGTGAGGCATGGCTTTCTTCACATATTACACCCAAACAGCATATTGCAACAGATTTAATATAAAAGTAGACATAAGAACCAACTTATTTGGTACTTAGACATTGAAAAGACTTTCAAGAAACATAGTTATTTTTTACTCATAATCATTATTTTTCATAAAAATACCTTTGTGTTAATAATTAATGTTTATTATTTCTAAATGAAAAATAATTATTTTACAATTTTTCTCAGTTTTAATTTCTAATATGGTAAGTTTTAATAACTATAATAATACTCTGGGCTTATTAATAACGTTAAGGCTATACAGGGATTTTATGACGAAAAACTTGGAGACCATTGACCTATGTATTTCAACTCTGGAGTAAGTATGGGGAAGGTATATTAAGAATTTGTAAAGTTTTTTAAAAATGCTCAAAGAGGACAATAAAAATAAGGGAAATGATGGTTTTATACATGTTCAGAAACACCCTGCTTTCACAATTTTCTCATTTTTAATATTAGCATGATTAAAATTAGAGTGAAATTAAAATCTTGTTTTGGGACCAGACAGCGGTTCTCCCAATCTAAGTTGCCATCACTCGAGGAAAAGCAGCAGAGAGAATCCTTCGGGTTACATGCATGAATGTGCTGGGGATTACCCATAGTTCAGGAAATTTATTTCAGATGTCTGATCTCTGAATCTTGCTTTGCATGAGGAAGGTTGTATTTCCCTTAAGATTTAGGAAAATAGAAATGGAAGCTACTTCATGAGACAGGTTTCTTAATGGCCATGTGAGATAACTAAATTAAATTAAATATTTGAGAAAGCAATATTTTCGAACAATGTCTCATTATTTAATTCATCTTCTTATCAAGATTGGAATAAAGAGATCTTTGGTTCACAAACAGTCTAGTAATGATGGATACAAATCAGTAAAGAGTGCTGAAGATACATGACGTGGCAGCCACATGCAACCCACAGACATGAGAGTGAGGTTAGCTTAGACCATCCAGCCTCGGTTAAGCCAGCAGACAAAGGCACTCTGAGGGCCAACCAAAGAAGCACCACGTTGGGAACAGACTGAATTGTTCATCCATTTAATTTTTTGCATGAAATATTGTGAGTTTGAGACAGTAAGTTTTGGGATTTGTTTTTGAGGTGGCAGCATGATACTGAATTCTCCCATTTCATGTCCCATTTGTTTGCTTGTTAATGCAAACTAGGCCCTATGAAAATATCCAAATTTTTTTGTTTAATTAACTTGAAAGGGTTCTTACAAAACCCATGATGTAAATTAAGAGAAAGGATGCCTCACTGTTCATCAGAGATTATATAATAAGCCTATTTTCTTGCATATCTGAAGATAAGCTCCTTAAGACTATATATTTTGCTTTCTTCGCATCTTGGATTATAAAAAATAAAGACGAATGATAATTTTGAAAGCATATTTGCATATCTTTTCTCAGAATGTATAGTGTCTTTTGAAACGTTTTCTGCTATTTGAAACTCCTCTTTTAGTGTTATCTCTGTCTCTTTCTGTCTGTGTGTCTGTCTCTCTTCCTGTCTGCCTCTCCTTCTCTGTGAAAACTTTTAGGATTTGTTATTTTTATAAAGAATTCTGAAATTTATGGCAATGTATCTTTGTGTGTCTTTATTGATTATGATGGTCACTCTGTGGGCCATTTTACTCAGGACTTATAGCATTTTATTTCCTGAAAATTGCACTGGTTCCCTGATAATTTAAAAACTTGTAATCAAAGAACTTTCAAAAATCCACTGTGTGAATGATTATTCCATAGAAAAGTTGAGCATAAAAATGTATGTTTTAATACAATGTATTTAACATATTTATTTAAGTTTATGTTAAATGAGAAGAAACATTCAAATGTATAATGCTACCATACCATATTAGCACTTTTGCAACAAATGTACAGATTGGACAAAGGCAGGTTTATTTTAAAAATTTGATGCAAATAATCATTCTTCTCATTATGTCATCCTTAATCTGTCTTCCTCATAGATGTATTTCCTGAACATAATTGTAGTTCTTTAGCATTTTCAACACCAAATGTTTATTAAATGTCATAAAATATTTTAATACATATTACTTCCATGAAATAATTAAAAGAAATTATCCTCAATTTATGGAGTCTTTTGTCTAGATAATGAAACAGAAAAAGTAGGTTTGAAAATCAGTGAACATACCTGGATTTGATATTTAAATTATTGACTCCTCCAGATTATTTTCTTACCTTTCGTAAGATTGTCACTAATTAACATTTTTATTGGCCTGCTAATAATTTTACATCCTTAATAATTTTCCATAAATTGGAATTATTCCACAGGGAAATGATTATGTTTAATGGATAAAGTATATAATACTGAGACTATTATAAAAACAGAATTATTCAAATTTGTAAGTATCCATTGGCCTAAAATGATTTTTTTAATGTTTTGGGTCATTAATAATGAGGCATGAAAATCAACCCAATTACTTAATTCCCAGTAGAGCTATATATCAAGTTTTATTGCGCATATGCTATATAAACCATTTAACCACTAAGATAATTGTTTAATTGATGAGATTAATTTTAAACTAATAAGATAACTAATATATATTTCCTATGTGCTTATATTTAATTTTGACTCTTTTGTATTCTTGTAGTTTATTTTTGTCCTATATTTTGTAACTATAATATTTCTTCCCTGAAACACCTTTTACTATGATTGCCCTTTTCAGTTTCATCATTTTATATGTGAGTTTGGGAGGAAGATAACTTTTCTTTTGAGTTCATAATTCTCTAGAGCAAAAGAAGCCATATAATACCAAGAGATCTTAGACCTAGTGCCAGAAGTAGTGATTAGGTGAGACATTTGGGACTGGGTAAGAATGTTCCATATATGGGACAAGAAGCCTAATATTTGGTGACCAGAATGGCAGACTGCATTAGTCCATTAGTGTTCAACCAAATATGGTTCTTCTCCCTGTAGGAACATCATACTATGATTCAGGCTAAGCCATTTGACTTACCAGGGAAATAAATGAGGGAAGCTACCTTCTAGGCACAACCTTTCATAACCAGTTCCTGGTTCTTCATTGTTCCTTTTCCTTGCCTCTGCAATCCTGGAGTTATATCTCTATGGAACTTCCAGTGTCCTTTATTTATTTTATTTTTGGCAGTGTTGGGTCTTCTTTGCTGCAAGTGGGCTTTCTCTAGTTGCAGCGAGTGGGCTTCTCATTGTGGTGGCTTCTAGTTGCGGAGCACAGGCTCTAGGCGCACGGGCTTCAGTAGTTGTAGCGCAGGGGCTTAGTTGCTCCACAGCATGTGGGATCTTCCAGGACCAGGGGCTCGAACCCATGTCCCCCTGAATTGGCAGGCGGATTCTTAACCACTGAGCCACCAGGGAAGCCCCAGTGTCCTTTTGAGACTATGATGAGCAAAGGCCACTTTCAACGCATAATGGACATAGAACCCAAATGAGATATTAACATGATAAGTCACTGAGATTTTTTTGCCTGTAGCGTCATCAGGAGATGACTAAAGTTATTTTACTTTTAAACTCTCACGTAGTTTTATTGGACCAATTATTATAATAAGCATATTTAGTTTCCAGTATAAACTAAAATTAAGATAACTCACAGAGGGGTTAATAAAGGGACTATTTTGAAATTGTGATTTCTTTAAAATTTATCACAATATATCACAGGTAATAATAGCATATCCTATTAGCACCCTTGGCCAGAAGGGGCTAGATGCAGTAACAGCAGAACCTGGAAGGAGAGAGTTGAATGGAGAGCACCACCTTGAGAGAAGGTGTTAACAACCATGATAAGATAATGCAACAGAAAGGGAACTGTGGGAATGATACTTCTAGTCATTGTTCTCCTCTCTCTGACCCCCCTGAAGACCAACTGATGTAGCTCAAACAGGTGAGTCTCTATAACAGAGATGCAGTGAAGGTGGATTAGGGAATAAGCAAGAGAGATCCAGTTCAGTGAGCTTCAGCCAACTGTTTGATTCACCTGAAGATGGCAACATTAGCAAAGTAAGAAAGTGATACTTAGAAAGAAAAAGAATAATAATATGGCCAGGTTACAAGGGTGAGAAAGAAAGAAAGTAAGCAAGGTGGAGAATGGGAAAGAAGCCATGCATTAAATGCATGAAAGCATGCAGCATAGCTGATATTAATAAGTGGCAATGTCTGAAGAAGGAACACACAGAATGAGTAGTAGAGAGGGAGTAGAAGCAGTTTTGTTCTATTTACTTTTCAAGATGAGAGTTGATTATTTTCTCTTCAGTGAAAATTATTCCCACCACTACAACTCACACACATACACAAACTCACATTCATACTGGATGATTATATTTGCTCAAAGAGTAGCTAGCTTAATCAACCTAAATCACACACTATTAGATATTAAAAATAAACATAAATGAAAAATGTTTCAAAATGGCCATGTCAAAATGTTCCTATTATGTAAAATATATTCAAATTTAGTAACTCTTACAGATTTAACTCAAACGGAATCCCATTTGGATTATTTATAAAACAATCTACTTCTTCCTCAGTCACTTCTTTCAGTACAGTGGATAAAGGAGATAAAGTTCTCTCTTTCATAGGTTTTCTGTGAATTAATGGGATAGTTTTAATCTTGATTTTACCTTACTGGATAATTTATTTTGCTTAGAAGATCCATTACCTACAACAGGTAAATCAGGATCAGTTTAATTCTACTGTTTCTCAGAAAAATTATTTCTCTTTATTGTGCTGTAAAGGGCATAGTTTGTAAAAATCTTAATTGTAACAGTAATATTCTTTTCAAATAGCAGGAGATTAAGTATTTACTTTAAATTTCTGTGTTGAATTCTTTAAAAAAAACTTCAATTTTTAGGAAAAGACATAATGAAAAGTTAAAGTATGTGTTGGGATTTGTGGGGTGAGATATCCAATTAATTAACATGCACAATTAATTAAGGAACTAGAGGATACATAGTACTCTAATTACATAGAAGACATTTTATTTTAAGATATTTTATACACCTTCATAATTTTAGCATGAAGATCAAAGATTAGGGACAACTTTACATCTTCCTATATCTTCATTGAGAAAAATGAGTTTCTGAGATTAGAAAACTTAACTAAGTTTTGACCTTGAATTAAGAGCTATAAGTGAATTAGGAATATTAAGCATTTAAAACATGAAAGTTGTAATTTAATATAAATTTCTTGGTATATGTTATCTGGCCTGAGATGATTTTGACACATATGTAATAATACCCTTTCTTGAGTTATAAATAAATGTACATCTACATTCCAAATATTTATAATAATCTTCTCAAGTCATAAAATCTATCTCTCACCTCAGACCTACTTTCCTAAAGTTGCTTTCTCAAAAGTCATTACTAATATCCAATGGGTTTTTTTGTTTGTTTTTGTTTTTGTTTTGTTTTTCTCAGCATTGTCTCTCAAAAGGTACCAGGCTTATAGCATTCAAAAAAGGTTATTTCTAGGCATCATAGAAAATGTTATAGAATGAATATATTTTTAAAAAGAATCTTGAAATCAAGAGCTTGTTTTATTCTGAAAGGTCTTCATTAAATGCATGTCTAAGAGCACAGCTAATCTGAGGTAACATGGGTAATTAATTAATTAGTAAAAGTTTTATTGAAGAAGTATGGCAACCTTCTACTCATCTTTAATTACAAAATCCAAGTGTCAAAAAAGGTTTTCCTACCACCAAATTTCCTCTCCAATACATTTCTTTCCAAGGATAATATTAACATATCTAGGCTACTATTTTTCTTTAATATCTAAATCAAGTAGTCTCATACAATATACCTCTGATACCTCATCATTCATAAGATCATTTTTTTTCAATTGTGAAATATTATTTTTTTCTCTGTTGGAATGTGTATATTTTAACAGAAGCATTCAAAGGTGCAATCAGGGGTGTGATTTAGCAATAGATTTGCAGGGTTTCTGGCTATGTTCAGGGACATGATATACATCATTAAGACTGTCCACCCCATTTATGCTTAAGACGGATTGTCCTACTTTGCCAGTACAACAATATTAACTGAACTTGTAGATACTTTTATAAAATCTATATATGTAAAAAGCCCCAAATAAAACATGCTTATGAAATATAAAATAATTTACCCATTAATCTCAATTTAATATCTTCTAAGGTCATACAAGAAAAAATAATCATTCCCTGCTTTTCTACCCAAGTCTTATTTAATAACATAAAACATATTTTATTTACCCTGTCTTGTGCTATATTTAGTTGCATGCATGTTAAATACCCTACCAGATTGAAATCTTATTACAATTTTTCACCTTTGAATCCCCAGTGTCCATCTAAGATCTTGTATACAATTATCTCTCAGGGAAAATCTGTTGAGTAGAGCAAATATAAAGATTAAAATAGTCTTCTGTTGAAAAAAACTCCAAGATTGAGATAAATATTTCTGGAAAGGAAGAATATAATGCTTAGTTCTAGGCTTTATGCAGATTGTGTATTGTACCTTAAGCTAATTTAATTTATTTGTTAAATGTTTTCAAATATGTGACAACAGCTTGCTGAATGTCAAGATGGACTCTTCACACGTAAAACAAATATTGTGCATTTCAGAGGTTAATAAGCATACATTTTAACACATACTCTTCTACTTACGTGTGTTAATAGGTTGTTAATGTAAAATCTTCCTAGAATATATTCAAAATGGATTGTGACATTACCCTATGCTCTATTTTCTCTCATATCTGTTACAAATTATTGTTTTGGTAGATCTGATAGAAGCAAATTAAGCATTGCTACCCCTTAGGGAAAAGAAAGAGAGGAGGACTTTAACTTGGCATATTCTATGCTCTTTTATAACCTTCAAGACTGTACTCAATTTCAGAAATCTATTAGCTTGTTTCCATTGTTTTTTGTAAACACTCATAGCAGGGCTTCTCAGAATATGGTCTGTATATCACAGCTGGTTCTCAGCAGTCTCACAAGCAAAGTTCAGGTGATTTGGCATTTTCAAATTAAAACATGATAAAATAATATTGACATGCATTACACAATTTAGACGTATGTAAATAATTACATTTTCAAAGAAATTTTACTGTATTCTTCATTACCATGTTCTGAATATAGGTACACACACTAAGTGAAGTGGCTAACTCAGGTGGTCTCAGACAGTACTGGGAAAAGCAATTCAATGTTGTTTATATTAATTAGATGATTTGGGAATTTTAATTATGGCCTTAGAAATGTCATTTACTCTTATAATCATTGTCTTCCTTAACAGGTGTATATGCCATCAAAGGTCTTCATAACTCAAAAGTTTCATCTAACATTCATTAACTATTCATATCATAAAAGATAATTACTTATCATCTGTATGTCTGTATTTACAGTTCTCAGAGTAACATTATATCTCCAACATAAAAAAACTGGCTTAATTTATAGATTAAAGAATAGTGATGAACCAGAGCTTTATAAACATAAGAAAGCATAATATTCATGTAAGATATTCTGTAAATCTGTGTGCATTGGGACAAGTAAATCTAGTAATAAGATGATTCAAAGTGAGAATACTGCTAATTAAAATAGTGAAAATATCTGAAAAGTGAATTATGAAGGAGTATATAGTTATGTTTAATATTCTTTATACAGATGTTTAGTATTCTTTTCAAGAAAAAACACAATGGCAAATTTGTGATAAACAAATTTTGGTTTTCTAGGACAAGAGCAAATAGTGTTTTCCAATAAACACTTGATACATAAAATAAAAGAAATTTTGAGGCAATGTATATTATTAGGGAAAAAGAGTCACTACATAATGATAAAACTGTCAATTCAACAGAAATATAAGAAGTCTTAACTTCTTAAGCACATAAAATATTATTCTCAAAACACAAGGAAATGATGGTGAAAGTATGAGAAATTGAAAAATACAACTTTAGTGAAGGAGATTTTAACTTACCCTCTCAACAAATGACTCATTTTGTAGATGATATTCACTCTTCTTAAGCACACCGAAATAATGACAAAATTAAGCAGATAACAAATAGTAGAGTAAGTCAAATATTTTTTATTAAAAATATCAGAGTCCTAGAGAACTTTGCTAATCAAAGGTAAATCCATTTACTGCCTCTCATCCTGATGCTATTGCTGCCACATATTTTCATTCTGCAGAACATATAACACAATGATATATATATATATATATATGTATATATGTGTGTATATATATATATATATATATATATATATATACATATATATATATATTTTAAATACTCAGAAGTCTTTTACAGAAATTAAGAGGGGGAAAAGGTAGTATTTTCTATTTTTTCTTTCTTTGGGTTTTTTCTATCTCTAATAAGGTATGATTGATAAATAAAATTGTATGTATTTAAAATGTACAACATGATGATTTTATATACATATATTTTGTGAAGTAATTACCACAATCAAGTTAATTAACACATCCATCACCTCACTTAGCTACCTTTTGTGTGTGTGTGGCAAGAGTGCATAAGATATATTCTCTTAGCAAATTTCAAGTACACAATAAAGTATTATTAACTAAATGGCTACCGAAGCTATTATGCTGTACATTAAATCCCCACAACTTACTCATTTTATAAATGAAAATATGTACCCTTTGACCAACTTCTGCTGATTTCTTCTATCCCCCAGTCCCTGGCAACCACCATTCTACTCTGTTTCTGTGAGTTTGACTTTTTTTCTTTCCTTTTTTTTCTTTAGATCCCACATATAATTGAGATCATACAGTATTTGTTTGTCTTTCTCTGTCCGGCTTATTTCACTTCACATAATGTCCTCCAAGTTTATCAATGTTGTCGCATATAACAGGGTTTCCTTCCTTTTTATGGCTGAAGAATAGGCATATTTACCATTTCTGATCTCATCATTTCCCTGTACAAATCCAGATTTTGTTTGGTGTCATTTCTCTTCAGCTGGACCTTTCTTATATAGTGGGCCTGTTAATTAATTTTCAAATATTTAATTGATCAAAAATTGTCTTTATTTTGCTTCTACTTTTTTGATAGATATGTTCCCTGGATATAGAAGTCTTTATTGACTGCCCCCCACAAACACTTTAAAGAAGTCCCTCCATTGTTCTCTGGTCTCTATTAGATGTAAGCCACCATTTATAACTGCCTGTCTTTTGATCTGCAGAAGATTTCAGGCTATTCTTTTTACCTTTGTTTTCAGCAGTTTGACTATGATGCACCTAGGTGTTACTATCTTTGAATATATCCATACTGATATTCCCTGAGTTTCATGGATTTTTAAGTTGATTTTTTTTAACAAGACTTAGGAACATTTTAGCAATTATCTACAAATGCTCCCCCCACCCCGCCTCCCCATTTACTTTCTTCTCTCTTTTTTCCAACTTCAATTACAATATACTAGATGTTTGATATTGCCCATAGGTCACTAAGGACCCATTCATTTTTTTTTTCTTTTTGTTCTTTAGACTGAATAATGTCTGCTGATTAGCCTTCAAGTTCTGTTTTCTTTTGTCACGTTCAATTAACTTAGTTTTTTTCAAAACTTGTAAGTAGAAATTTTGTCTAGTAATTTTTGATTAAATGCTGACATTGGTGAATATTCTCTTGTGATTGTGTGGATTTTGTTCTCCTTCTTTAGATAAAAGATTGTTGATATTTGTTTGAATGCCATTAAGCTATGGATTAGCGTTATCCTTTTACATCTTCATTTTACAGTATATTACGGTCTATTCAGAGTTGTTTTAATTCTAGAGCTAGCTTAGACTTAATGATTAATGTATGACCTTTCTAAGGTCTTTACTGAATATCACAGATATTCAATTAAGTCTCTCCACTTGGCTGTTTGACACTTGAATGTCTCAAGCCCCTCTGTGAGCTCTGGGACTGTTCACCTTACATTGCTCCAGTAGCAATTTTCCTAGCCTTGTGGGTTTTCCCCTTGCATATATACATGTTTTTATTCAATGATTACCATATCAGTGCACTTAGGTGCAAATGTCAGAGATTTCCTTCTTTACCCTCTCCTCCCCTCCTTCTCCTCCTCCTTCTCCTTCTTTGAACTTTACTCAACTTAAATTTACTTAACACCAGCCAACTCATTTTGCAGTCTCTGGTTCCTTAACCCAACTCACCAACAGGCTACTTCAGGTTATGTGCTTTATCTGTAATATCTTTTATTTAATCCTCATTCCATGATTGTCTTCCTTCCCAAACAAAGCCCATATGCAAGAGCTGCACCCCATAATTTTGTTGGAAGAATCAAGAGAATTAGGTAATGAAACAGATTAGAAAATTGTGATCAACAGATTAAATGATCTATTAGGAATGGGCTTGCTTTTATCTTGGAGAGGGATTATCTTTCTGATATTCTATGTGACTTCTGCTGAATTTAGGACTGTTCTTCCACAAACTTATGGTTGTGTCTTAGACATTTCCTAAAATCTATGTTTTATTTCCTTTCCTTTGGTCTGAGATGGTAGAGTTATTTATCTATTTAGAAGAGGTAAGAAGTGATTTTATTACATTTTTAGCAAAATATTTTTTCTTAGTACTTAAACAATAGCTGTTTTCTGATATTATTTGTATAGCTCAACAAAAGTTGTATCAATACCCCTGTTTTATTTGTATCCTTAAATCTTATTGATAAAACATTTTAATAAACAAAATGAAATGGTAACAATGGCATGAAGATAAGGGTCTCATGTTCTGAAAGCACAAAATTATTATTCTTCAGAAGTGAAAAATTGGAGAACAGTTTGAAGTTGCCATCTGGAGTAATAATACGCTCAGTAAGATAGCAGATGTCAAGGCCAGCTTCTCCTAGTCAAAACCAAATGTAACAAGTAACTAAATTTTTCACTGGGGGACAATTTGTTTTGGGGGAACTTTCTAACTTTCTAACGATCACTAACCTCTCATTTGTATTGCCCAAACAGCCTTAAGCATAGTTATCATCTCCCTGGATGATCTTTTTCTCATTAAAAAAAAAAGTACTGTGTTATTGAAGACAGATTGTTGTTAATCTGATCTCTCTCCTTTCATGATCTCTTTAATTGTTGAAAATGAGTCATTTGGGAAGTGGAATTAAAGTGCGGTAAATTTTGCAATATCTAACTGAATAAAAATTTCACATTATCTTTCTTCTTTTAATTCACTGAGTGTCTTCAATATCATGCATAGGTTAACTAATCTTTTCTATATATCATATACCTTTATATCATTTTAAACATGTCTTTGTATAGTCCTGCAATCCTACCAAGCTAATTTCCAAACTCCTTGTTGACAACTATGATATAATCACTTTGGTATATCTCAAACATTACAATACTACACTTTTCCTTCACAGTTTGGACCTTTGCTAAAAATAACTGAAACTTATTATTATTATTATTTTTTTTTTGCGGTCGCGAGCCTCTCACTGTTGTGGCCTCTCGCGTGGCGGAGCACAGGCTCCGGACGCGCAGGCTCAGCGGCCATGGCTCAAGGGCCCAGGCGCTCTGTGGCATGTGGGATCTTCCCGGTCCGGGGCACGAACCCATGTCCCCTGCATCGGCAGGTGGACTCTCAACCACGGCACCACCGGGGAAGCCCAAAAATGTATTCTTAAATTCTTCTCAAATATTTCACTCAGGTCTAAGCTATGGAAATAACCTATATGTACACATATTTGTCTGAAAGTAACTATTGAGCCATTAACACACCTAATTTCATGTTATTAACTGAACGTCTGCTACATCACATCCAACCAAAATAACATATAGGGCAAATAAAAATAATCTTAAGTATATGGATGGAAAAAGTAAATTGTGATTCATTACATATTTTTCATACAGGTCATTGTCATTTAAAATATCCTATATATCTTCTCTATATGATACAGTTAAAGAACTTACTATATTATTGGATTATCTAATCAAATAATTCTACTCACAAAGTATGTACAAAGATGTTAATTAACTCTGTGTACCTATCTATCTATCTATCTATCTATCAATCTTCTATCCATTTATTTATCTACCTATACCATGGAATGAAAATGAAATGTAAGTACTCAACAAATATTAAATAAACGGACAATATATTGGTAATTTATAGGCTTGAATCACATCCAATTATTGAAGTGTCATTTAGCAAGAAAAAACACATCTGGCATTTCTGAGTTATTTGAGGTAAGGGTTTAATTTTCTGACGAAATCGGTAGGCTGGGTATGGTGCTTCCCTTGTGGCTCCAAAGCACTACTGCAAATTTCATCCAGAAGTCCCTGATTATCTTTCTAATTCTTATCTATAGATCAGTTTCATTACCTAATCATCCATTTACACCATCCCAAACCCACTGGGGCAATATGCTAAATTGTCTGCATTGGCCTAGATTTTTGAAATAGAAAGCCCTGTTCAGAAATTGTCTAAATTTCAGCCTTCATCAGCTGCCATCTTTTCTTTTGAAACCCTGATATCATGAGAAAAAAGAGAGACTAGACCTTAACAAAGGCTTCCCAGGCTTATCTCCTTAGAAGGGAGGATAATATCTTTTATTCCTTCTCAATTAATCCATATATGGAGAAGGCAGTATGATAAAGCTAAATTTCCAATAGATGCTACATTACATTTTAAAACAAATAATCACTACATTAAAAAGCATATCAACTCATATGCCATTTATGTCATTATCATTATTAATATATTCTGTCCAAAATCAAACAAATAATTATTGACTACGCTTGAACTGAGCCCCTCTAATATTCATTACAGTGTTTTTTCTATTATGAAAATATTGGTCAATATTTAGGTTTAAATGTCCTCAAAATCTTTTTTTTTTTCTGTATCATGACTGAAATTTAAATACACAGATTCACATACATGGGATCATTAGATTTATTTCTCTTTTCCTAAGTTTCTGAGGAAAACTTTAAGGGGAGGGGCATGGGGACACCATCTCATTAACTGAGTATACTAGTTCATTATACTCTTTTAGAACCATGGAAGGTAACACCACTTAGTCACACTGGTGTAGGAGGAATCAGAAGTAGCAATTTGTATAAAGTGCCTCCTGATCTTAATATCCACCCTCTGAGAAAGTTTTTCTACTAGTAGTTAAACAGAGCAAATTGGGTCACTACGTCAGTTTTTCAACATGATCTTATGTACTTAAGTTTTTGAAATTCAGTCAGTTATAAGCATATATACTCTTAGGATGTGTTTCTCTTTATACTTACATGGTATAAAAACAAGGTCCTTATATTTTCCTGTGAAGAAAACATGGTAATGAAACTTTATTCTAATAAAATTATTGACCAAAGCAAAGGACTTAGACTATTTCTAATGAACTGTTGCATAAAATATTCCAATCAATCTAGACAGGTAGTCATCAAGAATACAGATAATCATAAGCAAATGTAAAACTGACAGCTATATTCAGTGGTTGATAAACTATCTTCACAAAAAGAGTTAAACTGAGAAACCTGGGAAAATGATGATATCCTTATATGAAAAATCAAAATAATTTCAGCTTCTGTAACAACCTGCTCTGAGATCTGGGCAATGTTAAATCCATCAATCATTTACCTTGAAAACTTTTCTAAATGTGTATTTCCTCAGCCTTAACAGTGAAAGACATAACATGTAGGATCAATGAAGGACACACCCTCAATCCATGTCACTTTTTCTTTCTTAAATTTAGTTTAGTGCTTATATTAATCAGTGATTCTAATCACTCTAACCCTTCTACTCTTCTTTCCAACTAAATGAGTAATACAATTTTGTTTTCCCATTGATAACACTTCAGGTTTTCATCAGAGATAGTATAATTATTGTGTACGAACAGGGACCTTGAATGAAATCAAAGTCAATGAATACTGATCCTGACAGTGATTAACTGTAAACTTGCAAAATTGTTTGACTAAGTTTTATTTCATGCGTAAAGTGAGTGCAGTTGTATGTACCTAATATACATTTTAAAATAAATGTTTATTGAAGTATAATATACCTATAGAAAAATGTTTAGATCATAGTGTTTGGCTTATCACATATTCGCAATGTGAACTCATTCATACAACCATGATTCAGATGGAGAAATAGAATGTTAGCAGCATGCTAGTCGCTACCTTAGACCTCTAACAAGCCACTAACCCCTACTTCCCAAAATGCAGTCATTATCATGGCTGTGACACACTAGATTAATTTTTCCCAACCTTGAACTTTATATATTAAGGTATCACAGAATATGTAAACTTTTGCATCAGACTTCTTGCTAAACATTATCTTCGATTAATGGCTTAGTAAGACTTAATATGCATTAGTCAAGACTTCCCAGTTTGTTTTCCTTCTATAAGTGTCTTGGTTATTTCTGACCATCTGAATTTCATTATAATTCCTAGGAATACATTTGGACACCCCCCCACTCTCCAAACAGCTAGCATTTTTATTAGGAATGCATTGAATCTTCAGATCAACTTAATTGACATCTTTAAATGTTCATGTCTTCTGATCCATGAGCATGTATATTCCATTAAATTAGATTTTCCTTCATTTTTCTCAGTGATGCTTTGTGGTTTAGTGTTAACTAATTTGTACTGCTATCATAAAATAATTCCTATGCATTCGATGTCTTTGATAATACTATAATAAATGATATTCTTTAATTCCTATTTCTTTGGGGCTGGAATATAGTAATATAAATTATTTTTTCATGTTAACCTGATACTCCTATGGTTTTGCTAAATCCAGATCTTTGTGTTAATGCACAGTCTTATTTTATCTATGAATAAAGTCAATTTTACTTAATCGTATTTAAATTCTTATAACTTTCCTTTGTTTTTCACATATTATTGCACTGGTCCATTTGTCTAGTACAGTGCTGAATACAAGTTGTGATAGTAGGCACTGACTTCTTATTCTCAACCTCAAACTTTCAATATTTCACTCTTCAGCATGAGGTTTGCTAGAGATCATGTGTTAATACCTTTATCATGTAAAGTAATTACCTTTTCCCAGCTCACTAAGGGTTCTTAGCACCTCTTGTACCTAATACATATAAGTTCTATATTGGGACTTCTCGGTGGTGCAGTGGTTAAGAATCTGCCTGAAAATGCAGGTGACACAGGTTCGATCCCTGGTCCAGGAAGATCCCACATGCCGTGGAGCAACTAAGCCTATGCACCACAACTACAGAAGCCTGCACTCTAGAGCGCAACTACTGAGCCCACGTGCCACAACTACTGAGCCCAAGTGCAGTCAAAAAATAAAAAACTTGTATCATGAGTATATTGAAATCTCTGATAAACCAATAATTATAAAAAGATAAACAACATTGTAAGTTCTATATTAATCAGCTTCATAGATAACATTGACTGATATAAATTTGAACTGAAATTTTAGTCCTGAAATATATACACATGTGTATATTGATATCGCTTTTTAAAACTGAATTACTAGATATATTGCACATATTTTCTTTAGGTTATTTGCATTAATATTCAAAATGATATTCACCTGTGATTCCCTTTTCCTGTAATGGTCCTGTCAGGTTTTGATATGTAAGTCATGTGACCTCATGAAACAAGTAATGAAGTATTTATAAATATTGATAAAAATTTTTCCATAATTATATGGAAGAACAAACTAGTAAAGCATGTAGACATGGAGTTTCCACTTGTTAAAGTAGGTTTCTTCTTTAATAATTCTGGGACTGTTTATATATTTCTTATGACTGTTTCACTGGTTGTATTTTCTAATAATTTATAATAATTTGTATGCTTCATTAATTTTCAAATTTACTTTTATTAATTTGTAGGGATATCAACTTTTCATTCATGGTATTGATTTTTGTACCTTCTATCCATTGTCCTTGATTTCACCCTGGTTTATTAATCACATTAGTCTTTTCAGAAAAACTACTTTTAGGCTTTTTCTCTATTATATATGTGTGTTATACACATTAATTTCTTAAATAAATTAATATTTATTAATTTACTATTTTTTTCTTTGGAGTTAATATTTTTTTTAACTTCAAGACTAGATTTTTAGATCACTGATTTTCAGGCTTTTAAAAAATATTTTGCATTTAAATATTAAAATTCCTCTCAGGGTATGGTTTTAGGTGCTTCCTACAAGTTTTATATGTCATTTCTTAATTATTATTCAGTTAAAATATTTTTGAATTCAAGTGAGATTTATTTTTTATCTAGGACTATTTTAGGTGTATTGATTATTCTCCAGAGAGTTTATTTACCCATTTTATTTTTTGGTATTGATTTCTAGCTCAGTCTCATTACTGTTAGAGAACATATATTCTATAAGTATTCTGAAAATATTTTTGATGCTATTTTAAATGGGCTTTTTTTTTTTACATTTTTGGTGTATAGAAAGCAACAGATTTCTGTATATTAATACATTTTTAGTGTATAGAAAGCAACAGATTTCTGTTGGATAAAGAAGATGTGGCACGTATATACAATAGAATATTACTCAGCCATAAAAAGAAATGAAATTGAGTTATTTGTAGTGAGGTGGATGGACCTAGAGTCTGTCATACAGAGTGAAGTAAGTCAGAAAGAGAAAGACAAATACCGTATGCTAACACATATATATGGAATCTAAGAAAAAAAAATGTCATGAAGAACCTAGGGGTAAGACGGGAATAAAGACACAGACCTACTAGAGAATGGACGAGGATATGGGGAGGGGGAAGGGTAAGCTGTGACAAAGTGAGAGAGTGGCATGGACATATATACACTACCAAACGTAAAATAGATAGCTAGTGGGAAGCAGCCACATAGCACAGGGAGATCAACTCAGTGCTTTGTGACCACCTGGAGGGGTGGGAGGGAGGGAGACACAAGAGGGAAGAGATATGGGGATGTATAACTGATTCCCTTTGTTATAAAGCAGAAACTAACACACCATTGTAAAGCAATTATACTCCAATAAAGATGTAAAAAAAAATAAAAAAAGAAAGCAACAGATTTCTGTATATTAATCTTGTATTGATTTTTAAGATAACATTTTTAATGAAAATTACATTTTTCCAAAAAATTTAAAGAGATATTGATAGGTGCTTAAGATAGTAAGGTTATACATTTATGGGGGGATAAAAACCTAGTTATAAGATGAAAAATGGAATAGTAAGAAAATTTAAGCTAAAATTCCAAGAACTTTAATAAGAGGCCTGGGACCTGGTGTTATTTTTGTTTTACCATTACTAGTATTAAAAATGTTAATTAGGGTTTCCCTGGTGGCACAGTGGTTGAGAGTCTGCCTGCCGATGCAGGGGAAACGGGTTCGTGCCCCGGTCTGGGAGGATCCCACATGCTGCAGAGTGGCTGGGCCCGTGAGCCATGGCCGCTGGGCCTGCACGTCCAGAGCCTGTGCTCCGCAACAGGAGAGGCCACAACAGTGAGAGGCCCGCATACCGAAAAAAAAAAAAAGTGTTATTTACCTTAAACAACAAAAAAGGTCACTCTATTAAAGGCAGGAAAAAATACATATTTTAAAATAATGATATAAAATCAATGTCTTTATAAATATTTTCAAAATGTTATTTAATGTTTATATATGAGGAACATGAATAATTAATTGTGTGCTAAATGTATATTTTTTTAGGCATAATAGAGTCTGACTTCATTTTTTAAAAAATATTTCATTTCTCACAGTTTTCAAACCCCACTTTCTTCCCCTTCTGCCCCACATTTAGGTAAGCTATTAAGAAGCCAGGTGTTCCGTTTTTTGGCACTGGTGAAAAGTTGAAGCCACGCAAGTCACACCCTGAGGCAGGAGATAGATGGGCCTGAGGCTGAGCAGCTGGAGTTTGTCCCCTGTGGACAGATATTCCAAAATAGCAGGAGGGAGAGAGGAGCTGAGCCCTTCCCAGACAAAAGACAGAGTCCACGTATTTCTCATTCTTGAGGTCTAGGAGCCCTTCCCAACTATACATGCACAGAGAGGCTCCTTGGAGGTCAAAAAGGGAGTGATGTCAACCTACCCATAGGCCTCTTCACTAGAATCCATCTTGGCTAAGAGATGTGCATGCACACAGGGAAGGAGCCTGAAATAAACCAAATACGGACTCAGAACCAGACAAAGCAAGATGATTGGCCAAAGGAAACCCAGAAGAAATGCCCCATATAAGAGATTCAAACTACCACAAGGGTGCGACTCTCTCTCTGAGTCAGCCCATGTCTCTATCCACATGTACGCTTTTTCCTCCTAATAAACACTTTACTTGTTTCATTACTTTCTGTCTTTGTGGGAATTCATTTCTACAAAGCCGAAGGGCCAGGGGCCTTGTCACTGGCCACTGGTTCCTGGTGGTCTAGTGGCTAGGATTCAGCACTCAATCTCTGGCTGGGAACAGAAATCCTGCTTTAAGACACTGGAGGCCAAGGTCACCTGAGATCAAACCCATGGTCTAGCTTCAACTATATAACCCATGGAACCCTCATCCCAGGTCCACCCTTATCCACCATAAAATGCCAACCTAGTTGCTACTTCTGCTCTCTGAAGTATATTTGGACCTACTTAGGTGCCTTTCCTGCTCTCCCCAGAGAGCCTCATTATTGAATTTAAAAATCAGAGACATAAAGAAGAAAATAATAAAGTTTTAACCAATGAGTTTGGTTAATTGGCATGGTTGCCATACATTCTGTTGTTTGAAAATGATTCAAGGTATAATTTATTCAAGGTATATTATTAGGTATAATGGGCCAAGGTATATTTATTCTTCAAGGTATAATTTATTAAATTAGTGTTTGTAAAACTACTAGTAAAAATCACAAGTTATAATTCTGTAAATATTCAAGTAAAAATGAAAAAGATAAAGCCTGTAAATTTGCACAATTAAAGAAACAGGTCTCTTTTGATTTTCAATGTGTTTTTTACAAGACTAATTCATCAGTTCATCTCTGAGTCAAAATACACACTGAATACTCAAAATTGTCCTTCTTAGTTTTATTATAGTATTTCAGTAATCTAACGATAATCAGAATAGTTAATATATAAATTCCTAAGAAATATAGTTAATATATAGTTAATAGTTAATATATAAATTCCTAAGAAATATTTAATAACCTCCAAATTTCAGGATAATGCTTAGTATACAAAAGCAAAGTATTTTATACCATAGAGATGATAGAGAGGGAGAATGAGGGAGAGAGAGGAGAGAGGTAGGAATAAAAGGAGCAACAGGAGAAGGAAGTGGATACAATTTCAAGCATTTCTTTAATATCACTGACTCATGACACCAAATAAGATTCTTTGCATATTAGAGAAGAAAATTTAAAAACCTGCTAATGTCAGAATCTTAGTGGGCTAAATAAGAACAGATGTTAGCAAAATTTTGTCCTCATTTCCCCCCCCCCAAAAAAAAAGTAAAACTAAATGGGTTTATCCGTATTTGGTAATTTAAATATTTCAAATACATGTTATTCTTTTTTATGTTGAAAATCCTAAATCCTAACTGATTTTTCTTTAACTGTTCCCAGCCTTCCTCCTACAACAGTTCTATATTTATTGTTACTCCTACTTGATAAACTGTGCTAGCTTCCAAGGTAGGTTTCTTTCCCATTTGTGTCAGCATTTCATGCTGTTTGTTAGTCATTAAAATTTATTTTTTCCTTTATACATATAAAAATCATTTAGGGAGCATGCATTATCAGGCTCTCTAAAATAATTTTGGGTAAGAAAATAGCCAACTATATTTCTCAATAGTAATTTTCAAAATAAAATGCTGCACCCTTAAAAAAATCAATAAATTCGATGTTTTGTGCATAGAAAGGTTAGATTAAGTTAAAGAGTTCTTGTTTCATATTGTTTTAAATGGACCATAAAAGTATATGTCCTTCAAATTTTCATTAGCAGTATTTACTTTGCAGATGACTCCAAGGTGGAGAAAAGAAACACCAGTGACTATTCAACTCTGGCAATAATATTTTTACCTGTTTAAATGTATAAGTGAAGGTGGAAATATCATGAGAGTATTTAGAAATAATATACCAGAAATATTCCTAACAAATAGTCAATGTAAAAACTAAATAAGTATTGTTATCATTATGTCCAGAGTTGTCCCAGTAATCATGTAATATATTCATTGTTCATCCTTAATTAAAATGTGGTTTATTCAGCTGTTTTCTTTCTGCTTTGAGTGGCAGCAGTGAAGCCAATAACACAATCAGTTCATATATAAATGAGATGATTGGAAGAAAATATAATAATTTAAAATCAATATCCTCTAAAGCTGATATCAAAGATGAATCACTTAATGAACACTATTTCTAAGTACCTATTTGGCAAATTCACACTCACCAGATTTAATGATTCTTAAGTAACGGGACAGCTTTGGCTTTTTAAAGCATTTTTGCCCTTTCCATGTATTATAATACACAAACCTTTGCTTAAATCTACTTGTAGTTAGTATTAATTAAGAATTCACTCACAGTACCTGACTTATAGTTCATTGACTTCACTATTTTGAGTTTTTTGCCTCCTTTTGACAATTTTCTTAGTAGTTTGGCTGGTTGTTTTATACAGTTAATCACTTTATTAAATGTAAAACACAGCTTTCCTCATGTGGAGCCACTGGCTTACACTTAATAGTTTATGTGTGTGTGTGTGTGTGTATGTGGGTGTGTATTTTAAAGAAACTTTATTATCTTCCCTTTTAATTGCTTTACTAATTTCTTCTCACCTAATTTCTCTTTTCTATCTACTTGCATCTCCTGTTAGAAGATAGACAACCCAACCCTTTTGGAGTTTCCCCTTTCTCTTACATGTTTCTCTGTTTGCTTCTTTCTCTTTTGGGGGGTTCACCTCCATTTATGAAACAGCATTGAATGTGTCTTTCAAACTTACATGGAGTTTTTTTAAACAATCATGGTTTACTTCCTGATACTGTTGAGGATTTTTTTCCTATTAGCTCACTTTCCTCATTTATAGATTTATAGTATTACAAAGTATTTCTGAGATGCAAATTAGAGTTTATTAAAATATTTTAGTCTATATGTTATTTTAAAATATAGAAATACTATTTATATGTCCCTCTAAACCTTTTCTTAATTATTATTTTCATGTTTCTTCAAGGATGTCTTCAATGTTGGTGATTGATTCATATTTAAGAAAGCATTAATAGGAAAGCTTACTAGGAATTATGCAAGCAGGATTTTTGCTATGCCAGAATGAATTATAGGATGACCAAAAAGATAAGTAATCATTATTTGTTAGGATATTTGACTTAAAGAATAACAGTCCTTAATATTAGGCCCACCAACATAGCCACCACCTCAGCCACCATGACTATTACATTCAAAGGTATAATCCATAAGATCTTCAGTGTCAAGGATGGTATGTGGTAAAGTCATCTTGGCCAGGTAGTTCACTAGTTTTCATCTGCAGTAAGTGCTTTTGGGGAATTGATATGTGATACAAAACCCTGCATTACCCTAACCCCATATAACTCTTTCCTGGGCCTCTGAAAAAAAACGTTTATTTCCCAATTTCTCTCATTCCTGATTATTGGCCATAAACCAAACCACTTGGATACACCCATATTCCATGTATATCTTTACTTTGAAGATTCTTTAAACACAAAATGTATGACCATATATAGTGTTCAAAGCAAAACAAAATCTTTTAGGACCATGTATGAACAGGACTATACATTTTTTTCCCGACCAGTATAATAAAGGTAATGTCTTCTTCCTAAACAAAGGTTAAGATTGCTAGCAGCCCTTTGTAAGACTGATGTTTCCTAATATTAGGCTTCCTCGTTGTGACAAAAGAAACTCACTATATTCACAATATCCAACTGGGCCTTCCTCTATATCACAACCCAAGGGATTTTGAGGAGGACAGGGACAATTGTTGTATACAGGTACCTCAAATTTCTTGTGCTGTGAGTGATAAAATCCTTTGTCTCTGAACCAGGAGTCTTCTGTCTTCCATCAGCATCTATGAAATTGTGACAGGATCACTTGTTAACTTCAAAGTAGGATAAAATCTCATATAGCCTGTCTTTTCAAAGTATTTCTGGTATGTATCCATGTCCCTGGCCCAGAAATAAACCTGATTCTGCCATTACAATAGAGAAAATTATTTTTTAGTTTGAAGTTTTTTTTATAATCCAAAAAAAGCCTTAACAATTCTTTAAAATAAATCACTTAAGGTAATCAAAAAAGATGATTCATTTAAAAGGATTTTTTAGTGTTAATTATGAGGATAATGGACGTAATGACTGTGTAAGTATGTATATAGTAAGTGTTTGAGGGAAAATACAGAAAGTCAAAAGTGTTTGGACTGTGAGGCATCATATCATTTATTGGGAATAGGTTAGGAACTAACTGTATTAAGTCAAATATCTGAAATTACTGAATGGCTTTTAAACGAAAGCTTTCCATCCATTGAACCCATATAGAAGAGTCTCTTTAGTGCATAGAATTGTGGCATTTATTGTTTTTACACTAGAATGAACAGAGCAGTAATGTCAAATATATTGATACAAAAGAGCTCCCAAGAGTTTGGCCTAGAACTGAGTTACTGAAAATAAGACTCTTTGCTAAGTGATAAATATAGTAGTGTTAATTAAACAGTTATTTAAAAAAATATTAAAACAGTAGCCTAATGAGGTTTAAAAACCATTGTTTAAATATTCAAACAAAAATACACTGCTAACTTTAAGAAATTAAATCAAGTTTCTAGTATGGAAACATTTTAAAACAATGGTAACAATTTCCTATAGTTCTAAAGTTCTAAAGATGAATATCAAATGTATAATTTCAGTTACTAGCTCTATGTAAGATGAGTAACCCACATCCCTAGGTGAGCATGATGATGGAAAAATGATTGTCACATCCTAAGAATCTGTGCAAGGTGACAATTCAACATTGTAGAGAGCAATGGAATTTTGCAACAGGCAAGATGGACTTGAGTGATTCCTACACACTCTGTTAACTGTATAAACTCAGGCAATTAATTTTAAGATTCTGAGAAGTGGTGTCTTAACATATAAATTTAAAATAATAAAAGTTTATGCCCATTTTTTCTACTCTGGCTCAGCTAAGATAATGTATACAGACTGTTCCATACATTTTGTTTATGTCAGCCTTATAATAAATATCTTCCTGTACTAAAATTGCCTTATACTCTTCATCTTCTCTTGCTAGCTCATGAACTGCCAATACACAGAGACATAATCTCGTTCAGTCATGTAACTCTCAAATACCTAGCACATTCCATGTGTATAATTGACTTTTTTTTTTTTTTGCGGTACGCGGACCTCTCACTGTTGTGGCCCCTTCCATTGCGGAGCACAGGCTCTGGACGCGCAGGCTCAGCGGCCATGGCTCACGGGCCCAGCCGCTCCGCGGCATGTGGGATCCTCCCGGACCGGGGCACAAACCCGCGTCCCCTGCATCGGCAGGCGGACTGTCAACCACTGAGCCACCAGGGAAGCCCTCCACCTCTATTTAATTGAGGTTTCTATTAGTTTTTTACAATGCCAAACACAGGCTTTCCCTATTCTCATTCTTTGCCTCATAAATAATAAGCTCAACCGCTTGTTACCACTGATCAGTTGGGACAAAATCTTTGGTAACCAAACTTCGATTTGGATTCTGTCTTTCTCCTCAGCCCTGAACTTTGGTGCACTCAGACTAAGCCAGCAGGCAGTTCTTCCTTAAGGAGTCTTCCTGAAAAGTAAGGGGGCCTCAGGGTAAAACATCTCAGATTTACTATCTGTTCACACAACCCTTTCATCCCACTTCTTCACACTTGGTGCTCTCTAACCTTATAGTCTTTTCTCTATAAGAGAAAAACTTTTGAGAGTGACTTCAGCAAAATGGCCAAATAAGACATCCCTCGCATGTATCCCTCCTTCAACAACATTAATTTGGCATCCATCCAAGTGATTTCGTGAGAATGACTTCCAGATATACATATGTATAACGTAGACAAATTTCTAGTAGGTATAATCTTTTAAAAATGTGTGGAGTCTGAAATATAAAGCACTAGCAGTGGTCGAAAGAGAAAATGAAGGATATTTAAAACTGAATTAATTTGAACATTAGAGCAGCACAAATGAAAAACTTTATGAATGCATACATATCTAGCACAGGAGTAGGCATATTACGGCACACAGGCAAAATCTGTCTTACTGCATATTTTTGTCAATCAAGTTATATTGCAACACAGCCGTGATTATCCACCTACGGCTACTTTTTCTGCTATAAGAGCAGAGTTGAGTAGTTACAACAGAGACATTATGGCCCAGAAAACCTAAAATATTTATTGTCTGAACCTTTATAGAAAATAATTGCTGACCTCTGGTATAATATAATAGAGATTAGCAAATGTTTCTACTAGATTTTGAGAAAAATGAGTCAACCAGGAATTAAAGAGAAAAATTACAGTTAATTGGAAAAAATTCTATACCCAAGCTATAATTAGGTCACAAGGGTTCTATGGGTGAATTCTAATAATCCAACAAGCAACAGCTACTTAATTATATAAAATATTATATTTCAAAGAATGCAATGTAAAATTTTGTAACATTCTACAATGCTAGTATAACCTAAAACTACATTTGGGCAAGAATATCACAGAAGTTAAAAATCTCACTTAAGAAAATAGACCCTAAAATCTTAAATCAAATATTAGAAAATGAAATCCAGTAGAATATTAAAATCATAATCAATTACATTTTTGGTTAATTCTTGGCAAACAAGATTAGTTCAGCAATTTAAAAATTATTTATAGATATCTTTTCTAGTAACATTTTCTTACGCTGTCACACCTGAAGTATATTTGGGTATTTTTTAAAGAAGCTTGGCTTTATTCAGACTGACCAAGCTGTGCTGCCAGACTGAATAAGTCTAATATTATCTGCATATTGAAGTCAAAGAGGGGAGACATAGATGCCAGTACATCTTTGTTTCCATAGATATTTTTCCAGAAGTATCTGGGTTTGAGACTTAAGAAAACAAATAGACAGTGCTTTATCAGGGGCTGCAAAGTCTTAGTCACTCATTAGGAAACTCTATTGGGTAGAGAAATTTTGTTCATTTAGTTTAACAGAAGAGTAGGAAATTTATTGGAATATAGATATGAATACCTACATAGATATGTAATATAAACATGATAATATATTTTTATATAATAGAACTTAAAGACAGGAAGAGAAAAGATAAGGCTTTATCTAATTAAAATTTCTTAAAGCACAAGCTCATCACACATAGACAAAAGTCAGGGCATACTCTTTCATAAAAGACCATTAAGTACTAAGTATTCTGCATGGTGATCTTTCCAGATCTTATCCGCAAATCATTTTCCCCACTCTCTTACTACATCCTAATTTTCTAAACAAAGTTTGCTAAACTGCGACTCTAGCTTTCTTGCACATACACTCTGTCCCATGATTAATATAAAGTTAAGTCCTCCCCATACCTTCTGAGCAGTGAAGGATTCTCACAACAAAACTGATATTAAATACCGTACCCTGTGTGTGTGTGTGTATGTGTGTACACACATGGTTACATATTTTTCTTCTACTTTTACCTCAGATTTGAGTTTTAAAACACGTGCTGTATATGACCTTCAGTTTTGATTTATCCCCTTTTAGGAATGATAATTATTGCATAACAGTTAAAAATCCATATTTATTACTTTACTGTTATATATAGTATGATTTATATTACTCTAATATACTACTGTGGGGTACTCAAAAGGAATGTAAATTAGAAAACTTTAGCTCTATAGATTATGAGGTTTATTTCTTGTCTTTTTTTAATGATAAGGGAATGATAGGGTATATGAAATTATTCTCTTAGAAAATACAAAGTTGCACAAAATCATATGCTACTACTATTACTGCTTGCAACTCCAAATGCAGTTATGAGAGCAGTATAAAAATGGATTCATAACATCAAACTGGTTAATTCATTTTGCTTATTTTAAGAAATATCCTAGTCTTTTAAATTAGTGTAATTTTGTTTGTTATTTTATTTATTCATTTATTTGGTAAATGTGCAGACAAGAGTTTGACATATTCTTGAAATTAACCTAAACAGATATTTGATATATTTATTTAAAATCTATATATGAGACCTTTATATTTATGCTTAGTCACTGCTTTAAGATCAACTCTAGTGAATATATAAATCTACCTATATTTCAATTTTTCTTTCTAAAAATACCCACACTGAATAGACAGCTTATTAGTAGTAGCATTATTATTAAATGAAATCAGAAAAGTGAAAGCATGGAATGATATGGAGATCAGAGCCCACTACAAATATGTTTTAAATGCAGTAATTAAACAAATGATAGGCATCAATTTTATTATAGGTGACTAAAGCACCAGATCATACACTGTAATAATTTTCAGCACTGTTGGTTTATGACACTTTTGTGTATCTATTATAGCAAAAAAGAATTTTCCAAGTGGGTAATTTTTAAGCAACAGCTTAGGCACTTCTCCAGGAAGTGAGTTGAGCAGATTGTAATGAGCTGTAAAACAGAATCCCTGCTGTAACTAATTTGTACTTAAGAATCCTGTCAGGAAAAAAAAAAAAAAAACTTTCTTCATTTATAATAAAATTGCAACTAAATTTCAGGGATAATTGAATTTAATAAAATTGTCAAAATTGATAAGTTACCAGAATATTTTTTGTAACCCCATGTTCAACATGATTCACTTTTAGCAAATAACAGAAAAACAAACATATTTTGTCCAGATAGTTTCTTGTTTGTCTATATTTCATTGAAAGGTATATGATGGCAAAAATCATTGAAATTGGGCCATTAACTACTATGTATATGCTGGCATTATTAACAGTTAAAAAGTTATAGCTAACAAGAAAACTGTACTGATAGCACTGTGTTTCTAGAAACAAATAGCAGGGACCCAAAAATGATGTGACTTGACCTAAAATTGCTTTTTCTTGAAATGACCTTATTAAATATTACTATTATGAACATGTTGGCCTTGTAAAACAAAGTTGCTTTTAATTTTTTATGTCCTGGTAAATTTTGTGTAATCATGTTGCTATCTCTTTCTTAAATGCATGTGATAGTTCACTGGTAAATTCAACAGGGCCTGGGGTTTCCTGTGTGGAAATAATTTCATTTAAATTTTTAATTTCTTTAATAAATATGAGGCTATATTTTCTATTTTTATTAGTTTTTTTCAGCGACTTTTCCATTTTATCTAAAATTCCAATTTATTATCATAATGTGGTTCATGAAATATTGCTACGGGAGCTTATTGTCATAAAGTTGTTCAGGAAATACTCACCTGGGAGTTTAAATGGGGATAATAATTATCTGCTTAGTCTTGATTTCTCACTTAAATCCAGTCTGGTGAGAGAACACATTTTCATTATTTCAGCCTATCCTTTGGCATTTGTTAAGACTTATTTTATGGGCCAGAGAATGATCAATTTGTGAACTGTTCCATATGAACTTCAGTGAATATGTGTCATGCTCTTTGGATGTAATGTTTAACATACACCCTTGAGTTCGATTGTGTTAATCGTGTTTACCAAATCTATATGTTTTTTATCAGTTTCCATGTAGTATTACTTATTGAGTGTGATGTATTACAGTTTCATAGTGGTTTGTGTGCATTTGTTTTTCTTCTAGTTCTCTTAATTTTTCTTTCTATAGTTAGGTATGTTATAAAAATGCATACATTTTTAGAATTATATAGTTTTGTTGGATTGCATTTTTGATTAGTACAAAATGTACATTTCATCTCTTACAGCTTCTTGCTTTAAGGTATACATTATTTTAGATATTGAAACTGTGCCCCGTAGGGTGAAAAAAACCCATCCTGAAAACGTAGCCCATGGGGTTAATAGAAACTTGTGACTAAGAGAAATTCTTGAGCTTGCCTTACAGAACAGCAGATAAGGAAACAGCTTGTTAAAAACCCCTCTGTTTGTTAACAAAACTGGCTGAAGCCTGCTAGAACCAATGTGGCTGACCAGAGCCTGTATAGAATAGACTCGCTTATTCGATAGGTGACGTTTTGACATCAGAGGGCCAAAATTCCACCCTCAGATCATGCTAATGCTACTATTTTCTGAACAAGTGTCCCATGAAGAAGCCTGTAACTCAGAAACGCCCACGCAGAGCAGGAATGACCACACTCTTTTCCTGCCTTCAGTCACCTTCCCCTGCACCTCTGACCACCCTATACTCTTCACCCATAAATATCCCAAGCCCCTCGCCTTCAAGATCTGAAGATCTGTTCCCTGGTTTCCTTTCTCAGCTACCTTATGGACAAAACCTTTTCTCTGTTACAAACCTCAGTGCCTCAGCCTTCGGCTTGCTGCACGTCAGGGAAACCTGTTTGGTAACCATATTACTTTACTATAGCCAATACCAGCTTGCTTTTGGTTAGTTTCATGGTACATATGTTTTTTTCCATCTGTTCTCAGTTCTCTATCTTTATATTAGTGCTTCAATCTGATACAGTGAGTAGCTTTCTATTTATAGCATCTCATTAAAAATTATCTTCTTTTTGACTCTCAGTTCTGTTCATCAGCGTTTTTAAGATGATGATTTATTTTTGTAGCTGATTTGTAGTTTATCTACTATTTTCATTTCTTTAAATCCACACATATGGGAAACTGGAATTCTCTTCCTGTCTCTTCAGTCTTCAACTGTGGTCTACTGTTCCAGTAAAATATCCCCTCTCTCTTGTCACCAGGGACCTCCAATTTTTCACTCCAAAGGCCGTTTTTTAATTCTCATGAAGTTTGACAGTTCACTACTATTTGTAACAATTATTACTTATCCTTCATGAACACCTCTCTTTTTGGCTTTCAGGACTTCTTGATCTCATAGTTTTACTTCTCTCACTGGGCTTCTACTCAATTAACTCTTTTCTTCTTTTCATTTCATTTTTTCATAATTCTGCAAATCTCCTTAGATCAATCAAAACAATCTACGCTTGTGATGATTATGTTTACTAAGGTTATTATATACTTAATATTAGACTATAATCACATGGATGATAAGGGCCTTGGCTGTTTGTACACCACTGTCTATTAGTGTCAACTGAATAATAAATATAGTATTACATTCCATGTTGACAATATTCAGTTAAAGTATACAACCTCAGATTAGCTAACTAATTGGATTAGGCTATCTAATTATTAAGGGTCAAGTCAGATTATAAACTCTGTTTTAAATTAAATTCAGAATAAACCTACTTACAGAATTCTTTCTACAACATTTCGATAATTCCATAATAGTACAGCCTTACTATAATTGAGAACACAGGGAAAAGCAAGGAAGAAATAAAAGGTGAAGAAAGTTAACCTGAAAAGAAAATATGCAGAAGTTTGCATAAAGTATAGAAAGGAGAGGAATTGGGGACAGATGCATATTTTTAATCTATTTTTGCTCCCAAATTATGTCTTGATCAGGGAAACATTTAAAAAGCTGCAATAAGACGGAAGGCTTTAATTTGGAATGCTCATATACAGATTATATCAGATTAGGTGACAGAATCACTAAATTCTAGATATTTCTTTTTAAGGGATTTCCCTGTGATGTGAAAAGGAAATATCAAAATACAGAATGTTGATTCATACTGAGAAAAAGCACAGATTTAATTTTAGGTCTTACTGGCATTTGAAGGAAAACATGATCCCATTGCTATTTTTCCTCTTCAAAATCCCTCCAAACACAGGTCTCAGGAAAATTCGGAAATTAGAACAAATCTCTTGTATTTTGAAATATTCTGAAATTATTAAAATTCAAGTATCAGAAGTTCCATGTCAATTCTAAATACAAAAATGAAAATCCTTCAGAAATAACTAGTAAACAAAATATTGCAAATAAATAGGAGTCATAAATAGTAAAGTTGAAGTCATAATAGTGAAAACCATATATATATGCTATTTATTCATTTATTTTCACAATATTTTCAATTAAACATTCTTCTTTTAGTCTTTCTCTCTCTTGTTTTTCCTCTCTTATTCTTTCATGCTTATACATATTCACCTCATGGATTTACTGTAAAAATTTAAGAATCGGCTGACTAGTAACTTCACCTTTGTTTATACCTAATATTTTGATATTATTGCTAATTTCCAGATCATTTACATTTATGTGTGCTTACAAAATACTGAAGAGAGGGATTCTCAGTTACACTAAGTAATAGTAATGGATCATAGAAATTTATGTTGCTCTGGAAATGACACTGTTTCAGTTGTCATGAGCCTCCTGTTTATTTCATAAACTTTGAAATCTTTTTAGAAGTTAATAGTTATATTGAATGCACACACATACATATGTGTGTTCATTAGTCAAATTAAATTCAGTTTTAAAAGATTTCACATAAAATACATCTGTAGAACAACAGGATATGGAAGGGAAATCACTGGACTTGGATTGTGAAGAAATATGTTCTAGGACTATCTTGGATATTATTTATTTTCCATGACCTTGGATAATTTGTTTAACCATGATGATACTTAGCCTTCTAAGCTTTGACCTAAATCAGAAGGTGGGACTAATCTCAGTGTCTATTATTTTACAAATCATAAAATGCAATCCTCATAGATTTTGTTCTCAGTTTCGCATTTCAGAATGAGTGCCCTTATCCTCTTGAAATTTAATAACAGTTCAGACAGAATGCTGCCATGAAAGTGATAACAATCAAAAAAGGGAAAGCCTGCATGTACAGATACAGGCAGAAGTATTATAGCAATCCCTTTAAAAAATAAGGGCCAAAACACATTTCTAATGTTCTAGAGATCTCTCATGTTGAAAGATGTATTAGACACCTTACTTAGTTATAACGAGTCTAAAGTAAAGTTGCTCCAAAGCTAAGCACTTTTTCCATACGTGGCAATTCTGGTCATCTTGCTTTGCTTTTCTGTCTTTTTACACTTAGTAACTTGAGAATAACCTCTGATTTCACTGCGTTTGAATGCTTTTTATTTTTATGTTCCTTCTCCACCTGATACATAGGATCTACTACTTTATCAAGATGTATCTTCTACACTCTCCATGCTAGATGTAATGCAAAAATTCGAGATCTGGTGAATTTAGAGGTATGGTGTGTTAAGTAGGTTCTGAATATCCTCACACACTGAAGGCCCAGACAGGGAATATAGCAGGATATCTCAGGACAGGTTGTAAAGATGAAAGTATCAGATTGTTTTATGCTGGAGTCCTTCACAATGTTAACTCCACTTGTATTTCAATAATATGCAAATGTATGGTACTCTATGGCTAAAGGCTTATACATAGACCATTGTTAAACAGTGAGTGAAAGAGACATGGCTAAGTGTTCAACTCTCATTTTTCTCTTCTTAAGCTAACAGAAATAATTATTCTGTAGTCTCTCTTGTACTTTAGAGGATCCATATAATGAGATTGCATAAAAGAATGTGAACAGAGGGACTTGGTTCACTTATAGGCCTAGGCAGTTAGAGCCTGCGTGCCTACCGTATGTTCTGTCTCTTGCAGTCTTTGAACTGGCAGCAAAGGACTCCTGTGACAGAGACACGTAACAGGAGGAACTCACCTCCCTGAGAAATTGCCTGAGAGAGCTGACCTACCTACTTTCACTGTGATATTAGTGAGGAATAAACATCATGCAAAGACACATATCCTTTCCACTTTAAAATACATAATAAAGAGACAGTAAACTATCAAAACACCTAAAAAATATGGTTAACAAAAATTAAGACCATTGGGGTGAAACCCAACTTGCAATCCTATACTAATAATGAAACAATCTCTATTTAATGATGCAGCACACTTTGAGGTGGAGAAATATATTTTTGCTGCTGTTTTTAATTTTTATTGTTTAAATATAATAATCCCAACCCCTCCTCTACTTTTTTTTTTTTTTTTTTTTTTTTTTTTCTGTACGCAGGCCTCTCACTGTTGTGGCCTCTCCCGTTGCGGAGCACAGGCTCCGGACGCGCAGGCCCAGCGGCCATGGCTCACAGGCCCAGCCGCTCCGCAGCATGTGGGATCCTCCCGGACCGGGGCACGAACCCATGTCCCCTGCATCGTGGCAGGCGGACCCTCAACCACTGCACCACCAGGGAGACCCCCTCCTCTACTTTTTAATTTTAAACTCTATATCACTTTTTATTCCCCTGGGGTCCTTCAAATACTTTCTTCATTGCCATCATCAACATCTGTCCTCAAAATAGTGTCATGTAATTTTTGTTTAGATATGAGATAGACTCTACTTTAACTTTTTTGATGAAGAACTGAATGGCTATATCCACTGCCAATTTAATATAAGATGATATTATTGAGAAGGATATTTTTGTTTCCAAAGTAAAAGGTGGGAGATATATTACTTATCCCTATTATCAGAATGCCTATGTGAGCATTATACACTTAGTAGAGTTGCTATAGAGTTATTTGCTACTTGGCACTACTCAAATTCCAGTGCATCACAGTTGTCAAAATGCCACCTATTTTCCAATTCCTGTTGTAATTTTCTAAAGTCAAAAATTCAATAATATGGTATTCTTTTCTGTAATAATGTTTGTATTTTGTCAGTAGGAAAAAGCCTTATGAATTTCATATTATTCAATAGAGATAACATAAAATGTATCATTTCAACTTCAAAGCAAGACAAGTGATATGAAAGTTAAAATGTGTAAACCCATTATGAGGTTTGAACAAAGAGTCTTAGGTTCATCCTGTGTGCCAGAAATATTTGCTACATAACAGAATGAATGATGGTGCAATTCTAGCAATCCATCGCAAGGCTAGCCCACCCAGCCGCAATCGCCCCTGTTATTTCTTGTCAGCCATTTTCCCAAAGTGCAGCTAAATATACCGGTCACCCCCAAGTTTATAACCTACAAATATCTTTCAGGTGTCCTCAAGGGAGAGATGGAAATCCTTACCCGATACACAAGGCTGGCATAATCTCTTCCCTGTTGATTTCTCAGCATCCTCTCTTTTCTCTCTTACCCTCTCTCCCTACAGCAACCACATCAGCCGTTTCATCATCATCAACCATTATTAGGAGTCTTTTTTCATTCTGTTTTTCTCCTTTTTAAAACACTACTTTTTTTTTTTTTACCTCTGGCCATTCAAATTCATTTTTTGAATGTCATCAAGGTAAAAATTAATTTCTCAGATAATCTGGAATCTCCCTCGGATTTTAGAATATCACATGGTCCCCACTCATCACTTTCTTCTTTCTCATACTCATCATATTTACTTTTCATTTTTTTCTTACTCATTCACCATGTTATATCAACATTTACCTTTCATTCATATGATAAATACTTCTGTGTGTGTGTGTGTGTGTGTGTGTGTTTGTATGTGAGAAACAGAGAGAGATAAAGAAAGTGAGGACTATCAGAATTAAAGGAATAAAGGAACAAGAGAAAGGGTCAAAAGAGAGTCAAAACTTGAGACAGCTGTATCTCAGTACACAATAACAAAAATACCTATATTTTTACCCTAAGACCTAATTTATTATTACTTTATAAAAGCTGTGGATCAGATATCAATGTATGTCTGTCCCTCTTTGTGTAAGATAATAAAAAGTACAAAATCAAAATTTTGCCTAAATTATTCAAAAATACAGGAAAAGAAATGTGTTGTCAGTTTTTATTAGTTATTAATATTACTACTTGTAAAGATTTTTATACTATTATTTATGTATTCAATCTATAGTGTTTTTACCTCATTTATTGTTTAAATATTTTAAACATGTTTCATTTTATTTCTGAAACAATATAGGACATCAAATATAAGAAAAGGAGGAAAGAAAAGGAGAAGATAAAACTCACATTATTATTTTTAATTTTTTCTCTCTGTTCTTGGACCACAGTTATAAAGCTCCTGAAGTCACCTAAAGATAAAAAACGGATAATGACAATATATTCAGAAGTAAGAAGTTGAGTAAAAATATATGTCTCAATTTTCTACCTGAAAGAACTAGCCAATAAATCTGAAAATGTATTAACAAACTGATATTGAGTCTAATTAATGTCATTCTATACACCCTTATAAATAACATAATCCAAACAAAAATTTTCAAATCATTTTATATGAAATATATGCATTATATGGATTCTATAGGTTATTTGGTATTTTTTTAGTTATCATCACTGACTGAATGACACACACTTCACACCCAGAAAATAAAAGATTAACTCTTATTGGAGAAATTAAAGATTTGAAAAAGACTGAGGCAATATTTAGGAACCTACATGTTTAATTAAATTACTCTAGTATTTTGTGTGGTTTAGTCAATATTTAGTTTTCTTGACTGTCTAAAAGAGGTTTTGCAGCACCCAGGGGAATTTTTTTATTAAATCTGAGACCACATATCTTGTGTTTACTGAAATGTTAACATTCATTGCAACTCTGACTGCTCAAACTTTTGCCATTTTGTTAACAGTAAGTGACAAAATTATTTGAATTTACAAGAAAGATAACATAGGCAGTAAAACGTTTTGTTTAAGTGGAGAGAATTCAATAATGTAGAAATAAGGAAGATCTGCATTCTAGCCATTAGTACTTTGTCACTCACAGACCAAATAACCTGGGATTAATTTAACATCCAGATATCTCATTGTTTTCATGTTTCTATATAAAATTTTGTCAGTGATGACGACTGTTCCTATAAGATGAAATTCACTTAGTTGATTGATCTTAAGCCTACATAGTCATAATAATTATATTTAGTTACTTAGATATATTCAGCAATTTAATATAAATATATTATTATGATAAAATAAGTTACATATGCACAGACCTTTTTCTTTTTAAAACTCATTTGGAGTATTGCTTTCAGTGATTTATTTTACAAAGACTTGGTAAGTCAATCCCTTTGATTGAATTTAGCAGTGATTTATTTTCCTAAATAAAAAATTGGCTGTATACCTAATACCAAATTTAACTTCATTTTCTGCTAATTAATCCAGTGATCTTCCCATGTGGGAATTCCAGTGAATTCCCATAGCTTCAGCACAAAAAATCAGCACATTTTTTACATTTGTAAAATATTTAATTTGTAATGCAATGCCTGAATGATTTTAAACTTAACAATATTCTAACTCATGTTTTCCCACATTAAAATAGTGTGATTCTCCATGTGGATTTCATACCCTATGTCAAGGATATTCTAAATCTTGTTCCCAAGATTAAGATAAGTGAAAGTGATTCTTTTCAAGATTGAAGGGAGAATTACGTGAGTAAGAGGTTAATGTTTAAAAGCAGAGAGAACATTGAGTCCTTAAATTATTAGAATAATGATTACTCATATTTTCCCCTCCTGTTTAATAGCTAGTTGTGGTTACATTTACTGAGAGAACTAGAGCTAAAGATGAATATTGTGTAGAGGAAAAAGTTTAGCAATAAACAAATGGGGCAAAGCCAGGAATGGATGTTGAAGACAGGGAGTTGTTTTAGGATTAAAGATACTAGATTAAGTTTGTATTTGATGGAAAAGTTCAGAAGAAAAAAGTTCAGGCAGAAAAAAAAGAAAGAGAGAGACAGAGGCAGAGACAGAGAACTAGGGGAGGGCTAACTGTATATATAATATCGTTATTATCACAGAGAATGTTATTGGTGGGAAGAGAGTTAGAGTAACAAGGATCAGTTTAGGGCATTTGTTCTCCCTGTCTCTGTCTCTCTCTTTCCCTCTCTCTCGTCCTCCCTTCCACTTCTTCCCCACTCCTCTCCTTTCTTTCTCTCTCTCTTTCTCTCTTTTTGCCATTGGCTGTTTTCTGTCCAGTCTAAAAAATTTAATCCAACAATAAGGAAAGCAGATAGGAAGTCAGGCTGGAAAGCCAAGACCTGATAATTGGGGTAGTCAAATTAGGGATAGAATCAAGTATATTTGCACCAACACAATGCATACAGGATAATGAGGTGCTCAGGAAAAAATAAATAAATAAAAACCTAATTAAAGTCCTTGAAGTTCAAATATAAAGCCAGGCAATTATTCCATTTTGCTGTGACAATTAAATTTTTTTTATTTTCTCCCTTTACTAGTATGTCATCTTCATGAGTTTGACTATTGGAAAAATAGATGTTGATTTCTTGTTATTGTTTGGGAACTGAACAGGCTTTTGAACTGATTCTGTTAATAACACTACAATGATTCTCTTACTGTCAAAACACCTGTATTTTGGTCTTTCTTTTCTCAGGTAACAGAGACAGCTTTTACTGAAAATTATGTTGCTAGTTTTATATTATGTACTTTTTATTTTGCATAAATATAACCTGGAGAGCATACTGACATTCTTATATTTGTTTTGTATTCACGTTTGTGCTTCTAGTGGTAAAAGTAGAAACAAGAACTTTGAAAGAGTAGTAGGAACCAAAGACATCTCTATCTCTTTTCAAAGCGCATAAAATTTATAGCTTATGTTCAATTCAGGGCACTTTTTAGAACGAAAAACACTAGTGTTGATCTTACTAGAACAACTGGTATCATTTGAGGATCACCTAAACAAAACGGCCTTCATCCTTACAGTAATTAAAAAGAATTACGGGGCTTCCCTGGTGGCGCAGTGGTTGAGAATCCGCCTGCCAGTGCAGGGGACATGGGTTTGTACCCCGGTCCGGGAAGATCCCACATGCCGCGGAGCGGCTGGGCCCGTGAGCCATGGCCGCTGAGCCTGTGCGTCCGGAGCCTGTGCTCCGCAACGGGAGAGGCCACAACAGTGTGAGGCCCGTGTAAAGCAAAAAAAAAAAAAAAAAAAAAGAATTACGATTCTCCTAAATCTCAGACACTATCTGAACAAATTTGATCTCGAGGCTTTCACTTAGGGTTGCCAGATAAAATACAAGAAACCCAATTGAATTTGAGCTTCAAATAAACAATAATACATTTGCTTTATATTTCTGAATATATCTAATGCTAAGGAAACAAAAATAGCAGAATATAAGAAACTATCATTTCCAACTGTCTGCCGGATGTATAATGTCAGATGTAGTGAGATAATTCTCAGTACAGTTATCGATCTCATTCCTGAATGTGCTTATTCTTTTTGAATTAACAGAAAAGTGGCAAAAATAGATGTACAGAGAGAGATACTGGTGGACAATCTAAATAAAGAAATGGTAATTACAATTACAATTTTAGAGACTTTAAAATGGTCACTACTCACATATAACATTCTATCTTAAATGCATCTGGACACTTAATTGTTTAAGCTTCTGTTCAGATGATTTATATTATCACAAATAAAATCTCTAGATTTGTACTAATTCATCACAAATGCAAGAAACTTTCATAGACATTTCCTCTTACTCTAATGAAATTTCATAGGCATGGCCAAAATAAAGAAAAGCAAATGAAGCCAACTAATTATAACAATTCAATACATTTCATCATTAGTTTTTGCAATCTTTGTTATCATTATGCTTCTGTATTTAAATATTTAAGTGTAGTATTTAAAATGCAGTTGTTTCAATTAATTAATACAATGAATTGTGAAAAATTACACTTGTCTTTTCTTCCCCAGTGATAATACTAGAGCAGGACAATCAAGAGATTTCCAAGGTAAGCATTTTGCTTTCAACCTTTACAAAAGAAATGACTAAATATGTTTCATGAAACTTGTCTACTAAGTGACACTTCTTTTCTTTAATCTTCCTTTAAACTAAGTTCCTTTGCTGATGGAATAGTTCTTTAACTGAACTGCAGTCCAGTTATATGGATCTGTGTGATAAAATGTCATAGAATTATACAAGAAACTTAGGAAAATTGAGTGGAATTCTTGACTTCAGCTCTGACATTAAGGAGCTTGTAAGTCATCATCACCCAAGAACAACAAAACAGAAAATAACTAAAATCAATGAATTTTCTTATGTCCATCAAAACCTGATGTTGCAGAGCAAGCTGCCATCCGCAGATCTGAAGAGGCAGGTGCAATCGTATTTTTGTGAGAGAAAGGCTAGGAGAATGACACAGCTCATTTCCTCCATCAGTGAACTGCTGAAATTACATGAACAACTGTCTATGCCCACTTGTTTTGTTCTGGAGCAAAAGTACACACACACACGCACACAGTTCATTACAAAGAAGAAAAGTACATACAACTAACATTTTAAAAGCAACAATTAAAATGTCTCATGTTTTTATTTGTAAGTTTTATACTAATAAAACAACTTATTCACAAGCATTTTACATGACATTAGTATGCCTATAACCAGGTTAGATGATGTTGAATATTATAAATGTACATAGTTGATTATATATAATGTACTTCCTTCATAAGATTAGACTTTTAAAATGTCATTTGAAAATTAGAAATATTTTTGTTGCCTGGAAAAGGTTGAACACAAAAATAGACATTATGTGGAACATATTTAAGATGATACATATCATAGCAAAGTAGCTTGGAAGAAGATACATATTTAAATGTTAGAAGAATACGGCAAAGTAATAGCAAGAAAATGGATTTTTGTTTTTTGGAAAGGTTTTATTAGAGTATTTTTGTTTATCATATGTTGCATTTATTTATTAAATGCTTAACGTCAGTGTCATCATTAGGTACCACACCATCCCATCACGTCATGTATACATATAGGTGTAAAGAGACACAAAATCTCCTACAGAATGATATCCTGCTGGTTACTAGACTCAGATTTCCTTTAAAACAATGATTTTATTTAATTTTTGTTTTGAGCATATACTAGTTTTTGCCACTGAGTTTGGTTTTTGAGATAAAGAAAAATGACTATAACAAATCCTGACATTAATTATAGTGTAATCTTCTGAGGAAATCTGTCTCTTGAATTATAATGAATTTTTTTCCAGAAAAAGAATTATGTAGAAATTGAAGATCTGATGGACTGTAATATATATATTGATGACTCTTGGAGCTTTTCAGTTGACACTTATCTTTCCTAAGTTAAATACCTTTGCCAGAGACTGATGTGGAACTTTTGATCTCTAATTTGCATAGTGGAGAGCAGGAAGAAGTTTAGTTAACAAAGCAAACTTAGAATTAAATAATAAAAGCAGACATCTCTAAAGATTAACACATTAAGATTCTGAAGAAATGGAAAACACTTAGGCATGCAGATGTAATCAAATCTATTTTTTGGGCTTCTTGGACTTTTTTTTATTCAAAACTGAACTATCATTAAATATAAATGAGAAAAAGAATATAAAAGTAAATATGAGGAAACTAAAAACACAATAACCATTAATGTTAACTGATTAAATAAAAACATTATTCAAAAAATAGAGGATAAATTTTATAAGTAATGATTTTAACAGAGTAAAAAAACCCTCAGATAAATATAGCTCTACATACTCAAAAACTGTACTTAGTAACTAATCCAACTGCATATACAAACTTTACATTTTTAAAATATACCAGGAATAGCTATCTTACAAAGATGAAGTCCCTCAGTGAAAAAGAGATTCTAATCAAGACTGCAACATAGAAATGTTGCCTGAGTTTCCAGCTCACTGTCCTATAGCATTTTGACTCCAGACTGCAACATTGACTTTTACTCAAATATCTGTCTGCCTGCCTGACCTGCAGTTTTGGACTTGCCAGCCTTGCAATATCATGTGAGCCAAATCCTTAAAACCAATAAATCAATATAAATAGACAGACAGATAGATAGATAGATAGAATAGATAGATTATATTGGTGTATATATATATGTGTGTGTGTGTATATATATATATATATATATATATATATATATATATATATAGGTATATATGTGTATATATACCAATATATAGGTATATATTGGTGTGTGTGTGTATATATATATATATATATATATATATATATATATATATATGTTGTTTCTCTGGAGATCCATGGCTAATACAGCTGCACATACTGATTCATAAATATTTCAGTAGGGATGATTTTTCTTGTTCACAGAACATATAATTACATGAATTCTCTTTTCCTAAAATCATAGAAAATCATAAAGGCACCCTTCCTTATTACATTTTCAATTACATCCATTCCCCATTGGATATTTTGTAATTTATGCTACATTTCTGAGAAAATTTTGTCTTTTCCCTCGATTTCTTTATAGAGTTTCATCTGCTTTTATTTCACAACTTTTATTTTTGTCTAGTTCATATCTTTCTGAGTTTTTAAAAATAAATTTCTCCTAATTTCTTCATAAACATAAATGCTTAATAATATTTAATTCCAGTTCTTTGTGGGTGAGCTGATATATCTTGATTTTGATTTTCTATTTTTTGCATTTAATTCCTGGCAAATTTGTCTCAAGTTGTGTGTTTTATCATTAAATTGAGGGTCATGGTCTATGTTGGACAGGGTCACAGCCATCTCCTTGGAGCCTCCAATTGTCCTGAAACCATCAGGAGTACAGTTACTGTTTATTAAATCACTGCAATAAGAGAGGTTACACATTAGAGTATCTCCCCCAAAGGCAGGAAAAATAGAGATCTTGCAGGATTTGGAAGGAGGGTGGCGATCGGTTGTCACTGAAATGAAACAGTGTTTTGATAGGCTCAAGCAAAGCCTGACTGTGAGAAAAGGGGTTAGCATTAGATCTGGAGGGCAAATTGGCCCAGGATCCTGTTTCCTTCAAGACTTTAAAGTGGAGATTGATGTGTCCCGTTGTGGCCAGGAAGCTGAGGTTTACCTAGGTTGTAAACCAAAACTGCTTGGCTGTGCCAAAGGGACTTGGATCCTACAGGCATGGAAGCAGTCCATTCTTACTGTGATAGAATTTCAAATAGCAAAGTTTCTGACAATCTATGGTTTGGCAGAACAGTGTCCCACAGTGCATAAGAGAGCGGTAGTCTTCTCAGAAAGAGATTGTTATGACACTCTGCAGTTACAGTGTGTCCTGCAGGGAAATACTGTTCCTTGTCAACTTCGCAGCTGATTTTTCCCGTGTCTTTTATTATGATCTGATAATGGCAGGGCATAATTTTACAATTCAGGTAACTTTTTACTTTCTCAAGAAGTACCACAATGTCCTTCCAGATCCATTTGTGGAACTAAAGAGGAAAAAATTTCTGAACGAAGGTATAGTAATGTCTTCTAATATGTTTGGCATGTGTGACTAAAGCCAGGGAAGTCTGAATAACTTACGCCTGCAGCTAAAGTATAAAGCATTTTATTAACAAAATTTTAAAGAAAGTATATATAAATATGTTATATATAAATATTAAATGGCAGAAAGCTATGTACATAAAAAAGGAAATTTAAGACATTATAAAGAGAAATAGTTAAACTTAACATTAATATACCAAGTTAGTATAGTGATAGGCAATTACAATTAAATTTACAAGAAGGGCAGAATTTAGGAAGCATTGGAATGATACTAAACAAATATTCTTATCATGAATTTTTTTCACCTACATCATACGGGACAAGGATTATGCTAAATATCAAAATCACATATTTATGATGTCTAATTATTGCTTATAATTTATTGAATATATGTCTAAAAACTATCATAAGTTGAAGTTAATGTCAAATCAAGGTGAAAATGAGAGACCAATTTACTCATTTAGACTTCTGACTTAAAATTCTGACAATTTCAAGTGTTGTGGCACATGTGGAGTATTACATTTTATATACATTTTATTACATTTTACATTATATATACATTTCTGATTAGAGTGTAAAATTATGAAATTACTTTGGAAATTTGTGTTATTATCATTTAAATTTAAATATTCAGATATTCTCTGGTCCAAGATTTCTCCTAAAAATATACTCAAAATAAATGTTTACATTTAAAGCAGAAAATATGTGAAAGAGTATTTATAGCAGCCATATTCACAGTGTTGAAAAAAATAAAACAGCTTAAATGCCCAATAATGGATGAGAAGACAAAAAAGCATAATATATTCATCTGAGAAATATTATACAACACTGGATTCCTTGCTGTTCTTCACACCAGTATTTTTACCTCAAAACATTTGCATGTTCAGTTCCCTCTATACAGAATAATGTTCTTCCAGATATCGGTCTGGATTAATTCCTCACTTCTTTTAGGTTTCTCCTGTCTTGTCCTGTCATTAAAGAGGTATCCATAACAATCTAATATTTTAAGCATTTTCAAAACTTTTGCTTTTCATTTTTACTAATTTTCTTTATAGCAATTATCTCTACTTAACCTATGTTTCTATTTATTTGTCATATGGCTGAGAAGGGCACATATTTCTTTTGTTCATTGTTACATTTATGAACAGATAATAGTCCCAGACAAATGAGGTATTTAACATATTTTTTGCTGAATAAATGAATGATTAAGGAATGTCTGGATGAATTAAATACATTATGTTATTCATTGGGTAAAGAAGATTATATTGTTTCCATTAAGTACAGAAAGGCACAAAGACAGAATGTATATGATAAATGTTAAATAATATAATATGCAAAGGGAGTTGGAAGAAATGAGAAATTACTCCAAGGAAAATAAAAACACAATAGCTGAATTAAAATTAATTTTGTTGACAAGACAAAGCAAAATTCATAAGATGAAAAATGAAATAAATGATATATAAGTAATATATATATAAACAAATTAAAAAATAGATAAGTGATGATAAGTAGATAGATAGATAGATAGATAGATAGATAGGTAGAATTTTACCAGAGTAAAAAAAAAAAAGAGTTAACATATTAAAGATAATGGACCTTTCCCAAAGAAATACTAGGAATATAGATAATTCACAAAAATATATAAAATCTTAAGATAGTAAAGAGAAATAATGATTTTCTTCTTCAGAGTAATAAGTAATATTGCTTGGACAATCACTATAAAATTTAAGTGTAATGAAAAATTGTTTAATTATATTTACAGTACATGTAATCAAAAGATTATTTTCATTAAGTATAATACCTGTAATGTGCCAGTTATAAAATATAAGTAAATGGCATGTACACACTAGAATGCACAGGAAGGAAATTATAAATGTCTCATTAACATATGAAAAGAGGAACAGTGTCAAGGACAATTGCATGCAATGCAAAATTTTTAAAAATATTTTTTCTCAGTTTGCATAGTAAAAATCTAAATATTTTCTATAACACTGTGTTTTTGAGTGTCTAAACTTAGGGGTTATTACCCACTGTTGAGGAGGAGGGTAAATTGACAGGTAAAAAAACCACAAATCTTAAGGATTAGCTCATTAAATATTATTAAAGAAAAAAGATGACTAGGCAGACAATAAAATTTAGAGAACATAATAAAACATTTTATCTTAATACTTCTGAACAAACATTTCAAAACAGTTCTAGAAAAATATAACTTTCAATATTCATTGAAAAACAAAGAACTATTACGAATAATCAGATCATTATTTTAAAAAGCCAAGAAACCTCTACAAAGTATACACCATTTTCAAGTCAGTTTTATAAGCTAATTTGAGCAAACATTTAAGAGATTATTGTACCATTGCCACTATACAAAAATTATTTTTTTCAAATTAAATATTAAGAGATATACATATTTTAAATATTTAAATATTATAAGCATATGTAGCTTTTTCATTCCTAGGTGGAAACTGTAATTGATCAACCCTCCCTACCTTCAACTTTTGAACTCTAGTGTGTTTGTAAATTGGCACATTACCAAGGAAGTGTTACTATAAATGGCAAATGCTTTTACATTAAAAGGATAAAGTTATAAACAAATAATATAAAAATAAAATCATAAAGTTTTTATTTATATAATCATTATTCTTTATCTTTGGGATATACCTGACTTGTTAATATAAGCTAATTTTTTATGACAAAGAGAAGTAGACTAAGAAATTCCCATTTGTCATTGCTGATCAATATTTCACTTACAGAACAAATTTTTCTTAAACTTACTTTAAAACACTGAATAACCAATTATCCTAGTATGATGTTAAATACATTAAAGGTTACCAAAACTACCCCCCAAAAATACACTTAATGCATTCCAATATGCGTAACATGTTTCATAACAATATGCATAACTTGAGATGCCAGATATCATATATATCAATTTTACTTTTGTTCTATTTGAAAAAAACTGACCCATCCCTTAGAACACTACCAATTCAAGTAGCTAAATATAGCTTTTCTATTAAAATTCCTGGGTCCACATCTGCCCTGACTGTTGCTCTTTCTCCTTGAAGTGAATTGTAACTGCAACACAAAGACTATTGACATGCTTTCCATGTTCGACCCTTGACTCATCCATTGCTGTACAGGAATTAGGTTTCCAAACTACATCAGCAAGGGTCATACCTGGGCAGGATAGAACAAATTGGGAACAATTCCTTTCTAATGAAACTATAACGCCAAACAAGTCTGAAAACAGAGGTTACCCTGTGAGAAAGAAATGACTCAAACAACAAGAAAAATAAAACTATTAATCAAACATCTACAATCTTACCTGGAGCTTCAGGGCTCAGAGAAATGATCATGTCTTATCTTCACTTATTAAGTAAGACCCTGGTAAACTTATGAATTATTTTCTTTATTGATCAGCTTTTCTTTAATATATGATCCAAAATATATATATTTTCCAGGATAAACTAATTTTCCCTTATATTCAACAATTAAATATTTAGTATTTCCTAAATGATATGATATAAAGTATTTATATTGCTGCCCTAACTCCAGCTCCAAGCAAACTCATGTTCATAAAAAACACATATACCAATGCATGCATACAAATAGACACATATACTCACACCACTTTTCAACATGACCAAATTATACCCATTTTTAAAATCCCAAAGAAAAACTGTTTTTATTTGACTCTCCTTTTAAAAATTCCTGTTTCTAGACCTTAAGTCTGGGTTGCTTTTTCTCTTTTTATATGATCTACTGCAATAACTTTTTTTGGGTGGGGGGTCACGGGTCTCTCACTGTTGTGGCCTCTCCCATTGCAGACCACAGGCTCCGGACGCACAGGCTCAGCGGCCATGGCTCACGGGCCCAGCCGCTCCGCGGCATGTGGGATCCTCCCAGACCAGGGCACGAACCCGCGTCCCCTGCATCGGCAGGCAGACTCTCAACCACTGCGCCACCAGGGAAGCTCCCCGCAATAACTTTTTGAATGTCTGTCTTCTCCACTTAGTTGTGTTTCCTAGGAGTTTGCCTTTTATTTCAAACTGTCATGGTATATATCAATAACCTTTAAATGTGATAAACAAATATATCTAATTCTTACAATATAAGTGCATATCATAATAGAGGAAGAAAAATATGTTATCTAATAACATTGAAGGATAACATAAATTAAAGGATATTTGGGATAGGCTAACCCATTCAAAAACAGGTAAGTTATAATGGGAAATTTTTATGGGAACTAGATTTTGAATTGCATTAAAAAAAGAAACTTTGGGGACTTCCCTGGTGGTGCAGTGGTTAAGAATTCGCCTGCCAATGCAGTGGACATGGGTTCGGTCCCTGGTCAGGGAAGATCCCACATGCCACAGAACAACAAAGCCCGTGTGCTGCAACTACAGAGCCTATGCTCTAGAGCCCACGAGCCACAACTACTGAAGCCCGCATACCTAGAGCCCGTGCTCCACAATAAGAGAAGCCACCACAATGAGAAGCCCACACACCACAATGAAGAGTAGACCCCGTTCACTACAACTAGAGAAAACCCGCATGCAACAACAAAAACCCAACGCAGTCAAAAATAAATGAATATCATAAATAAACATTTTTTAAATGGTTAAGATGGCAAATTCTGTTATGTATATTTTAAAAAAAGAAAAAGAAACTTTGGCTATGCAAGAGACAAATATTCCAAGTAGACTGTTAAAGAGATTTGGGAAACAGTAATAAATGAAATTATGTATTAAATTCTGAATTTTAAGATGCCATATTCCCTTTGAAAATGTAAAGATAAATTTGAGGACTCCAAAGTATTCAAATAATAGTATTTATAAAAATGAATCTACACGCAGGCTCACTAATGTTTGCTGGTAATAAACATCAGAAAGTAAAGAAAAGCAAGGTGACAACAGTGGGAATGATAGAGTATGAATCTTCCAAATCCTTCAATTTGTTAAGAGTGATTATGGAAAAAATTGTAAAAATCAACTTTTTATAACTCTGACAATTAATCCAAACCTTGCAACAGTCTGGGGAAGGTTTATAAAAAAAACATGGCCTGATCTTGGTAAGAACAGTGAGCTGTCTTCCCATTTCTGTTGTGGCCTTCAAAAGTAATATTCACAATGACGGTGGAAGCCAGCAGCCTAGCATTCACTGAAGGGAGCAGAATGGTGCTGGAGTTCTTCCAAAGCCCCATTTCAAAAGAACTGTCATTATTGGGCATATCTAGAATTTCATAAAATACTAACTCATAGGGCATTTTTTATTGGACCTGACTCAAACATCACCCAGAAAAAAAACAGTTTTTTTCTTGGGATAATTTGTGAAAAATAATCAGTGGCAATTGTTGGACATCACAGCTGCCAGAGTCTGTGTTACCAGTCAAGGCAAACAATAAGCTAACCAAAAATCTTGAAAGGAAAAGCTGGGAAGTGAAATATCTATAGAGACCTTTGAAAACCTCTGACATGTTCTTAGGCATCTAGAAGGCCATGCACAAGTACAGGGATGTGAACATGCTCCAGATTGTGAGCATGCCCAGAAATGTCCAGAGAAGGTCCTAAGGTCTCACCTCTGGCTGACCTTGAGGCTCTGCACAAGCAGACAGTGAAGACTGGTTAAGGGTTGTCATGTACCTGGCTGAGTGTTGAAAGCACATCACCACGTGCACACAGAGCCCTTGGCAAAGACTGGGAGACAAATCGGTTCCAGGCACTTAAAGTGATCTCTGTCCAGTTATTAGGTGGCCACTAAGGTAACACCACACAGAATTCAGAGTCCACAGATGATGATGACTATAAATATTACATAATTAATTCATGAAAGTCAATGTACAAAGAGTGAAAACAACAAAATCAATAACAACAAACACAGAGCAGAGGGCAACAGACCCTGGGCAAGGGGAATGAATCTCAATTCTAAGGTTGCTACATTATATTATTTAAAATCCCCATTTCAGTAAAATCTATGAATATAAAATGAAAGTAAGGTTGAGAGAATATAAACAGTTGAAAAAATTATAGACATGTGAGGCTAAAAGAAAGTGGGGCAGGTCAAGGGTGTGGAGTTCATGGAGATAACCCCTTAGGAAGCCCAGCTGTAGAACAAATAACTTCAAAGAATGACAGGATACTATGCCTAAAGAACTAAAGGAAAGTATGAAAATAATGTATCACCAAAAATGCATATCAATAAAATATATAAATCATTAAAAAGAACAAAAAAGAAATTTTAGTGTTAAAATATACAATAACCAAAAAGAAAAATTAAATAGATGATCAACAACAGATTTGAGCAGGCACAAAAGAGAATCAGCAAACTTTGAGAACAGGTCAAATTAGATTTTTCAACCAGAAAATATAAATAAAAAAGAATCAAGAAAAATAGAGCCTCATAGACCTGTCAGACATCATCATCATCATCACGTATGCGAACATAGGCATAAATGGGAAAGAACGGAGAGAAAGTGCTGGGAAAATGTTTGAAGATATATTTGTCAAAAGTGTCCAGATTTGATTTTTAAAAATTGCATTGGTCTACACATTGAAGAAGTTCAACAAACTCCAAGTAGGATACATTCCATCCAAATGTAGCATGGTTCTGTTCTTCATTTCTTTTTGTGGCTGAACGATATTCTACTATGTGGATATAACACATGGTTTGCAATGTAATATATAATTTATTGCCATGTAGCAACATGTATAAGTGCCCCATACTTCTAGTAAAGACTCTTAGTACTTACCAATTAATGAGAGGAATTCAAATAGGAAGAATATCTATGAGAGCCAGACGAGTTATAGAAAAGTACATAGAAAATATTGGGTGTGAACTGAATTTTTGAAAGAATATTTGGATTAAAGCAGGGGTCCCCAATCCCCGGGCCACTGTGAAGTGCACATGCGAGGGATCTAGACTGCGCGCTCCTTATGAGAATCTAATGCCTGATGATCTGAGGTGGAGCTGAGGCGGTGCTTTTATTTACCACTTCCGTCAGTGCCTCTTTCCCGCACTGCACACTTGTCTCAGTCACAGTTTTGGTATGCCCACAAGCTAACCATAGCCAAAACAAGTAAAAAACAAAGTCACTGGAGAGCTTCTTTGAAAAGGGGGAAAGACCCAATGATGAGACAGCAGAAGACTCCAAGACTGCCAACAAAAAGAAAGCTGCGTTTAAAAGAAAATACCAGGAGTCCTATTTAAATTATGGGTCCATTGCAACAGCGATTCACATTCTCCAAGCCCGCTTTGTATAATATGTGGTGACCGGCTGTCAAAATGAAGCCGTGAAACCTTCAAAACTGCTTCGCCACATGGAGACCAAGCACCCTGCGTTTAAAGACAAGCCTTTGGAGTCTTTCAAAAGAAAAAAAAAGTCAACACGAAGAACAGAAGCAATTATTGAAGGCCACCACTTCATCAAATGTGTCTGCACTGAGAGCATCTTTCTTAGTGGCTGACCACATTGCTAAAGCTAAGAAGCCCTTTACTATTGGAGAAGAGTTGATCCTGCTGCTGCTAAGGACATTTGTCGTGAACTTTCAGGAGAGGCTGCAGTGCAAAAAGTGGCACGTGTTCCTCTTTCACATAGCACCGTAACGAGACAAGTTGATGAAATAGCAGAGGATACTGAGGCACAATTGTCAGAGGATTAATAAGTCACTCTGGTACACAATCCATGATGACAAGTCTACCGATGTTGACAGCAAGGCAACAATGCTTGTTTCTGTGTGATATATTTTTCAGGAGGATGTACATGATGGTATATTATGTGCACTTTTGTTGCCAACCAACACCACAGCTGCAGAACTATTCAAGTCTTTGAATGATTACATATCAGGAAAACTGAATTGGTCATTTTGTGTCGGTATATGCACGGACAGAGTGGCTGCCATGACCGGACGTCTTCCTGGTTTCACTACTCAGGTCAGAAAGGTCGCTTCTGAATGTGAGTCTACGCACTGTGTCATCCATAGAGAAATGCTGGCTAGCCAAAAAGTGTCACCTGAACTTAACAACGTTTTGCAGGATGTGATTAAAATTATAAAGCACATTAAAGTACATGCCCTTAACTCACGTCTGTTCACGCAGCTCTGTGAGGGGCTGGACGCAGAGCACACACGTCTTCTCTTATACACAGAAGTGAGATGGCTTTCTAAAGGTAGATCACTGGTCAGAGTTTTTGAGTAGCAAGAGCCGCTCCAGAGATTTCTTTTAGAAACGCAGTCACCACTGGCAGCACGTTTCAGTGACACAGAATGGGTCGCAAAACTTGCTTCCTTGTGTGACATTCAACCTGCTCAATGAACTCAATCTGTCACTTCAGGGGAGAACGACAAGTCCGTGTTCAAGTCTGTGTTCAAGTCCGCAGATAAAGTGGGTGCATTCAAAGCAAAACTGGAATTATGGGGGTGACAAGTGAACACTGGGATTTGTGACATGTTTCAAACATTAGCAGAGATTTTGAAAGAGACTGAGCCAGGGCACTCTTTCTCCCAGCTGGTGCACGATCACCTATCTCAGCTTTCAAAACAGTTTGAGCATTACTTCCCAGCCACAAAAGACCCCCGAACTGGGAAGGAATGGATCCGCGACCCATTTGTGAATAAGCCAGGTGAATCGACTTTGTCCGTGCTAGAAGAGGATCAACCTCTTGAGATCTCAAATGACGGCGGCCTTAAAAGTATGTTTGCGACAACGTCAAATCTCCATACGTCTGGATTAAAGACAAAGCAGAATATCCCGAGATTGCCTCAAAAGCACTGAAAAGCCTGCTTCCATTTCCAACATCCTATCTTTGTGAAGCAGGGTTTTCTGCAGTGACAGCAACCAAAACGAGATTACGGAGTAGAGTGGACCTAAGCAACACACTTCGGGTGTCACTGTCTCCCATCACCCCCAGATGAATCATCTAGTTGCAGGAAAACAAGCTCAGGGCTCCCACTGATTCTGCATTATGGTGAGTTGTCTAATTATTTCATTATATATTACAATGTAATAATAATAGAAATAAAGTGCACAATAAATGTAGTGTGCTTGAATCATCCTGGAAACACACCCCTGCACCGGTCCGTGGAAAAATTGTCTTCCATGAAACCAGTCCCTGGTGCCAAAAAGGTTGGGGACTGCTGGATTAAAGGACTGAAGCTCACATTCAAGGCATAGATGAACAGGAACACAAGACAGGAGTGACCCTAGACTTAGGTACAACAGTAAACAGACAAATCAGACTCAAGGGGAGGGATCCTTTTGGAAGTAGTAAAAGCAACTTCTGGCTGGTTTGGAGAGTGTCAAATAATGGAGAATTTTGAATTCCTGATAGAAGAGTTAATATAGGAAATAACAAGAAGCAATTGTCAATGCACATTATGTTCCCTTTTTACAACTTCGATTTGCTGTCCTCTGACATAGGTTCAAATCACAGGTCTGTCACGTAGTAGCTGAATAATTTTGGAAAATTTACCTAACCACACCACACTTCACAGGGACGATAAAAATAATTCCATGGATTTTTTGAGAACATTAACTAAAATAAGTGAAGTGTTTAAATAGTAAACAAATAGCAGTTAATAGTAATATAACTTTTTTTCAAAGTTCCATGGAACTTGTGTTTTTAAAAAAATCTGAAAATCTTCTATTCATTCTCTCTCCCTCTCTCTGTTTCTCTGACGAGGCTCATCAGGCGAGGACTCATGGCAGAAACTATAAAAAGCCTATTGTGCCCTGCTTGACAATAATAGTTCTAATATTATTACTAATATTTGGCATCTATGAAAAGATCTCAAATTTATACTGAACACTGAGGATTTGGTGGATTGATGAAGACATATATTTTATAGGGATTTTCTTTGCTGACTTTTTACTATCAAAAAATGAAACCATACATACTTAAAGGTTCACATGGCATAGAGTGGTATATAGTTCTGTTTTATCCACAATGTTCTTGTCTGATTTGGTTATCGGGATAATGTTGACCTTATAAAATAAGTGGTAATGCCTTCTTCTATCTTTTATTTCTAGAAGAGTTTGTGTAGGATTGATATTACTTTTCCCTAAATTTTTGAAAGGGCTTATCAGAGAAGCCATTTGAGTCAGGAGTTTTCTTGTTGGGAAGGGTTTCAAATATAAATTTATTTTTCTTAGTACATATAGTCTACTGAGATATCTTATTTTTTTAAGTCAGTTTTAGCATATTTCAAAGAAACTATATTTCATCTCTGAGTTGAATGTATGGCATAAAATTGTTCATATTTTCTTTTTCTCCTAAAATATCTGTGGATCCCTAATAATGTACCCATCTTTATTCTTGACACTGGATATTTGCATATTCACTCTTTTATTGCATAATCAATCTAGGTAGATGTTCATCAATTTTATAGAATTTTTCATAAAACAGATTTTTGATTCATTGATTTCATCTTTTGCTTATTTTCTACTTTATCGCTTGCTCTTTTTATCTTATTATATCCTTCTCCTACATGTTTTGGATTTAATTTGCACTTCTTTACTAGCATCTTTAGATAGAAACTTAGATCATACATTTTAGACCTTACTATTTTCCAATATAAGCCTTTAAAACTATACGTTTCACTCCAAGCATGGTTTTAGCTCTATCTTCCAAATTTTGGTAAGATATGTTTTTAATTTTTAAAATTTCCCATGTTATTATCTTTTTTAAACCTGAGGAGTATTTAACAGTGTATTTTTTTAAATCCAGTTCTACTGTGGTCAAAGAACATGATTTATAGGATTTCATCCCTCAAATCTATTCAGACATATTTGAATGTTCCAAATGAACTTGAGAAAACTGATTTTCTACTGTTTTGGAGTGGTTACATTATTTCAATTACCTTACTTTAAGTCTTTTATATTTTCAAAGGTGTTTTGTCTTCTTATACTAACAATTACTGAGAGATTCCTGTTGAAATTCATTTTTACTTCATTTTCTGTCAGTTCTTGCTGCACATATTTTGAAGCTGTATTAATAGATGCATAAACATTTACGACTTTTAAAATCTTCTTGAAGAACTGACCCTTTTATAATTATGAAATATCCCTTTATCTCTGGTAACAGTTTTTTTTGGGGTTTTTTTTTGGCTTTGTTGGCTCTTCATTGCTGCGCATGGGCTTTCTCTAGTTGTGGCGAGTGGGGGCTACTCTTCATTGCGGTGCACGGGCTTCTCATTGCGGTGGCTTCACTTGTTGTGGAGCACGGGCTCTAGGCACGCGGGCTCAGTAGTTGCAGCATGCAGGCCCAGTAGTTGTGGCTCGTGGACTCTAGAGTGCAGGCTCAGTAGTTGGGGCACACGGGCTTAGTTGCTCCACGGCATGTGGGATGTTCCCAGACCAGGGATCAAACCCGTGTCCCCTGCATTGACAGGCGGATTCTTAACCACTGCGCCACCAGGGTAGCCCTCTGGTAACAGTTCTTTTCCTGAAGTTTAGTTTTATTTTTGTAATACTGCCAATTGGGAATTTATCTGATAAGTGTTTGCATGAATTATTTTTCCATCCTTTTAAGCTGTATATATGTATATATATATATATATATATATATATATATATATATATATATATATATATATATATATATCTTTGTACTTAAGATATACTTCTTGTATGCAGCATATTGACAATATATGCCTTTTAATTGGTTCATTTGGACAATATGCTTATAATTGAATTATCTATATATTTGGGTTTAAACATGCCATCTTGGTAATTGTTTTCTATTTATCAATTTGTTCTTTGTACTTTTTGTATTTTTTTCTCTGCTTTGTATTGGGTTAAATATGTTTACTGGCTAAACCTGCTTGTGTGTGTGTGTGCATGTGGGTCTGTGTGTGTGCATGGGCAGGTGTGCATGTGTGTGTGCATGATCGCTTAAGATTTACAATATGCATCTTTACCTTAACATAGTCTGTCTTTAAATAATATTATACCTTCTAATATTAAATATAAAACTCATATCATTGCACACCAGCATTTCTCCCCTTTCAACAACTGTGATATATCAATATAGATAATCAATATAGATAAATGTTTTACAGGGGTTTAACATATTGATTATATTTTCCCAACCATTGAAAACCATAGTTTTGTCCTATTTTGTATTGTTTGCTTTTTGCTGCTGTTGTTGTTAGTAAAAGTTGGAACTTTTTTTCACAGTTCAAATGTAAATTTATCAGTAAATTTATCAGTCTTTGTTAGGAACTGGTAAATGCAGCTATTCAAAAATTAATTTCCATCAACTAAAAAAGAAGTCAAAAGCATCAAGTAAAAGTCATTAAAGAAGTCAAATATATATGTATATATATATACACACACACACACACACATATTTGTCTTTTTTATTTCTCCTGATTTTTGGACCTTATATAGCATTACTTTCCCCTTAAATTTTTAGAAGGTAATGAACATGTACCATATAACAGAAGTGTATTTGAGTTCTCTTCTCCAGGTCCTTACCTTTAATACTAAATGGTAAATTAATTAATAAATAAATTTGAATAATGTTGACAAGTAGTCATGAACTTTTTAAAATCTATTCATTAACTTATTTCATCAGTCACACCTAGATAAAAATAATTTTCTCACCCTCAAGGTTTTTGACTCAATCTGCTTGTGGACATTGGTTTGTTCAACATTCCAATATGCTTTAAATTTGCATATAATATGCATTTCAGGGACACAACTTTATTTTAGATGTATTTACTGTATTATAGATGGACTTTTTTCTAAGATATTTTTATGAGATAGTGCTAAATTACTAAACATTTATTTAAACAAAAACAGTAAAATATCACAACAGAATAGAAGTGATATGCCAGTGTTGCTATTAATTTAAAATAAAAAGTAAAATTATTTATGAAATACAAAATATATCATTTTTCCAATAATGCAAATTAAAGGTTCTATATGAAACATATTATACACCAATTAAGATTATATATGTCTTGGTCATTTAGTGTACTTATAGAGTGATTATGTTAATAAAATGTTATAATAAATTGAACAAACATAAATTAGGTAAATTAGTAGTTGATATCACTGTGAGAACACTAAATAACAGAGCTATATGAAAAACAAATATTGTAAAAATGGTATAATTACTTTTTGAATCCTTGACAATGAATACTTAGAAAATTCTAATTAGGAAAGAAAATTAACCAGGCTATGTTTTGGTAAAATTGGGTTCCCTGGTAAAGTAAAATTTATACTATATAACACTTGAACTGTGTAATCAAAAAATTAAAACATTACTTTTAAAATAAGTCCTCTGATGAATTAGTAAAACCCATAGTCTTAGAAATTTCATTTAAATTTCATATATGCAGTTAGCAAATTTACAGTTTGTTATTTTTTACTAATCTGAAATTCAACACCTTATCTTATATACTATATAATATTTTTTACATGTATATAATTATAGGAGGAGAAATTAAGAAGAAATTAGATACTGTAAAATCCTTAAGTGGATTTTGTTTAACTCTACCTCATCTTCTAAAAGAAGTCTAATATTTTCTTCTAACTTGATTTTGGCATTCATCAAAATAAGTTATTTAATGCTAGAATAAGAAGATACAATTCTATTTCATGAGTGCTTTTGTGTAACAGTCAATGTATACCTCAGTGCCATCCAAAAATGACAATGCATTTTTTTTTCTACCTAGTCTTTTTTTTTTTGGAGCATGGACCATTGATTTTATGGAATTGGGTATTTATTTCTAACTATGTAGTAAAAAGAATTGACAATTTAAATTAATATTTCTTTGATAACTAATTTTAAAATAACCTCCTTGATACAGACATTCAATACTCTTCAAATTTTATATTTATAAATGAACAGTTGGCTTTATTGCAATGAAATGATTTAAATTTCATCATAAAATTTGGTATCTTTTGGTTCAAACTATATTGGTGTCTTAAGGATAGTAGGTATTCAACATACATTTACTACTGTTATTTATTAATCCTCTGTGACAGTATGTCAGGTCAAAGTCAAAATTATATTGCAGAGGGCTCCCCTGGTGGCACAGTGGTTGAGAGTCCGCCTGCCGATGCAGGGGATACGGGTTCGTGCCCCGGTCCGGGAAGATCCCACATGCCGCGGAAAGGCTAGGCCCGTGAGCCATGGCCGCTGAGCCTGTGCGTCCAGAGCCTGTGCTCCGCAATGGGAGAGGCCACAACAGTGAGAGGCCTGCGTACCGCAAAAAAAAAAAAAAAAAAAAATTATATTGCAGAATTAAATGAAAAGACACAGTTTATATAGATGTTAAAAAAAGACTCAGTTTAATGTTTATAAATGATAAACCACTTATACTGATTATAGTTTCATGTAGTGAAAAAGAAGCCATCTGGATTAAAAACTATTTAGATCATGTAACACAACCTTTCCTCTAATAGGCCAAAAAGGTTATATTTCTAGAGCAATGTAATGACATCTTAAAATAATGTGACTACTTATTGAGAAAATTAGCACTTTTAAATTAGGTCTCAGATTTTGAAACCAGACCTTCTGAGTTCAAATTCTAGTTCTACCAGCTGCTAATTTTGTGACCACAGGTGTGTAATTTAACTTCACCATACTACAGGCTCCTCATTTGTAAAATAAAAGTAAACTAACATAGAAGATGGCTGTAAAAATTAAATGCATTAATGTTAAACTATTGTGACAATACTTGAAACATATTAATTGCTAACTTGTTTTTAATTTTGTTTCAAATTAACATATATGCATAAACTATTTTTAAATGACATACTGAACAAAATAATCATTTTTATTGATTAATCAATGTTCTACTCATATGTGAACAATACTAGATTAGACTTTTATATGAAAAATGTTTATATATTTGATATTCAAATATATAAAATTCATGAAGATATGAAAAATAATGTATTAAAAGTCTTTATGTAAAATGATAAAATATGTATTTTCAAAGCTGAGATTCAGAATTTTGAATTTTAGATATATAGGTTTAAGTATAAAAATGTAAGACAGAAGAAAAAGAAAGAAAAAAGAGAGAAAGAAGGGAGGGAGGGAGGGAGGGAAGGAGGGAGGGAGGGGAAAGGAAGGAAAGGGGAAGGGGAAGGGGAAGGGAAGCGAAAGGGAGGTGGGGAGAGGGAGGGGGAGGGGAGGGGAGAGAGAGAGAAAGAAAGAAAAAAAAGGGAAGGAAGAAAGAAAAATGTAAAGGAAGGAAGGAAGAAAACTAAATGATGACTTAACAGTAAACCAGAAAATAAACACTCCATGTATCTAATGTTTGGGGTTTAAATTATCCCTACAATGAGACTTTTGCTACAGTATTCTTTCTGATGTAATATACTCTTTCAAACTTAATTTTTAAAATAAAAGCTTGCACAAAGATGAAATATTTATTTTAAAGTCTATACTATTTAATATTAAGATAGCCATTCCAGCTTTCTTATGGTTTCTGCTTGCAATGACATCTTTTTATATCCTTTTACTTTCAACCTAATTGTATATTTGGATTTAAAGTGTGTCTCCTATAGACAGCCTATATATGGATCCTGTTTGTTTTCTATTCAGCCTGAAAATCTGCCTTAATTAGATTTTTAAATCCATTCAAAATTTAATGATATTAACTGATATAGCTGGATTTGTCTGCCATACATTATGGCAGTTATTATTTTATGTAATTGTATATCACTGACAAAAGTTTATATAGAAAATCGAGAGTAAGTACATATTTATAGAGGTTGTTGTATTAACCTGCTAATATATCATTTTGGTTCTCTTCATTTGTATTTATGGATTTGACTTATCATATGGTATCATTTCCTTACTCCAATACAGCTTTGCTTCTACCTACCTCCTTTATGTTCTTATTGTAAAATATGTTACATTTCTATGTACTATGGATCCATATAATTATATACAAATTGTTGCACACGATTCTTTTTAAAAATCAGCTAAGAGAAGAAAGGAGAAACATTATACATTTGTTTGTCTTTTGTGTTACATAATTACCTTCACTGGTGTTCACTGTTTGCTGTGGATTTGAATTTCCCTCTCTGGGTTTATTGCTTTCAGCCTGAAAATTTACCTTTAATATTTTTAAGGTGCCTCTGGGACTTGCTAATTTTGCTGTTGTTTACCTGTTCATTTGTTTAGTGAACTGGCTGATCTCTTTTTGTGGCACCTGTTTCCTCTGCCTTGTAAATCAGGGGTCCCCAACCCCTGGGCCGTGGACCAGTACCAGCCTGTGGCCTGTTAGGAACACAGCCACACAGCAGGAGGTAAGCAATGGGTGAGAGAGCGAAACTGATAGCTGATTGTTATAGTTTCTATTAATGCCCTGGAGCATAAATTAATACACAGTGATGCAACTTCACTTGGGTTCCTTTGCAGAGGTAGTTTTTGAGGCTATCTTGAAAGTCTGAAAGTTTTGTTGTTTCTCCTGGTTCCAGGAGGCTGTCTTTCTACCTTGTTTTCTGTGGTAAACTAGCTGATCTAAAGCTTAGTTCATTCTCATGAAGATATTAACCTTTTCCTTGGTTGTTCACCATTAAAAGCTCTCTTGTTTTTGAAAGGGCCCTAGGCTAAATCTTGCCTACGTGCTCTTCAAAATAAAGTCAGTTCCTTTTGGGAGAACTCTGGTGACCTCCGTTCTTATGGCCTAAACCTTTCACTGGGAAAAAATTCTGAGCTCTGAAGATGGGGTTGGGAACACTTGCTTGCTTCTCTTATAATGACATGCCTAGGATATAAATGGATGCTAGAAATAGCCTCTGGTCTTCTCAGCTTGACTCTCCCTGTGTGGTACCTCCAACCTGTAAGCCCAAGTGAGGGTAGTTGAAGTACTTTGAGTTTTCCTCACCTGAATGAGGTACAGTGGCAGGTTTTTGCACTGGGGCAAGGTTTTGTCTGGGGTTTGCTTAAGCAACAAGAAGCTAGGGTTGTGAGAAAATGCTGGTGATACCACACTTCTGGAGAGATTCCATAGCTCTTAACTGGGTGGAAAGAGAGACCTCCCATTTTGGCGACAGCTGCCCAGAATGGAACAGGGGTTCAGCATGGAGGCTGGGAACAGACCATGGCTCAAGTTATACAGTCTCTCTTTTTTTCTTCCTGATATTTAGTAGATTTTCTTTTTTTTTTAAATCAAATTTATTTATTTATTTATTTGCTTACTTACTTATTGCCGCCTCAAGCAGCTTGCGGGATCTTAGTTCCGACCAGGGACTGAACCCGTGCCCATGGCAGTGAAAGCGTTGAGTCCTATCCACGGGACCACCAGGGAATTCCCTAGTAGATTTTCTTGAATAAATATTTATTCATTTGCTTTGTATCTTTAAGATAATTCCCAGTGATTTTAATTTCTTTAATATAACTTTCCTCAGTTATATTTGTTCTACTGGGAATTGGTTTCACAGATCTCCTCCTATCACTATTCAGGAAATGGAATCTGTGTGTGTATGTATTTAGTGTCAGTCATCACACAAAATTGTAACATGAAACATAAAGGCCAGTAAAGAAGTATAGATAATTATAAACAAATTGGAGGGGTTGGGAGTGGGCAAAATAGGTGAAAGGGGTCAACTGTATGGTAATACATGGAAACTAGATTTGGTGGTGGTGATTACTTTGTAGTGTACACAGATGCTGAATTATAATCCTGTAAACTGGAAACTTATATAGTAAAAATTAAAAACTAAAGTTAAAACTAAAACAAAACTTCTTTGTGACATACAAGATACATCACCTGCATAAGTGACAGCACAATTCTGAAAATTATTTTTGTGATTCACAATGGCAGTAAAAGGACTGATATGTTCTTTTAAGGTTTTATTCTCTCCATTTTTCCCTTTACTTATACTACAGACAGCATTTAAAAGCTTGTTGCCATAGTTACTGATATTAAAGCACATACAAGAGAATCAAGCCTGAAACTCTAAGAAAATATACTTGAAATAAAAGAAAAATCACTACAGTGAAACATACTTATATATAATAATTTCCCACCTGACATTGTATTATTTTCTTCCCTTAGAAGATATAATGATTGAACTATATAGTGCCCCCAAAAGGTTGCAGGATTTAAAGAACTTTAAAATGTTTCCTTAAAAGAGTCATTTTTAGAAACCAAAAATGGCATGATATTTACAAATACATTGTGTATAAATAAGTGATAACAACATGAGAAATACATTGCATGGTAATGAAAAGTTTATCCCAGACACAAATTATAATATATCCTTTTCTCATTAACATATTAATTTCTCATTAATATGAGTATTTCTGTTAGCAATCATTTTTTATCAACTCAATGGCATACAATTGACATTTAATTCAAGGAGAATGAAATACAATATATAAACAGCATTTTAAAAGCTAGATTACTGTATGTGACTCGGCACAGTATGGTAGCACATTCCATAAGGTCATTTTGAACTGAATGAAAAGGTAATAGCTGACCTGATATGGGATTTGATGCTATACTTAACAGTATGATGCCTCTTATTATATTGTAATAGATGCATCATTTAAAAGGTTTTAAATCGCTTTATTTCTCTTTTTTTGTCAAAAGAGCATACAGGGTAAAAATAGCTTTTTCAAAACAACTTGAACACTTTTTTTTTTTTTCAAAACCAATTCCACACCGATAAATCACAGAAAACATAAAGGCTTTGCAGTTGAAATCAGCCCACTCAAGTTCCTTCATCTGAATTCTACACATTAAATGTGAAAAGCTTGAATTTATCATATTTTCTATATACTGGGATTCATTAATATCTTTATAGATAGAAATATATAGATTGCATATAGATATAGATATATAGATATACGCATAGATATAGATATCACACACCAACACACCAACACACACACACACACACACACACACATATATATAAATTTAGGAGGCCAGACAGAATAACTTCTTTATCTTTGAATCTTACTCCTCTTTTGTTCCTGTTATACATAATATCTATTAGGTAGCTTAAATAAGTATTAACTGATTGATTTGTCGAAGGAATTTGGAAATTTGAGCAATTTAACATGCTTAATATTAGGATCAAAAATTAATAATTGAAGAAAAAAGAAAAGTACTTTAAAATTTTAAATTATCTGGAACATGCATTGACTTATTTTTTGACAATGCTCAATTTTAAATCTCCTATCCTGCCTGCTCTTCTAAATTCCTCTCTCATATATTCAATTATTCACTTACTATGAGCTTCTTTGTTCCCAATAGAAATACAAAGGCAGAATCCTTAAATCAATTCATGGGACACCGTTGATTTTCTCCTGCCCATTCCCTCCCCCCACCACACACACATACCTGAAAAACCATCCAAATTTCAGCCAAGAATACTCTCCACTTAGATATTTGTACCTACAATCTGAGAGTGACTTTCTGTGTGTGTGTGTGTGTGTGTCTCTCCCTCCTCAAAATCAATCACCAACTGTTTGATTCCACTCCTGAAATATTGATCAAATCTCTCTGTTATTCATCTACAGTGCCATGACATTAGTGACAGTCACCATTCTCTTCAGCTTAAACCTCGGCCACTATGGAAAACAATATGAAAAGTCCTCAAAAAATTAAAAATAGAGCTACATATGATTCAGCAATTTTACTTCTAGGTATATACCCAAAGGAAATAAAGACAGGGTATTGAAGAAATATATGCATTCCCATGTTTACTGCAGTCTTATTATTACTCACAATATGGGAAACCTAAGTGTCCATCAGCGGACAAATGGATAAAAAAGATGTTGTATATATACATACAGTGAAATAGTAGTCATGAGAAAAAAGGACATCTTGCCATTTGTGACAGCATGGATGGAACTTGAGGACAGATACTATGCTAAGTGAGATAAGCCAGAGATAGACAAATACTGTATGATATGACTTATGTGTGAATTAAAAAAAATAAAAACTGAACTCTAAAAACAGAATAAAATGGTGGTTACCAGGTGGGGAAATAAGAGAGATGTTGTTTAAGGGTACAAACTTGCAACTAGTAGATATATAAGTCCTGGCAATCTAATGCACAGTATAGTGATTATAGATAACAATATTATAAAAATTAAATTTGATAAGAAACTAGATCTTAATCATTCGCACCACAAGAAAGAAATGATAATTATGTGACCTGATAGAGGTGCTATTTAACACACTACAATGGCAATCATACTGCAGTATATAAATGTATCAAATCAACATGTTGTACAACTTAAACTTACACAATGTTATATATCAAATGTATTTCCATAAAAGACAACAAAAAAATCCCTGCAGTAACCTGTTAACTCATCTGCTCTGTCCTCTCTTGCAGCTCTTCATTTGGTTCATCACTAAATATCAGAGAAGTATTTTAAAATATGATATGGATAAGGGAGATTTCCTGCTTAAAACTACAATGCCTTCTCCTTTAGACTACAAAGCCTTGCATCAACTAGCTATGACTTCATCTCTAAATTTACTTCATTCTTTTCACAGTCAGCTACTATCTTTTCCTAACAAATATTACATAGGCTTATTCACATTCTCAGGATTTCAAGTCCTCCACTGTCAGGCATGCTTTCTCTTCTTCTTTTCATGGGTCAATTTCTCCTCATCTTAGCTCCTTAAATTTGCTTTCCTAGGAAGTCTTCCATAAACCTCACACTAGGTAAGTCTCCTTGTTATAGCTATAATCTAATGGCACAAATTTTAATATAAATCCTTATTTCCAAATTTTAAAGTATATCTCTTTTATGAGATCCCCAGCTTCTTGAAGCCAAAGACTGTTAATCACTTAATTCCCAGCACCCAAGCTGACTAGCTAGTAATGAGTAAATACTCAATAGTGTTTGTGGAATAAATGAGTCAATCAACCAATCAACAGTAGATCAATGGGGAGCACAAGTGAGATTATAAATGAAATAAAAATTTTACAAAATGGGAACATGTACAGAGTTCTTCCAGGAACCTCCATTATAATTACCATTATTTAAAACTGGATCTTCACTCTGTACTATTTTTCTGAGAGCACTAATGCTGAATACTGGCAAAGCTCTTTTGTTTGATTTCATGAGACACAGATGAACAGATATTAGAACAAACATCTTAAAGCAAGGCATATAACTTCCTTTCCAACCAGAATCAGTTTCATTGCTATCTGATTCTGAGGAACCTCTGGAGGGTCTGAGATAAAGAAATATAAGTGGTGTTGACAACTTAATTGGAATTTCAAACAGAGCAAATCAATTCAGTGAGCATTTTATTGAACACCTAGATAGGCAAAGCCCTGTGATAGTATGTGTGGAGGCACAAAGGTGATTAAAGCACACATACTGCTGATTGTCTAGGTGGCTACAGCAGGGTCCTCTGAGTCCATTAACATTTCTCATTATGGCTCCTTTTGGCTATACATTGATTCTCTCAGAACTTCCACCATCACTGGTATACTTGACCATGTCATTTAAAGTATTCTGATGAGGGGTGATTATGGAATAATAGAAGGACTGCAGCGTGGACACAGAGTCTTTTTAGATCTAGGGTTCACACGTGCAATGTTTGTGATTTCTGAATTGAATTTTCTCAATGTGTAAGGTGAAGAATTAATATTACTTATCTTTAAGATCAAACATTGACATAGCCAAAGCTTTTCTGATGTTGATAGTGAGTAGTTAGCCACATAAGATCTCTATTTAATCCTTTAACAATATTGTTCCTAAAATTGTGCCTAAAATTTAGACAGCTGAGGGAAGGAAAGCAGATTACTTTGCAGTGGGCTCTTCTAATCCAAATCCTATGGATTTTCCACAAACTTGAAATGGTGTGGACACTGGAACTGTGTGAAGATATGGCCTCATAAATAACAGTAAAGGAGACTATATTTTTATTTTGGGAGACATAACCCTCATCTTCTTACTTTCCATATTTCATTTCTTTAGGATCCTAAGCCAGACATGTTTCAAAAACTTTGTCATCCTGAATAACGTATTTCCAGATCCCTGTTATATATACTTTCTTGTGGATGCCTTTTGATGCAACTGATTTCAATTAGGTAACTGAAACAAGATCTTATCTTTTTTATTCTCAGAAATTTTACTACCTTACCTCCAAATTTATGGAATTATCTGTACAGTATATATTTCATCCTTCCAGGTTTCTCTCTACTTTCTATAAGTATTATTTTTACTTTATAATATTTGTTTGTTCTATTTTTCTCAGAGGTAGTTAACCCAGCATTACTCCTCTGCTCTTTAAAATAATAATAATGCTCATTATGGAAATACTGCTTATTTATTAAGAGAATAGAATTATAGAATCATTCCAGTATAACACCGTGTTCTTTGCATGCATAAACTTGTGAAATATTCACAACGAATTTTTGCATTAAGTACAAATTCCTGTTTTACAAAGGAACAAGATGAGACTCAGAAGAATTAGGCTACTTGTCTAAGTTCATAGAGCTAGTAAGTGGTAATGGGCTAAAGCCAAGAATATCTAATTCCGGAGACTGAGGTCTGAATTATTATGCCATAAATACATTATCACTGTTGCTTGGAGAAATTGTTCTTTTGATTTTTAGTGAGAATAGTCTTCTTAGATGACGTACTCAATTACATATGTGAAGTTACAGTAATGTAATTTCAACCAAAATGCAATTAAAGTGATTTGTTAGCCTATGAAATGATTTTCTTAAGAAAGCAACCAGCTTAAGTGATGAGGGCAAACCACAGGACAATTCCAATTAAGAGCCTTGATTGGAACATTTTCCTACCTTCATTCCAATGTTCTTCTGAGTTCATACAACACATTCTCTCAGGTGTAATACTTTTTTGACTGCTCACTACTCCTTGGAGACACTTGGACTCTCTGAGAAGTCACCTCTGTCAGAATCTCTCCTTTCATTATCCCCATTTTTAAAACTTGTTCTCAGCTTAGAACCACATTAGACGATAAAATGACGACTAAAACACGTGTGTTAACGGCAGGCACCAGTTCGCTGAATTTTGATAATTTTTAACAAAATATGCTTTCTTTAAAGTAAGAAATTATAATTTAAGGCAATTTTGCATAGTGTGTGGTCAGTAAATGTTTAATAACTGATTAGTTTATGACAGAAATTCAAAGATTGGCAGTTGAAAATACAGATACATTTTTGGCCAAGCCCTACCTCTATCCCCATCTCTCACCATGCATTCACATGATACAGTCAACTGCCTTTTTTGCTGTTCCTTCCTTTTCGTGGTGTTTCTCATACTTCATCAAACCTGCAAGTAGAGACACTGCAAAGTAGATACACTGACAACGTTTAATTTTTCTTCCTGGATTACTTTTAAGGGTGTTGCATAGTGAACAGCTTTGGAAGATAGAGATGATGAGGACAGAATTGTTTGCTATTCGGTTTAATAAAGATAAGCTCTCCCTCTGGGTAACAGATTAGGTAGGTTTGCTTGCAGTTCATTATAAAAGACTGAGGTTTTATAATCTTGGGGTTTCCATCTGCGACACAAGCCCACTGCTGCACCCAGCTCTACCCACCTGCATTATGGGCTTGGGAAGTGGATTGGGGACGGGGAGAGGAACTGATATAATTATGAAGTTTAGGCCTCTTGCTGTATCTGAGAAAAGTCCTTTTTTTTCTGTTATGGGTGTCTCCTGTTTTCTGTCAGCAAACATAAAACCATGGCAGGCTTATTTGCTGGTTTGCAAATCAGGTAAATCTCAGGCCCTTTACCATACTTGACACCATCCAGTTTAGAAATCAATCACATGATTATCACAAAATAAGTCTAGGAAGATGGCTACACCTGCAGCTTCCATCTGTGTGTTTCCTCTACTTTAGCTTTCCAAATATGTAAAACTCCAACCAGCATGAAAAGTTGGCTATTTTCTTCCTGACTGTTACATTTTAAAAGGAATTTAATTAGCAATGGTGGAAAATTAATGGGAGTTGCTAATTCATAAATTTAAAGACAACATTGCCAAATTTAAACTTAGAAGTTGATATTGTACAATTTGTGTATTTCTTTTCATATTTTGAATGCGAAGTTTTTCAAATAAATTAGTATAATCTATATCAATGATTTAAAAATGATCTATATTTGTCAGGGTAGGTACCTTGGTGATATGTAAAGGTATAGTAGACAAAATGTAAATATAAGCAGAGTAGAGGTGACAAATTAATATCCACCTATATATCATTCACCCTATTTCCATTAAAATAGAAGATAATTTGGTGGTAAAAATATTTTGCTCTTACTCACATTCCAAAAGCCCTCAAAATTTCTTCTCGTTGGATTTATACAAAAAGATACTGAAGGGAAGCATAAAGATCTATCTCCATGGCTCTTTTTGACTGTGCAATGTATCATAAAGGTAGACGGAGAATGTGGCAGAACCTCACTCCACTCCAGACTTTGGCATAATGGTGCAGGAAAGCTAATCTAGTGAGTGAGTTATTGATTTTTTTTTCCCCTCTGCCAAGCAATAGCATTTGCAAACATTAGTGGAGTATTGAGATCTCAGAATTTTCTCTTAGCAGTGGTGGCCACATGATGTTCAACTCATGAAGTAAGCTGATACACACAGTTACCTGGAGAGACTGTCTTATACTAGAATACACAGTTTGACCTGTGGCCAGTTGCCTGAAGCATATGGTCAGATATTGACTCATCCTCAATGTTAACGTATGTTAAACGTTCTTACTATGTACTCTCTTGTTTTAACTCCCTTCTTGTTGTTTTTTCATTTATGTGTCTCTCCACCCTCTTGCATTCATGTGTCTTACTAATGCATCTGGAATGCTTATTCTTCTAGCTCACCAGGTTCAATTACAGTGAAATATCAGTGTAGTGAACCAGTGTGATTATCTATAGAATATTTTTCTGAATGTCAAAGACATGAAATTAATAGCAAAGTTGGGACTAAAATTCACACATTTCTGTCTTTACAAGTCAATGTGTTTAATAGAGTGTTTCTTAACATAATCCTAATATTAAGAAGGCTATAATGTGCAATACTATGTTTAATCATTTGTTTGTTCATTCTTTCATGAATTTATTGAAAAGAAATAGAATTATGCCTGAGGATAAAGAAATAAATAATATAGAAAATTGTGACAGTTTCAAAGAGCTTATGTCTAAAACAAACAAAAAATTGATACATTAGAGTTAAAAAGGACATTTTTTATCAGATCCTTTAAATCCAAATTAAAGGTCTGACTTTTACCTGAAAGAAATGAGAGGTTTTTTAAGTGTTAGGAAACAAATTGTGAGCAGATGTTTATTTTTAAAATATAATTTTCATTGCCATACCAAAAATGGATACTCCTCATGCAGCTTTTATAGCAATTCATTTTCAAATTGACAATATTTTAAACTCAGGTATAAACAGGAGTTATATAAAGGACTCCAAAGCATTTAAAAGTAGAATAAAATAAACAATATGTTTTTCAAAATCATATGGTAGATTCATGAGACGGTGGGAGAGGTCTAAGAATGACTTCTAAATCTGAAACACTATAATGGGAAACTGGCTTGATTAAGGTATCATTTCATGAACTAAGGTTTAAGAGCGAAAATAAATTTTGTGAAAAAAAAATAAGTTCAATTTTGTTTAGATTGGTATTGTGGCTCCTAAGAGGTATCAAATGTATACATAAAATGAGAATTTTGAAATACGGTGTGAATTTCAACAGACATCTGAGTCATGTAACTTGAATTTTAGTTTATAAATAAACTGATGAGAAATTAATCCTTGGGAATAAATAAATTAGCCCATGTCTATATATTAGTTGTTGATTGCTACAATAACAAATTAGCCCAAAGCTTAGTGGCTTACAACATTTATTATTTCACAATGTTTGTAAGTTAGGAATCTGAAGTGGTATAGTCGATTCATTTGGCTCTAGGTCTCTCACAAATGTACATTCACTTCCAGTCTCCACTGGGAAGGATTCACCTCCTAACTCACTCACGTGGTTGTTGGCAGCCTTCAGTCACTCACAGTCTGTTAAACTGAGACCTCAGTTCTTCATGAGGTTTGGCTATAACTGTCTCTCAGTTTCTTGACTCATTTTCGTCTACATACACTACCTTACAACATGGCTTACTTCATCAGAGTGATCAAACAAGAGAGCAAGACAGAATACCAGCAAGAGAAAATGAGTGCAAGCAAGTTGAAAGTCACAGTTAAGCTCATACCAGAAATGATAACCCATTAATTTCCATACACTATTCATTAGAACCAAATCACTAAGCCCAGCTCACAAATAATGGACTAAGCTTAAAGAAGAACATGAGTTCGAAGAGGTGGGGTCATTGGAAGTGATGTCAAAAGCTACCAGCCACAACCCCAAGGAGTGAGAAGTAGTAGGAGGAGTAGACTCATGGAAAACTTGAGAAACATCTTTAATGTTATAATTTTAAAATTATCTAGTACAGAGCTAAAAAAATATTTGAGGAACATCTCAGGCATTGTTTAACTTCATATCTATTTCAACTATCCACATATATGGAAATTGTTAACATTTCTAACTATAACCTAAATTGAAGATTCCATGTCTTCTATTCACGCCTTATTTAAGTGCTCAATGTTCAATAGAGGTCTTTGTTTATTAAACAATTATAAACAATGCTACAATTTATATCCATTCAATTGATGTCCAAGAGGAAAATACCACTCTACAATTAATAATAAAAACATCATATTCTGATGATTACTATAAATATACTCCTTTTTTATATCTTCTCTAGTTCAATGGTTTGAATATAATTTGATATTTTAATTATATTTGATATTTTAATTATTAATCTATAGAATTGTAATTGCTATATTATGAAAGTTCTCTGTATTTCGTTATGTTTCATTTCCAATCTGAACATCTACAGCTAATACTCATGAGTCAAATCCAATGAAATATAAATCACAAGGAATTTCCGAATGATCAGAACTATGTTTAAGAAATCTACGATGGAACCATAGGCTAAGAACACAGACTGAACTGAAAAACTGACACTTAACCACAAGAAGCATGTCTAATTATGTAAGATTATTTGTGTGATTCACTCAGTTTTATGGTTCATTCCTTGATTATCACTTTCTGAAGACAACAGCATTTTGCTATAATATAATCAGAGCAAAAATTGCCCAGCATAACATTAATTAACAAATATATTCTTAACTATATATTTAAAATTTCAGTTTACAGTTTAATAGCTTACTGACTTCTCAGTATTAGTATGATCATATTTTGAAATGATCTCTTAAATTTCTTTACAGATGGTTCACTGTTACAGTATTTGAAATGCAAAGCATTTTTCTATGTTGATTTTTTTTCCTGAAACTTTACTGAATTCATTTGTTAGTTCTAGCAGTTTGTGTGTGTGTGTGTCTGTGTGTGTGTGGAGTCTTCAGGGTTTTCTATATATAAGATCATGCTATATGCAAACAGACAAAATTCTACTTTTTCCTTTCCAATTTGCATGCCTTTTTTTTCTTACTCTACCTAGGACATCCAGTACTATGTTGATTAGAAGCTGTAGAGTGTGCATCCATGAGTTGCTCCAGATCTTAGAGGAAAAGATTTCAAATTTTCAAAGATATTTCACGGCTGAATATTCTGTTAGCTGTGGACCTGTTATACATGACTCAATTATGTTGAGATAAATTCCTTCTACATCTAATTTATTGAGAGTTTTTATCATGAATTGATACTGAATTTTGTCAAATGCTTTTTCTGCATCTATTGAGATGACTGTGTAATTTTTATCCTTCAGTCTGTTAATGTGGTTACCATATTGAATCTATAGGTTCAATGCTATAGCCATCAAAATCCCAATGACATTTTTTATAGAAATAGGAAAACAATTTTAAAATTCATACAGAACCACAAAAGACCTCAAATAGCCAAAGAAATCTTGAGAAAGAAGAACAAAGCTAGAGGCATCACATTTCCTGATTTCAAAATATATTACAGTGCTACAGTAATTTAAAAAGTATGGTACTGGCATAAAGACAGACATAGAGGCCAATGGAATAGAATACAGACCCCAGAAATAAAATCATATATACAGTCAACTGATCCTCAAAAAGGGTGCCAGGAATACACAATGGGAAAAGGATAGTCTTTCAACAAATAGTGTTGGGAAAACTGGGTATAGACATGCAAAAAAAAAAAAAAAAAAATTGGAACCTTATTTTATACCATACACAAAAATCAGTTCAATTTACATTACAGACTTGCATGTAAGACCTGAAACTGTAAAACTCCTAGAAGGAAACAGGGGAAAAGCTTTTGGACACTGGTCTTGGCAATAATTTCTTGGATATGACACCAACAGCACAGGCAATAAAAGCAAAAATTAATAAGTGGGACTGCATCAACTAAAAAGCTTCTGCAGCATCAAGGAAACAATCAACGGAATGAAAAAGCAACCTATGGAATGGAAGATAGTATTTGCTAACCATATTATCTCATAAGCGATTTATATCAAAAATATGTATAAAACTTAGACAACTCAATAGCAAACAAACAAACAAACAAAACAAATAAACTGATTGAAAAATGGGTAAAGGACCTGTTCAGATATTTCACCAAAGAAGACACACAAATGGCCAACAGGTATATGGAAAGGTATTCAACATCAGTAATCATCAGGGAAATGCAAATTAAAACCAAAATAAGCTATCACCTCACACCTATCAGGATGGCTATTATCAAAATGACAAAAGATAAGAAGCATTGACAAGGATATGGAGAAACTGGAACTCTTGGAGGGAATGTAAATTGGTGCAGTTGCTATGGTGCATAGAGGTCCCTCAAAAAAGAAAAAAAATAGAATCACCATTCGATCCACAAATCACATTTCTGACTATATATCCAAAATAACTGAAATTAGGATTTGAGGAGATACCTGCATTCCATGTTCACTGGAGCATTAGTCACAAGAGCCAAATTTAGGAAACAACCTAAATGTCCACTGATGGATGAACGGATAAAGCACAAGTGGCATATATGTACAATGGAGTGTTATTCATCCTTAAAAGAGAAGGAAACCCTGCCATTTGAGACAACATGGATGAACTTGGCATTATGTTAAGTGAAATAAGCCAGTAACAGAAGGAAGGACAAACGCTGCATGATTCCATGTATATGAGGAATCTAAAGTAACCAAACTCATAGAAGCATAGAGTAGAATGCTGGTTGCCAGGGGCTGGGGTAGGGAGAACAAGGAGTTGCTGTTAAATGGGTATAAAGTTTCAATTATGTAAATGAATGATTCTGGAGATCTACTGTACAATGTAGTGCCTACAGTTAATGGTAATCTATTGTGGGCCTGAAAAATTTGTCAGTAGGGTAGATCTCATAGTAGGTATTCTTAATACACACACACACACACACACACAGGGCAAGAGGAAACAGTTGGAGGTGTTGGATATGCTTATTACCTTGATTGTAATGATTGTCACAAGGGTGTATGCATGTGTCCAAACTCATCAAATTGCATGCATTAAATATGTACATTTTTTGGTTTATCAATTAGACCTCAATAAAAAAAAATTTTTTTACAGTAATGATCCCTTACCAAAATTTTGGTGGTACACAGGAAAATTTATAAACCTAAAATAATACTCTTTTTCTGTATAATATAGTTCTAAAGATTCCAAATACAAATAATTTAAAGACAATCATCATTAACACTTGGTACCTAAATAAATATAAAATTTTATAAGATTATCATCTTAATAAATGTTTTACAAAATCTATTGTATATTCCGTAAAATAATAAACATAAAAATTACTCTATATTTTAGGAGGTGGAGCTTTTTCAAGGCTATGTTCAAATGCATACTTTTTAAATATAAACATACCTTAAAGGGTATAAAACATAAAATGATTAGTTCCATATTGATTGTAGATGAAAAACTGGTTTTTAGGAAATTGCTGTTAAAGATTTGTTTCCATACTTTTCCAATAATTTTTATATTTCCTGTATAAAATGAGGTTGATCAAATAAGATATAACAACATAAAAACCATGTGGCAAGATGCTTTTAGGAAACAAACTAAATGTAATAAATATAATAGAAATTTATGCTAAAAATAGAACTGATAAATGAACACAGCAGCACAAAGCAAATATAAAATATACAGGCACCATATGAGATCCCTTTTATATAATTAACTGAAAATACACTACACACCGCGGCGAAGAGCGGTGCCCACTCACCACGACTAGAGAAAGCCCACGCACAGCAATGAAGACCCAATGCAGCCAAAAAAATTAAATAAATAAATAAATTAAAGAATTAAAAAATACATTCAATAACTATATTTGTGATTAGTCAAATTCATAGAAAATTTGAGAAGGGTAGAAAGTTAGGCTAATAGGCACACTCGGAATAAAACAACTATGGAAACAGCAAATTTATTCTAAATTTTACTTCATTTTAGTAATTCTAAAGTAGTCAAAACAATTCAAGTATAAGGGAATTTATATGTTGGTTATTGCTGTAAAATGTGTAAAATGTGTTTCTTTAGAATAATTAACCTACGATGTGTAAAATGTGTTTCTTTAGAATAATTAACCTAAGATGTGGTATTATTTCACTACTATTTCAACTAAATTTTAAAGGGTAATATGCATTCTGGAGAGTGTTTTGGTTATATAATACACAGTCACTCTTGCATGATTGAAGACATAAGAAGAGCATTAAATTGGCCTCAATAATTACTGAATCTAAAATTAATTTTGAAAATATTCAACCAATTATATACAAATATTTGTGACAGGCTAGTAGGATGGTTCTACTTATGAATTAAAAAATACTGAAAGACTTAAACTATCTGTAGCTCTTCAGTGACCAGTCCAGACAGTTTAGGTCTTGCCACTTGCTTGTGTTGTGCTGACATCACAACTCTTTGCCTAGAGGCATTCTCCACTCTTAGGTCCTCGGCCCATGTGCACTGCAGACTGGTGGTAGTTAAGAAATTAACACCTCCAAGATCATCTCTCAACTAATGTCTGATGGGAGTTTTTATGTACATACAACATCTGTCTTAAGATGGTATAATTTTGAGGAATGTGTTTTACACCATTTTCCAGAATTTCCCCCTTGAAATTAAGTTTCAGACAGGCATAATGGTAACAGGATGGATAGTGCACCCATTATTAACTGTAGCTCCTCTCCTTACTAACTTCTTCACTCTCATACTGATGTCACCTGCACCCCCCGCCCCCAAATAAACTACTTTCACACATTTTCTTTTCTCTGGATCTGGTTCTGGGAAAAGCCAAATCAAGACACAAATAATACAAGGATGCTGGTCCTTAGTCACATAATCTTCAATAATAAGGAGTCTACATTAAACACCTGGGTTTATATGAATGTGCTTTATATGAATGTGTTATGACAAAAGGAAAAGTTTAAGTGAGACTAGTGCATATCACATAACTATATAGAATAGTGCCAATATTAAAAAAAATAGAAGCCATAAGATAAAAATATCTTCAGTTCCCATGAATAATGAGACATTCCTCACTCTATGATAAAATCAATCTTTACTCATACTGTGGAACCTATTTCCCTTCCCTTCTCCAGAGCCTCCACGTCCACTTTATTCCATTCATTCTCTCTGATGTATCTCATTCATTTCTATGGCATCGATGATCACTTCCGGGCTTTCAAATGTCTATCTCCAGCTCCAAGGTCTCGCACAATCTTCGGCTTCATATAGCAAATTTCTTACTGGACGAGTCCAGTTAGATATTCCACGGGCATCTCAAACTCATAATGCCCACTATTCCAATCACTACTCACAATCCACACCTCTTGCCCTGTTTTTTCTCCTCCTTATAACATCATTTTGCAAACGAGAAATTTAAGTTTTATTCTTGATCTGGTTCTCTTCCTTACCTCCAAATCAAATTAATTTAAAAGTATGTAATTATATTTCCTGAACATTGTTATATGTGCAATTTCCACCTTACCATACCTCCCGGAGTCTCAACTCCCATCATCTGTCATGCAGATTACTGTCACATCTCCCAACTGGCCTATCTGCCTCAGTCTTTTCCCTTCCAATCCCTTCTGCCCAAATTAATACCGATGATTACTTCAGCCTTGCCTCTTGCCTGTTGCCTCCATCCTTAGCTTTATATTCAGTACTCCAGTTACTCAATATTGTGCCGTTGATTCAAAGTATATTTTCTAGAATGTCTGGCTATGGGCTCAAGTTTTTTGTCTGCCTGAAATTCACTCCACCCTTTTCTCCAGCTCAGGTTAAGTTATACTCGTATTCCAAATTTTAAATTATATATATTGATTCATCTGTTCAACAAACTTGTTTTGAGGGCCAACCCTGTGTCAAGATTTATCGCAGAAACTAAGAATAAATACATCAATAAATAATACAGATAGAGTTCATGCTCTATTGGGTCTTACACAAAAGCATACAAAGGAGTAAGTGACATCATGTGTAATGAAGAAAAATAAATTAGGGTGAGGTGAGTAAAGAATCGTGAAGAGATAGGGTGGCCAGCAAAAGCACTCTCATGAGATGAATATCTCAGCAGAGGCCTGCATGAACTAAAGGAGTGAATTATGCAATTATTTAGGGGAAGCCGTTTCCAAGGTGATAGAACAACCAGATTAAGGATGCCCTTAGGTAAAAGTAGGTTGTAGGGATCTAGGAAAAGCAGAGATCAATGTGTTATATCCTGACATCTTTGGTCTGTTTTATATGGCTGTCCACTGAGCTTTCAGAGCATACTATTCCCCCAGCCTACAAACTGATACACTTTATATAATCACCTGCTTGCTGACTGTTTTTTCAACTCTCACGCAAGCATTCAAAAGACAGAGTCCTTGCCTGACGTTTTCACTTGGTACACGGTGCCCATGACAAAAAGGCTCAATATATATTTTATCAAAAATGAATGTATAAGCAGACATTCATACATAAACACGCACATATGTATGTGCATGTATATATATATATTTTTTTTCTTCCCCCCCATTTTTTTTTTTTTTTAATTCTTGCATTACATTTGTGTTTCCAACTGTGCGGAAAAGAATGCTTAGAGAGTTGTTACAACACAGCGTGAAGTGGACACGAGGCGCGCGGGGCCCCCAGGCCCGTCACTTCCCATCGACCCCCTCTTCCAGTTAGACCGGCCTGGCGCCGGCCTACCTGGACTCCGAGGGCTTCGCACTCTCTGGATCTGGCAGGGCTCGGCTAGGGCCCTCAGCTCCTGCCCTGAAAGTGGCCACAGCAGGCAGAGGGCTGGTGCTTGAGCCAGACGCGCTGTCCCGCCTGCTGCTGAGGCGCGTTCACAGCCGTCTCCTCGCGTGCCCGGAGCCCGGGTCCGCGCCCGAACGCGTGACGTCGCCTGCGTGGCGTAGCGTCTGCGTCTCCGCCGCTCGTGAACTCCCGTCGCGCGCGCCTCACGGTCCACCAGCCCGTGCGAGTTGTCTGTAAAGGTGCGGCTCTTAACTGTTATATATATGTTTATAATATATATTTTATATACTTTATAACATTTAATATATGTAACATGTATATACTGCTTGAATATATAAAAGGTAAACATTTAAAGATGCATAATTGAATATATAAATAGGTATCAAACACGTGCTCACACAGAGACATACCCTTCTGTTTCTCGCTCTAGAACCGTGGTGACACATATTTTGATACTGAGAGTGGTTCTGGAGAACAGAATCTTAAGGATAAGTGTTCTAAATTGGTTCCAGTGTTTCCGGAATTGGTTCTCTACTCTGAAGAGATTTAAAGGCATCCATGTTTCTATTTACAGTGGTAAAGAAGGCACTGAGAGTCCATAATGTGAAGCAGCAACAGAGGTAGGCAAAATATCATCACTGACTAATCTCCCTCTCTCTTTTTTTTTTCCAAAAATACGATTTGAATGAGGTATTCTTCAAAATCTTCCCCTTTTTCTATTGGTTAAATACATGCAAATGTAATCTTGATTGTTTTCACTGAACTATCTTTTAAAGCGTTAAGGACCTATTTCTTTTCCATGGTTAGCATGAGTATTTTCATTTAACTTTTTAAGTTGAAGTACAAGACACATCCAGAAAAAGATAAAAGGCACGTATGTATATAGCTCATTGAATTATCAAAAAGTGAGCACACTCATGTAAATATTACCTAGGCCAAGCATGTTAGAGTATGTCAAACACCTCCTGTGCCCGTCCTGATAACTACTACCTCCCCCATCCCCCAAAGTAATCATTGTCATCACTGCTAATGCATGTTTTGAATTATATACAAAAGGAATCATGCAGGATGTACTTTTTACACCTGGCTTCTTGGGTTAACATTATGCTTGTGAAAAGTATTCATGTTGTTATGTATAGGTATAATTGATTTATTTTCATTGCTTTACAACATTTCATTACATAAATATATCCCAATTTGTTTATCCATTCTACAAATGGACATGAGAGATGTCTTTTGGGACTATTCTGAATAATATTTCAAAAACATTCATGCATGTCTTTTGTAGAAAGTGACAGCTTTTCTGATGGACACATTCTCAGGGTGAATATGCTGGCTCATAAAATAAATGCATGTTTATCTTTAGCAGAATATGTGAAAGACTTTTTATGGAGTCTGTACTAATTTACACTCTCAAGAGCAGTATATGAAAATTCCATCCTTTACAATATTTCGTATTGTCAGTTTTCTTTCGTTTAAGCTTTTTACTGTGTCTCTCAATTTTAGGCAGTCTGGTTATGCAGAACTCTCTCACTGTGGTTTTAATTTGCAATACCCCTATGACTATTTAGGTTGAGCACCACTTCATAGATTTGTTAGTCATTTAGATATTTCTTTTTGTCCCTATTTTTCTTACTGCTTTGTAGTTCTTTCTATATTTTGAATACTAATGTACTGAAAAATAGATTCTTCCTATTTCTGTGGTTTCTGTTCCCAGCATTTTAACAGTGTCTATAAATGAGCAGTTCTTAAAGTTAATGTAGTCTGGTTTATCAGTCTTTCCTTTTATGGGTAGTTCCTTTGTGTCATTGGGAGACTGCACCACAGTCCTGAAGATATTTAGCTGTGCTGTCTTCTAATAGCTTTATTGTTTTGCCTGTCACATCTAGGTCTACAGTCTTACTGGAATTCGTTTATACGTATGATTTAAGGCAGTGATCAACACTCATCTCACATTTTTTCTCTTATCTTTTTTGTCCAGTGTGGATATTAAATTGACCCAGCATTGTGTATTTAAAAGAGAGTTTTTGTGGTGTGTGTGTGTGTGTTTTCTGTTTTGTGTTGTATCATCATTGAATATTCTTAATCAAATATCAATACTTATGAAAGTGAGGTTCTGGTTGACCATATATCTGATATCTTAGAACAATTTTGTCAAACTAACTAGTATAATGAGATCAGCTGGTTGCTCATAATTGTACGGGGATAAGTTGGGAAAGAAAAGAATGAACTCAAGGCTTAAAATTCCCAGTTCAAGCTCAACATATATGACCTGAAAGGTTTTATATCTGTCCCGAAAGAAACCTTTATCTCCCGTAGCCACAGAGCTGAAGTTTCTCAAAACCAAATCTAGAGTCTCATCATACAAGTGATTAATTACAATCTAATTTGAATCTCCCATCCATACAGGGTATCTTCTGTTAAGTTGAGGGCATTGATTTGGAAGAAATGGGATCCCGAAAGTCAGAATAGAGACATGGGCAGATTCTGATGAAGCTGGGGCAATTGGACCCCTAAATTCTGCTGCGTCTCCTTTGCCAGTAGAAACAGCTCTTTCAACCCTGTTTGTTAACTCACTTTTGCCTGAATAATCTGTAATGACCTACCCTGAGGTAGCTGCCTAACAAGACACTGCAGATTTTCTTCAGGACCAACTCTCACCACCCTTCTGTGCTTCTACCTGTAAGGAGACTCAAGCCCAAGCAGGTCTCGAAAAGTGAACTACAAACATTGACTCATGAAGAGGTGCCCATAATCTAAAACAACTGCATGATTTTTCTAATTTATGCAGACATTTAGCTGTGGAATATGTGTGAGAATGGATATTAAGAGAGAGATAATGGCAGAAAGACATAAAGGTTTATCAGGCTGAATTTATTCATATGGCCCAGTAAGTTGTCTTTTTATAATACAAATTGAGTAATATCACCCACTTGCTTAAGCCCTCAGAAAGGTTCCTGTTGCAGTTAGAAGAAAATTTGACCATTTTTTCATTGCTTAGATGACTTTGTTCAGCCTTGTTTTTTACTGCCACCTGGTCTCTGTGTTCCTTACTCATATGGTCCATGTTCAGTTTCTTGTACATATCAAGCTTTCCCCTGACTCAAGGCTTTAAATTTGCGTAATATCAAAGTTTCTGTATAACTACTTTCAGTTGTCCTTGTCTCAGCATCACATTTAGAATAAATACACATTCCCTCCACTCTTTATTACTTCTTACTGATTTATTTTCTTTTAAATAGTTATGATGATCATAAATGGAAATGCATTCATAAATTCATTATCTGTATTTCTCCCACAAAACCCCAATATCCAAATCTAATGTCCACAAGACAAATAAAATAGTGCTTCACACAAGTACCTGCTCAATAAATATATGTTTAAAGAACGAATATAAATTATACATGTAAGAATAACACTAATATACTCTACAGATATTTTATAGTAGTTTCTAAAAATTCTATACATTTAAATGTTTTAAAACTCTAAATATTTGCAACATTCTAAACAAAATACTATGAAAACGTTCACATTCACAAATGGCATATCTATGTTATGTAATCAATACATACAAATTCCTTGTGATGTAGAGGGTAATATATATTTAAATGGGATTAAAGTTATTTCCTCAAGTCACAACATTGGTTACTGTTTCACAAACCCAACATTGGCAACTATAACACATACACACAAATTTGCAAAGCTCAGCTGTTTAAAAATACTTTTCTTAGAAGAAAATATTGATTTTTCTATGTCAATAAGTGGATTTAATAGTCCCTTTTTTGATCTTCCATATAATTTGAACCACCTCGTAGCATAGAATCAGATGTCTGTCTTCCCCAGGACCCTGACAGCTCCTTGAAGCCTTGATAATTGCATATTTGACAGAATAAAGTATAATATAAAAATTGGACTAAGGGAGTTTTAGAAATAATTATATTTATTTTTAAAAGGGCGCCTGTTAAAAACAAACAACAACAAAAAATAGAAACAACAGAACCAACCAAGGGTTCATGGATAGTAAAGCCAGAAAGTAATGCCAGACAGCAACTTTCTTCACTAAGCTATAATAAAAAAGGCCATGCAGTTCACCACATTTGAATGGTCAGATGATGGCGAGAGCCAAAGCACAAGGCTTGAGGGGTCACTGGGTACTAAGCTGGGTTGGGCCAAGGATGTGAACAAAGGAAAGAAGTTTTTATTTATATCTGTATGAGTTCATTTATTTGGTAACCACATTATGTGAAGCCTACGAGTTTGAGAGCTGTTGCTTCTCTTACTTTGATCAAGTCAGTATAGGTAAACCAGGTAACTGGCTGTAATTATCGCTGTGTATGTTCTAAACACAATGCTAGAAAATATGAACTGGGACATGCGAAAAGCTCACTCACCTTGTTTCGTGCTTTATTGTTGAAGAGGTAGCTTGAGACAGAAGCTTAAAAAGTACTTTTTTAAAAAGTATTTTTTTAAAATTAAAATGTCCAGGTTTTTCTGAAACATTGACGCTCCTGTGTTTAACATTACACTGATTGATGAAGAGAAAAACTTCCAAAATAAGATACATATTTATTAAAGTATAAGACATGTTTAAGGTTTTATTGAGGATTAGAAACTAAGTCTAACTTATCTATTGTCATCACATTTTCAATTCTGAATCAGATGGCTTAGGAATTGAAAATATATTCACTTCTATTACTTTGTTTCTGTTTATTAGGACCTCCAAGACAAGATGTAAATACTTGAGGTCTAGGACAACAAATAATGCTTCCCTAGTGCCATCCAGAGCACCCATAAGAGGTAGTTATGGAGCAGTACTTTAAAAATAAAATAATCAAATGACCAAACATTTTTGATTGATTTGCAAACTACTGAATGATTGACTTGTGAACTTATTGTTGAAATACTGCCTATCATGTTTGGTGGGTACTGGTTACAAAGAAACTTATTTCAGATTTATTTAACCAGTGGCTTATTAACATTAGGATTAAGTTAAAGAGTGTATCAACAAATATATATATATATGTGTATATATATAATATTTTTATATACATGTAAAACGTAGATAACGTGAAACTTTAAAAAAATTAGTCCATCACAGTAATACAGTAGTTCTAATATATCATAAGTACTCTAATTGCAACAGTGCCAAATGCAGTGCAAACAAATGCTTTGTTGATATATTGATTTGGATCAGTATTTTTTGTTACAGAACACATTGATTTCATTATCAGTTATCTTGTTTGTAGCAGTATTATCTACTTAGGTATTGACTCAGTAAGTCGGGTCATCTTGTAGCCCTGTGCTTCTGATGCATACCAAAATTTAGTGCCAATTATGGCATCATTTACCATGGATGGTTTATTTCATCCTTTAGTGAGATGCCAAATTTAGCTTCAATTTTTTTCTTTTTGGCCAGAATAAGAATTTGAATAAAATGAATCACTTACGTAGATTTTTTTTAATGATAAAAAAAATTCCTCAGAAGTAAATGAGATTCATCACAGCAGTGCATAGACGCAGTCTGTTACTAAACTAAACATTTTTTCTAATTTTCACTTTTAAAAATTAGCCTCATCTGGAAGAATCCATTGAAAGAGTCAACAAATTTACATTATATGAGTTTGTGTGCAGAAATACCTAAATCTAATAGGAACAATATGCTTACTAACATAGTGCTATAACATCTGAACTAAAATGGGGTATGATGAGAAAAAAATTAAACTAACTTAAAAGGTGTTTTGATTACTGCTTGTCTACAGCATGTACATAAAAAATAGAAGACCTTCTTGTTATTTTGAGTGTGACATTTTCCTCTGATGGGAGATGTCAGTAGAATCATAACTGTAATAATTCAGAACTCTGGCAAGATCATGCACCTTTAAAAGTGGTCTTCAAATAGTAATGGGAAAGAAGGAGGTTTTTTTTTTATTGAAGTATCATTGATTTACAATGTTGTGTTAATTTCTGCTATATAGCAAAGTGACTCAGTCATACATATATATACACATTCTTTTTCATATTCTTTTCCATTATGGTTTATCACAGGATATTAAATATAGTTCCCTGTGCTATACAGTAGGACCTTGTTTATTCATCCTATATATAATAGTTGGCATCTGCTAACCCCAGACTCCCAATCCATCCCTCCCCCATACCTCCCCCTTTTGGCAACCATAAGTCTCTTCTCTATGTCTGTGAGTCTGTTTCTGTTTCATAGATAGGTTCATTTGTGTCATATTTTAGATTCCACCTATAAGTGATACAATGTGGTATTTGTCTTTCTCTGTCTGACGTACTTCACTTAGTATGATAATCTCTAAGTCCATCCATATTGCTGCAAATGGCCTTATTTCATTCTTTTTTATGGCTAAGAGAATTGTTAAAGAGTATACACTTGAGCTTTCAGTGGACTCAGGGTATACCAATTATTCCTCCTATGTAAATAATCAGATAAATTGGATTCCTTCTGAAAACCAACCAACTCATCAACAACAATGAAGAGGATGAATATAATAACACCACAACCCTGATTAACTAAAAGAATTATTCCAAGGAGGGGACAGCAATTGCCTTCAAAAGAAAAGGACATAAAATTGCTTTTTAGAAAGTGAAATTCTTTTTTTTTTTTAATATTTACTGTCTCTGAATATAGATACCTCCCCTTCCGAAAGAGTCAGACTTAGTAAAGATAAAAAAGAGAGGACATTTCTCATTTTAAAATGTCTCAGTTAAATATCAAAAGTAAACATATGTCTTTTGATATTCCTGATTGCATTTATTTTGAGGGACTAACTAAGAATAAAGTTGAAGCAAGGGACATTGATTTTAAAACAAACTTCATTTATTCAGTACTCGATAAAGAGAAAAAGAATAATTTGTTTCACTTTTCAGTATGATTTAATTCAGCAAGCAATCATTGATTTTCTATGCTGTATAAAGCTTCGTCCTGGGTGTTATGAGAGGTACAAAAATGCATAACTGTAGTCCGTAGTTTTAATAAGCTCATCGTCTATTGAATAAAACAGATTCATAAACTGCCATACAAAATATCAGGTAGTAATTTTATAAAAAGAGGAAAAAGGCTGTCAAACTTTAACAAGCATTGGAATTATCTGGAGGAACTGTTTAAATTAGATTGATTGGCCCCACCCTCAGAGTTCTCAATTTGAATTTCTAACATGGTCTCAAGTTATGCTTATGCTGCAGATCTTGGTATGATACTTTAAAAATTACTGCTTTAAGGATTTGATGGAGTTATTTATTTTTATTTGGTCAACAAAGAAAGAATTCCCAAGAGATGTGGACTTGCTATTTGATCATTCATTTGCATTTGACAGGAAGATGAGGAATTAGGCAATCATATGGAAAGAAAATAAATCAATCAAAGACATAATAAAACCAAATATTGAAATCATGTATAGAATGTGTGGTTGGACCATGAATGAATGTATTTGGCTAGTAGAAAGGAGAACTAGAAAGATATGCAGTGTAGATTTACTAGAAGTTTATATATGACCATCAAAATAAAATCTGTGTGCAACAAGACAGTGTATCCCACCAAGATGTTAAAATCAAATCAAACAATATCAAGTTCTGAAAATGATCAGTTTAACTGGAAATTTTATTCATTTCTGATTGTCGTGTAAAATATTACACCATATTAGGAAATCACTTTGTCAATTTTTTATAATGTTAAGCGTACACTTAACATATGATTCATCAATCTTATTCCTAGATATGAGGCCAAGAGTAATGAAATCACAGTTGTCAACAAAAACACAAATGCATGAATGTTCAAAAGAGCTTTATCTCTATTAGTCTAAAACTGTAAATAACAAAAAAAATCCATCAATGAGTGAATGAATAAAATTAAAAAATGAACTGCAAATATAGGTAAATCTTGAAAACATGCTGAGAGAAAGAAATCAAACACAAAAGAGTACATAATGTAGAATTCCATTGTTTTGAGGTTCTGGAACCAAAGATAATCTATGGTCATTGAAATCATATTAGTGTTTTTCTAGAATAGAAATCTGCATAAGGAAAATTTCTTGGTTCTGGAAATGTTATATTACTTGATTGGATAGTCAAGGGAGTAATCTCACTGAGATGTAATAAATAGTATCTATAGAATGACTAGGTATTGGTGGTAATGGTAGAAGAAAAGAAATTAGGGTGACATGTTTTAAGCCCACATAAATGAATGTATGATGATGTTAGTAAGTGAAATCGAAAAACAACAGCGACAAAAAAGTAGCATTTATAGGTGTATTCATTTTCTATTGCTGTGTAATAAATTATGGTAGTTGTAGCTGCTTAACACAACACACGTTTATCATTTCACAGTTTCTGTAGTCCAGGAGAGACTTTCTATAGTCCAGGATTCACAAGGCTGCAATCAAGGCGTTAGCTGGGCTCCATTCTCACTTGGAGGCTTTAGTGATGAAAAGTCCACTTCTGAGCTCTTTCACATTGTTGGCATAATTTATTTCCTTGTAGCTATAAGACACGTGGCAGCTTCCTAGTTCAAAACCAGTAAGAGAAAGAGAGAGAAAGAGGGAGATAGGAAGCAAGTGAAAGAGCGAAAGGGAGAGAGAGAAGGAGAGAGATGCTAACCAGATGGGTACCACAATCTTAGCAATCACCTGTAATCGTGTAAATGTAATCATATGCATCTTATCACCTTTGCCATTGATTAAAGCAAGTCATATGTCTTCCCACACTCAAGGGGAAGATTTATACAGTAGTGTGAAGACCAGGAGACAGGGATCATATGGATCACCGTGAAGTTTGTCCTCCATAGTATAGAAAGCAAAAGTTGTTCTGGATTTGTGAATCTTCAGTGTGTCTCTGTCAAGAATGCAGTAGAGGGCTTCCTTGGCGGCGCAGTGGTAGAGAGTCTGCCTGCCGATTCAGGGGACACGGGTTCGTGCCCCGGTCCGGGAAGATCCCACATGCCGTGGAGCGGCTGGGCCCGTGAGCCATGGCCGCTGAGCCTGTGTGTCCGGAGCCTGTGCTCTGCAATGGGAGAGGCCACAACAGTGAGAGAGGCCCGCGTACTGCAAAAAAAAAGAATGCAGTAGAAAATGCAGCATGATTTATGATTATTTAAGGCTACCAATATAAAATATATAAATGGCATTTTAATACCTGTTTACACTTTCTGTTAAATTTTTGGAATATAAAAATGGAACTTGGTGTCAATCTCTCTATTTTGGAATAATATAAGTTGATTTTCCAGTATGATGCAAGTAAGGAGAGAAATTTTCCCATTTAGATCAATTGGACTGTGGAGTTTTAAAAATACTTTTCAGGAAACATGACTAGAGACATTTTTAAATTGCAAAGATACGTACTAAGATAAAACAAGAGCAAGGAAACGAAGATAGATGTCAGTTCTGAATCAATGGATTCACGGAACATATTTTCCCTTCCTGAGTCCAGGGACAAGATGACCATTATCACAGTGCTCATAATCAGTTTTGTCAGTCAGTTCTCTAGCACTCTGTCTTAAATCCGTAGAAATGAATCTGTAGATAAAAGGTGACCACTTGGCCGAAGATTAACGAGGTTGAAATATAATACTTAGGCAAGAACTTAGCAAACTCTCTGACAGGTTTCATGATAAGAGAAAAGAAACTGTCGGGCCACACAATTTGTGGGAATTTGGTGAGGATCTTTTGGTAATGTTGATAGTAATTTACTAAATGCAGAAGGTAAAGACAAAATAGCAATTTTTTAATGGAATAATAGTATTCTAGCTGTGTGAAAAAGCAACTCTTGGCACATTCTTTAAGAGGTAGTGAATATGAGGAAAAACGGTGCAATAGAGAAGATAATCATAAAAAAGATATTAGAAAATACTTAATGACCATTTAAGAATGAACTCAGTTAAAGTAGAGATAAAAACCTGGTGAAGATTTTTTAAAGCAACAGTTCTAGTAATTCCAAGTATAATTTAACTCACTTTTGGTTGAAAATGTCATTGACTTGGGAATATAAAATTACAGATAAACTATCTCTGAATTTATAGGAGAGGTTTTAAGCAGATTAGTATAGAAGTAACATCTTCGGTTACATAAGAAGTTGAGGAATATGAAGCAGTAACAGCAGAGAGAACAGGAGCCAGTGTTGGGGCAGAGAGCAGCTACACTATTCCATTAATTCAGGATGGAGAGGAGTTGCTGTTGGAAGTGGAATTGTGTTAGCTAACATGTATTTCCCAGCCCAGGGGCTCCATCAACCATCTGAAATTTAAACAGAATTTCAGCTGTCTATGTATAGGTTAGTTTTTCAGAGAATAATTTTTAGAGCTTACATAAAATTCTCATCAACATGTATGACCCCAAATAAGTATAAGATCTAAAACCTGTTGAAACTAAATTACGCTTTTTTTAGAGACTCTCTCTCCCTTTAAGAGCAAAGAGGACCAAGGACATCTGAATGGGGCTTTTGTGCTGAGAACTGACGGAAGTCTAGCCCTTGTCATAAATTTGCCAAGGAGGGAGCCCAAGACACTTGTTACATGTGGAATGATATTTCAGAATACAAGTGCTGACTATACTGTAGATGTCTTTTGTTGTTGTTCTGGTCAGAGAATAAAACCAAGGAATGACTGGCAAGGGCTGTTGAAAATAAAATATTTAAATGAAAAAAATGTTCCTAATCATTACTAATTGCTTAGGCAATTAGGAAAGCCCCAAATCATCACACTCAAATATAGTCTAACTTGGGGGCTTCCCTGGTGGCGCAGTGGCTGGGAGTCCGCCTGCCGATGCAGGGGAGAAGGGTTCGTGCCCCGGTCCGGGAGCATCCCACGTGCCGCGGAGCGGCTGGGCCCGTGAGCCATGGCCGCTGAGCCTGCGCGTCCAGAGCCTGTGCTCCGCGATGGGAGAGGCCACAACAGTGAGAGGCCCGTGTACCGCAAAAAAAAAAAAAAAAAAAAAAAAAAAAATATATATATATATATAGTCTAACTAGACCATTCCTGAAGTTAAGGTTTTATAGAAATAGACACCTCACATATTATTATACATAGAGATTTTAGACAAAGACTTGTTAAAGAAAAATTTCACTGGATGGAGTTAAACAGGCAGTGAAGAATTTATTTGATACTGTTGCAGTAGGGCAGAGGGATTGAACTCTACTAACACAAAAGGCAGGAGGATTTTTACACTGGGATGAGCTCATGGTAAAGTACAGGAGGATGTTAGGGGAGAGGGAGGTTGGTCACTGTGCTTACGCCATCTGTGTTTGCTAACTGGTACTTATCTAAATTTGACTCCTACCCTCCCTTAGAAACTGGGTGATGGACGGGCTTTCTTGATGATTAGATTTCAAAGAGATGGTTCCCAAATCCTTGAGAAAGATATGCCTGGGTTTATAAATCTGGCAAGAGGATGTGAGAAGATTTACACCTATAAAGAGTGGACAAATAATTTACAATTGCAAGTTTTCTAAAATGTATGCTCTAAGAAAGGAAGGTCGGGGGACTGTAGTCAGGAAGAAACCTATCTAAAGTTTAGACAAGCTGAGGGACACATAAGGCTTTCTTAGACTCATCTGTGGTTCAGTAATTTCCTTATATGACAACTATACACTCAACTGAAATAGCTCCAGTCCTTATATGGAACCATGAAATTAGTAGTGCTTTCCTTTAGCAAATGCTGTGGAAGCTTACACTTGGAGCTGCCATACTAAATACCATTACTGCAAAACAGAAGCTCTGTGTTTCTACTTGCCACTTTCAATTTATTAAACCATTCAGTTTTCTCTGAAGGAAAAAAATGTATATGCACCTATATTTGAAGATCTTATTTTAACACATATGCAGCCTGTAAAAATGTTTCCACTAGAGTGTCAAGGCTTTTGCTGAATTGGCTGAATTTTGTATATTGTTGTAAAGCTAACTATTCTTTTGCTTACGCTGCTGAAAATTTTGCTTATTGTTATGTATAATGTATGAAGAAGTACAAATGTACAATGTATCTTTTGCAGGAAGATTATGAACTAAAATCAAAAGTATTTCCAATATAAATAATAAAATAGAAAATACAATTTAAAATAGAGCCAGAAAAGCTTAGACTCAGAAATAACATTTTCACAGCTACTTTGGAAAACAAATCATTCAAGGCACATTGTGGGCACAAGGCTTAGTTATTTGTTAGAACTCACTGGAGATATTTTTCAGTTCACATGTGGAACTTAATGTTGAAGCCTACTTTAATTTCTGATGAAAGTTAATCACTCAGTTTTTTTGGCTTCACACTAATACTTAATATCAGATAGAGGAGAATAAAAATAATTTAAAGTATTATCCACAAAAGAAAGGAAAGGATATTTGCAAACAAGAAGAGTTTTCTAAAACCTAACGTGTAACACTAAATACTCAAAAAGAAGAGAAAGCTATTCACAGATGACTCTTGGAGAGTTCCTTCTTAGACACTGAATAAGGTCAATATGACTTCAAGATTTATGGAAAATAACAATGGAACAAATGCCCCAAATAGGACAGACTTTTAACATAACTTCCCTCAATTTAATATTGAAGTAAACTTGAAATATAACCAATTCTGAACTGAAAGAAGCATTATTTCTCATTTTGGTAACATTGTTGGCCATGTAACCTGGACAACAGATATTTAAGGGTCAATCCAAACTGTTCTTTTGCATTTACTAAATGGTGGATGGTGTCCAGATCTCTCTTGGCTAGTATGGATTAGAAATATTAAATATATACTTAACGGTCTCTCAGAAGGAGATGTTTTGGTTATGAATCTAAATGGTACTCTTTCAAATTTAGTATACATAGACCAGTTGTCCTTGAGAAGAGCAATCTGGGTAACAGACAAATTAAAATTTTAGGGAAGAAATAGACCATTATCAAGCTACTGTTTTTGGCATACTGTACTGTACTAAGAAAGTGAAAGAAGTGTGTGTGTGTGTGTGTGTGTGTGTGTGTGTATACATAGGGTGCTTTTAATTTTTCTTTTCACATATACTGGAATTGTTCACTCTGAAAGTATGCATTTAAATTCTAGTTTCATTATTATCATTTCATTGTATTGCCTCTATTCTTTGCTATTTATTTTATGGTCACTGAATGTTTGAGCCTGCAACACAGATAACCTCAGTGTTTTGTTTTGGGTTTTTTTTGCGGTACGCGGGCCTCTCACTGCTGTGGCCTCTCCCGTTGCGGAGCACAGGCTCCGGACACACAGGCTCAGCGGCCATGGCTCACGGGCCCAGCCGCTTCGCGGCATGTGGGATCTTCCGGGACCGGGGCACGAACCCGTGTCCCCCGCATCGGCAGGTGGACTGTCAACCACTGCGCCACCAGGGAAGCCCCTGTCTCCTTTTTCTTGATCAATAGATTATGAGGTTTATCAATTTTATTGATTTTTAAAAAAAAAATCTTTTAGTGTTATTGATTTTTATGTTAAGTTTATCACATTTAACAAATAAAAATACAAAAACCCAATTAAATTTGAAATCAGAGTGATAATGAATATTTTGCATGCATAATTATGTTCCATGTAACATTTGTGACATACTTAAAAATGTACTTTATCTGAAATCCAAATTTAACTGAGTGTTCTGAATTATATGGGGCAGCTCTATATTCTGTATTTTTGCCTGTTTTCTATTTTGTTGGTTTCTGCTCTTTATCTTTATAATACCCTTTCTTCTACTTAGGATATTTTTTGTTTGCTGTTCTTTTACTACTCTCCTGTGGTTGTAGGTTTACAGCATTGATTTCAGACATTTCTTCTTTTCTGATATTTACATTTAATGTAAAAATTTCCCTTTAAACATTTCTTTAGCAGTTTCACATATAGTTTGATATGCTAGCCTTATAATATCATTTGCCTCAAAATACTGTGTAATTCCCTTTTGTGTTATATTTTGATACATGTGCTGTTTAGAAATGAGCTATTTAATATGTATATATTTGGGGCTCTTCTATGTGTATTTTTTAATTTCTAGTTTATGTTCTGATCAAGGAACATAGTTTGAAAGAAACCCTTTTTTAATATCTATTGAGATTTGTTTTATGAATCAATATGTGGTCTATTTTGGGGAACACTCCATATGTGCTGGAAATAATGTTTAACCTATAGTTATTAAGTATAATGTCTCACATATATCAATTAGGTTATGATGCTGACATTGTCATTCATATCTTGCATATCTTTTTTTTGGTCTAGTCACCCTCTTAATATGAGGTATAAGAGAATCTGGAAAAGAATAGATACATGTATATGTATAACTGAATCACTTTGCTGTACACCTGAAACTAACACAACATTGTAAATCAACTATACTCCAATATAAAATAAATTTAAAAATAATATATAAGGTATATATTAAATATTGAATTCTATGTAGATTTGGCAGTTTTGTTAGAAGCTCCAATTTCTGTCTTATTTAGATATTGTATGGTGTATTTAATTATTTTTCATATTGTATTCAGTTTTTATAATTGTTATCTGTAGGAAGGGAAGGTTCATACAACTTCATTGCTTTCTTGCCATTATGGGTATGATGTTAAATTAAATTGGTTTAATAAGTGTTAAGGTTTTGGATCAAAGGCAGTTGTTATAGTTAGTGCTTGATAAATGTTTCCTAGATTCAATACATTTTAAAATGGGATTCATATTATATATGTATACATAAAGTCATATATTTTAGTATAGATGAGATCTTGAAATGAGTACTCTGGGTGAAAAATGTGTTAATTTATTATAATGTTATGTTTAAGGCACTAGAACTATCAATTTTGACTTGTTCATTTATGACTTATAGAACATATTCATAATGTCATTGTTCTATTTAATGCTTCCCAATTGAATCCTAGCCTCCCAGCACATATTACTGTGATTTTTTACCAGTGTTCACTTCTGAGGCTTTAGTAATGTAGAGGAAATTGAGGTGGTATTCTGATGAGAGTTTTCTGCTTACTGACTGACATGAGCTACTACAGCCACTATATTAATCTTCTTCCCATCCCTTCACCAGTATAGAAGAGAACCATATAATTCATTTATTTAGGTGATTTCTCTGATCTTCTTAGGTTATATAAATTATTCAAGGCACACTGTTGAGAAGATCTAGGTTCTATTGATAGTCAAGACCGTACGATTCAATGCATGTATGTGTATATGCTTTATATACTCAGCAGCAAAGACAGAATTTTGTATTGGATTCAAAAAATAAATATATTTTGAATCTTTAATGGATAACTTAACATGTATCCTAGATAGCATTTGGGCTTTCCGATTTTTTGGAGATGAATATAACCTTGTATCACACCCAAAATTCTGAGGATTATGAAAGTCAAGACTGTCTTCAATGATTTTTTTCTTAAATATTCACAGGAACTTAATTTCTCATGTTCCCCAGTAGTACTCTCATTGGTGAGTTATGTGACTATTTCTTCTTGACCTACTATTATAATCCTCACTTTCTTTAAAATCAAACAAGAAGCTTAGCTAATTCCTTGACCACTATATAGAGAACACATATCTGCCATTTATCTTGCCAATACCTTGGTCTCTCTTAGCTTCTCAGGTTAGTTCCATTGTGAATCCTTGTTTAATTTCCTTCCTGGGGGTTCAGATTTTATTCTTTCATTCTGTCGAGAAATTCAACTTCCTTTATTCCTTCTCCATATTTCATGACAAATCATTGATACTGCATTAGCAACTTTTTCTTGATACCTATAGATAAATAACAATGTTTATATATGTTTCAGAAAAGCCATCATTTAAATAAAACTTTGAAGATAATATGCAGGAATTATTTTTAAAAGAGTGATATTTCTTTTCTTTTTCACATGACATGGTATATTAAAAATATCAATCTGAATAAGGTAATATTTATTTTATACAAGATTTTAATAACTATGTACTGTACTTGATGAGTATTTAAATAATTTATTTGTCATTATGTTAGTCAGCTCTGATTGCCATAAAAAATACCATAGATTAGGTGGCTTAATCAATAGAAATTTATTTTTTCTCAGTTACAGAGGCTCTTAAGTCTGAGATCTAGGGTCAGCATGGTTGGGTTCTGGTTAGGGCTCTCTTCCTGGTTTGCAGAAGGCTAACTTTTCACTGTGGCCTCCCATGGCACAGGGAGGGAGAGGTGGCTCTTGTTCTCTTCTTATAAGAGGACACACTCCTATCAGATTAGGGTTCCCTCTTATTACCTCATTTTACCTTATGTAATTACCTCCTAAAAATCCTACCTCTAGATACAGTCACATGGGTGGAGAGGTAGGACTTCAACATATGAATATGAGGAGATACAATTCAGTTCATAGTAGTTATTATTGAGTAGTTACTACCTAAATAATAATATATTGGCCCTTACTGTCTGTTTACTCTATATGGAGTTGACATTTATTGTTATTGTTTTTTCATTCTTTATTTTGAATATTTGAAATTTTTATAACTGTACCATTTGGAAGTGACTTAATACCTTCTTATCAATTTGTGTCAAAAAATTATATAACTAAAGTCTCATATCTAAATAACAAAAAATGATTTGAATTAATTGCTTTTAAATCTTTAATCTTAAATTGTTTGGATTTATACTTTATTTTAAATACATTGCTAATATTTTTAGTTTGTACTTAAAGTAATGAGGCCCCAAGCAGTCTTATTTTTAAATATTAATCAGTTTCTCTCCATCTATTTACTTCTTCTGAAGCATCTATTAATATTAACCCAGGCTGTGAAAAGAGTGACTGAAAGAAAGAAGAATGTTAGGCAGTGCTGGGATTTAAGTCATTTGTGACTCAACAAAGAACATCTGATAAACCAAATGTGCACATCAACTGCAAAGGGAGCTTTTTTCAGACATTCCCTAGATAAGGCCCATTCTCTCCAGATTTCAAAACAGCCAATGCCTACAAAGTCTGATTAATAAAAAAGGATTTGATATTTATATTTAGGACTGAATTACAATCATGAAGAGAAATTCAGTGCTTCTGGATTTTTAAAAGCTTCAAACTATTTGATTTTACTAAGGCAAGTACATATACCTTTTTGAAGAAAATATGGAAATATTCAAGTTAAGAAAAAAAAATTAACACTCAGATAATCATTTTGTAGAGAGATTTCCTTATAGAAATTATTCAGATATCAGAGCATCACATGGAAGAAAAAGTCTGTTATTTTCTAGGAAAGAGAACTAGAAGCATTATTTAGTCAGTAGTCCTAACTTGTAGAGTTTTCTGTTTTCTGATGCTTTCAAGATACACCAATTAGCTTTTTGTTGCAGAAGTCTATATTCATGTGCCAACATTCCATTTCCTTATCTTCTTTTGAAAGCAAGTTTAAGCATTTGCTCTACTAATTTCTCCAAAACAGGGATTTACGTTGCAATCAATCTTTTAATTTACTGTATTTCAACCTTCCTTCTTCTTTAAACAGAAATAGCTGCTGGTTATTATGAAATTGCTTTTAAAATGCTGATAATATGAAGTCTCTATAGATTTTTTTCATGACATGAAGGTTTTTGTATTTCACAAAAGTGTTTTATCAAATGCCCAGGAGGGAGCCTGCCACTACTGGGAAAATGAATAAATAGCAATCTTAAAAATTAAAAATTTCTTATTTTTATTGAGGAAGGAAAAGAGATTCATGGATTCATTAGTCATTATAGTTGAAGATAAATGAAATGTGAGTTTTTATAAGTGGTATAAATTGAGTGATGCTATTTTAGACTGACATTATTTAAGTGTCGTTTGTGGAGGAAATAGAATATTAAATTTATGTTGCAAACAAATAGACAAGTAACATATGAGATAAATTCAAGCCATATAAAGTAGTTGTGAGAATTACATGAGATTACAGTATTCATCTCAATACAGTATTGAGATGAACTTGAATTAAGTAGAACATTTAATTTGGGGGGCTGTGTGTGCATTGAAAGGTTATCCATCCAAGGATTAATCCTGTATGTAATAATCATTTAGTGATCTAAGGAAAAGCATATTACTCAATACTTATATGACCCTCAGTTTCCTTATCTGCCTTACCAATTTTATCTCCCATAATCATCCCAATGTGTAATATGTGAGAATCATAGAATCATATTTAACATCATTTTAAAATAAATGATGAACATCAAGATAAGAAGATTTACTAAGAGAAGTATTAAAGCTCATTAAATTGTCAGAACAAGAAGTTTTAGACAACTATGTTACCATGGTGTCTGCTTAATGCATTCAACATTTATAAAGAAAAAAAACTGAAGAGAATACACACACACACACACACACACAGCTTTCATCAGATGCATTGAGAGTGTCAGAATTCTTTAAAAACATGGAGAAATCCTGAACTCCTGCAGGAAAAAAGAAAAGAAATCTATAGAAAATATATTAAAAAGGTAAAAAAAAAAAAAAAGAAGGAAGACGTTGCTGCTCTAGTTGTTTCATCATCAAAAATCATTATAGGAGTCAAAATGAAGAATTAAGATGAGAAAATGTTTACTGAAAAAAAATTTTTTTAGGACCACATATCCCAAAGATGAATTCAGGTATCGTGCCAATACCTATATTACTGGGACTTAGATTGTCACTGAAAATTGAATGTACCTGAGGGATGTGTTTGTCCTAAGTTAAACTCAGTAAATATGGGGTTTGATGTGATCTTCCAAAGAGAGAGGAATTCCTCACTTTACTGAATACACTTTATAGTATCCTGAATATTAACATGAAGCAGAAAATTGTGACCCACTTTAATCACAGGGAAAAATCTTCTAAAATAGTAGCTGTTATTCACTGATAACCTACTGTGTTGAAACACAGTAATATGCCTATGCATTCTTTATCTAAATAATGCCTTCTCAATTAAGGTGTCATAGAAAGTTCTAGGTATTCTATGTTAATGTTATTTTCAGCCTTTGAGGTGACAGGTAGGAACCTGAAGGAGCCTGAGCAGGCTTCTGTGTTTTACCCATTGGGTCATAAACATATTATCATCTCTGTGTGCAGTAAAGTAAAAGTTAGGAAGCAATGACATAATTCTTACAATGGCCTTATTAAATAGTTATTGTTATTATCCTCACTTTACATAAATTTAAGCTGAAAGAAGTTTAGTAATTCTATTTAAGGAAGTTAAGTAACATTCTCTAGATCCCATGGCTGGAGAATCTTGTGCAGTCTAAATCTGTCTGATTCAATCTTGAGCTTTCAAGTACTTTATGAGTACACATGATGGAGTCTCTCCAAACACGTCTCTCTACTTCCAAGTCATCTGTATACTCTCCTTCCTCTTTTCTGCCCCTTCTTGGATGAAGGTATTCATGCATTTGTTAATTCCATCCCCACCATTAAACTTGCAAATCTTATTTTACAAATGAAATGCAGTAGAAAGAGTATAGACCTTGGAATCAATGAAACCTGGGTTGTAGCCCAAATTCTAAATGATAGCTACAGTAATACTTTTATGTGGGTTAAATTAGTTAACTCCAAACTCTCTAGGATTCTAGTTTAGCTTAATGAATGTAAATGTATATGGAGAGTTCACCTAAATTAATGGAATGTGTAGAATCTCTCATTAAGCTGGTTTATGGTGGGTAATCCAGTTTCAGTAGACTGTCAGTGAAGGTGGGCCAGAGTACAGTATCAGACAGAAGCCCCTGCTAATATCTTCAGTTGCTGTCCGTTGTCCCTGATCATCTCAGGCACTGGTTGACCATCTGCTCTTTAACCAGTGCGATCTGAAAAAACTGATGTTTTGGTTCCATGACCAAATAATGACTTTCCTTCATGTATCTCCTCTCATCAATTAGCCCCGGTTAGTGTATACTTTATCTTATTCAATAATATGAAAGAGCATATTTGCTAGTTATTATTGAACTTCTCCAGATAATCAGATGGGGGGAAATATACTCTGATGTCTGGGAAAGGTGTAGAGGTAAAAATATATATTATCTACAGGGAGCACAGAAGGGTTTCTAATGGATCAAAATTTCTCCAAATTATGGCCAACCAAAAGCAATGTCTTGTTGGATAAGAATGGTCTACACCTAGATGTGCAGCTGCTGGGACACAATTCTAAATAAAATTAAACAATACTCTTGAATCTTACATAGCTCATTGGTTTAGACAGAAGTCCTCTGATTTCAGATTTAAAAAAGCAGTAAACTCAGAAGGTTTTTTTTTTTTGGTTAAGGGGTGATTCGTAGTAGCTTTCCTTCCAAATATCTATATGTTAATAGAGTTTCCAAGTCTAGTTAATATTAACACCTTAGGAGTTTATCTCCTCACTATAAAGTGTATAGTAGTTCCTCTTGTCACACAGTGTTATTTTCTTCTCCTTCTTCTCCTTCTCCTTGTTTTTCTCCTCCTCCGTTACCACCACCACCACTATCACTATACTTGACACAAAAAGAGGAGGAAAACTATGTAATTTTGGTTTATTACTGATCTCTCAACAGCACTGGACACAGTTCCTGCTTTATATTTGGTATTCAGTAACACTCTGGTATGTTACAGGAAATTCTAGAGAGGATAAAGGACCTCAAGGGAGAAAGTGATGTATCATTTAGGGTCCAATCATGAAATAAAAACCACATAATAATTTGAACACTGAAAGTTTAAGTATGTATTATCTACTTTAAAACAGGTTTAATATTAAGAAATAACGAAACTCTTAAATATACAAGAGTAGTGGTCACTGAGAAAAAACACTGTCTCCATGACTGAGGATGAGTACAAAGGAAGGAACAAATTTGGAAGACCTCTACCCGCAAGTCTGAAATTTGGATCTTGTAAGAGAATAGGAGAACATCTTTTACTAAATAGCAAAGAAGTTATCTATAATGTTGTAGGCCAGGAGCTGGCAAGTAGTAAATAAGCGCATAATGTCAAAAACACTTACTGAAAAGCTGGCTGAGGTGAGAGTTGGAACTCACTGGGAAACCGGCATGGGGGTGCTGTGGAAACTTGCTGGAAAGCCTCCTTCTGGAGCTCTTGAAAAACCGACTTGGAGGCTTCCTATGCAACAAGCTGCTAAAAGGTGGTTAGACTAAATAATAGAAAAATATTTATTATTTTTTATTATTTGTAATTTATTATTTATTAAAAATTTTATTATTTCATTTATTATATTTATTACAATATTTTAATATTTAATATATTTAATACCATATTACAATATAATATTATTATAATTTATTACAAATTTATAATAAATTTGTAATTTATTATTTGTTTATTATTGTAATAAACAAATAAAGTAAAACAAATTATTCCAAGTTTGAGCAGGTCCAGAAGTCACAAGTTGCATGAGCAGGTAACTCAGACATTTTCAATACCAATTGCTGTTGTATAGTCTCCTCTCCCACAATCCATGTCTGTGGTTTCCTGACTAATTGACTAAGGATTAAAAAGGCCCTCAAGCCTGGTTTACATAAATGTTTGCCTGACATGTTGGTACTGCCTGAAGTGGACAGCTCCAGCACTGCATCCTCCGTCAGGGTCACCCTTTGTTGGTAGTTTTCATATGGACGCTGGCACAATGTTAATATTGTTGGTAGAGGGTACTGGAAGGACACTGGAGGGGAAAAAGGCTTTTCTTTTCTGCTCTGCGTTTTGTCTCAATTGCCAGTCTCCGCAAGGGCACAGCTTCCTCCAATGCTAGAATCCACCATAGTACAGTTAGTTCTGTGCTAAGCTCCTGCCTGTGGATGTTTCTTCAGTTATGGGCTAAGGTGCAGTGTGACTTCTTCCAGTCCCAGCTGTTGACAGCAGATAGATTCGCCAGCTCCTGGTTCCAAAAGCAGTTGATTTTCTGCAGTCCCCCCAACACCTTCTTTAATGGCTTCACAAAAGATTGTCACAAGTGCGGCTCCTCACCTGGCTCTCAGGTGACTGTTGTGCATTCTGAGGTGACAATCCTCTCTGTGGATGGCTTCCCCCAACACCACAGAGAATATATTTTCAGAAGCATCTTAGTACCATTTTTCAGCCTACAGTGATCCATAAACGTGCCTTCCCGTCCGTCCGCCCCATGCCACCTTTGGTAAGGGGGGGAAGAGAGGGTCTTTAGGTAGCTGTTGCAACTCTATGAGTCATAGATAGGATAACATATATATACCTGCATACACATACACACAGAATTCCTAGTACATTATCTCACACAGCCTGAAATGTGTGTATTCAGTTCTCTTTCTTCATTTCACACTTACGACTTAAGCTATGCAGTCTGAGGAACTAGAGAATTGGGAGGCATGCCACTAGGAGTCCTTATGCTTTCTTCATTCCTCATCCAATTTGTTACCAATTTGGGTCATTTCTTGCTCCCTTCGTATTTATAAACTTACGTGAATCATTTCTACTTCTTTGCTCAGGAGCTCATAATTTCTATCATGGTTAATTAATATTTTTCTCAATTTATTTTCTATCTTGATTTGATCCTCTTGAACCTATTTTTCATAGAGTTACTAGGGTGATTTTTATTAAAATTCAGATATGATTATGGTGTCCCTTTGAAGTAGTTCAATGTTAAAATACTTTGGGGATAATAAGCTCATTACTGAGAAATTAAGAACATTTCTATTCTGGGCTGTAACTACTTTTCAGTCACTTATCATTTCATCTCCTAAACCCTATGTACTGTTCATACTTAAGCAGTACTATTCTCTAAATAGTGTTTAAATTTAATTGAGAGGCATAAAATGGACAGGCTACAGGGGGAGGCGCCATTATTTTGTGGTGATTTTAAATGGAGGATAAGCTATAAAAATGTTGAGTAACTATGTTGTACACCTGAAACTAACATGATGTTTTAAATCAACTATACTTCAATAAAAATTTTAAAAAAAGAAAGTTAAACTTTAGTAGTTCTGAACTGCTTGCATAACTCATATTATTTTACTCTATCTATTCAGCACCTAGCATTGTGAGTGGTCAATGAATGATTGTTAGACAAACAAGTAAATGTATGAATAAAGTGGGTTAGAGAAGCATGGATGAAGGAGCAAATAGACCAACAGTTTCTTTTCATTCAGTTGTGTGAAAAACCTCATACTTGATATTTGGAGATAACTGATTTCTTACAGTATTGTAGAGTAAAATGTGCATCAAAGATGTATTCAGTATGGAACATGATACTGATGTAAATATAATTTTACATAAGTTCAGTGTAAAATATGCCTATGTAAAAATCCAAAAGTACTCATTAAGATAGTAGTACAATGAGAATGCTTTAAACACCTAAAAATATGAGAAAATAAACAGTTCAGTAGGAAAAAATTAACCAACTAAGGACAAAGAGCTTGATAAAAGCCTAGGAGAGGTCGGACTATAGATTGCTATAGAAAGAAGTGGAAAGAAAATATGTAAAGACAGTTGATTTAATAATGGGGTGGAAAGCTAGATAACTAGCTGGAGAATGGACAGAAAGATCACCCTCTTGCAGAGAAATTAAAATAGGTGATTTTTTTAAGAAGAGAAGGAAAACAAGAATAAAAATATAGTGGAGCCCCTTAAGTTATAAATCCATAAGAAGGCATTTTAGTTAAGATGAATATGACTAGAATCTCAAAGCCGAGAATTCTCATTCACAAATCTGGCATGGTCATACTTCTACCGGTTGATATGGATGGAATGTTTCTGTTCCCCCCAAATCCATGTTAATTCCTAAACCCAGTGTGGTGGTATTAGAAGGTGGAAACTTTGGGAAGTGATAGGTCATGAGGGTAGAACTCGTAAGAGTGAAATTAGTGCCCTTATAAAAGAGATCACAGAGAGCTCCCTTGTCCCTTCCTCAGTGTGAAGATACAGTGAAAAGAGATCAGTCTGTGAACCAGGAAGTGGGCTCCCACCAGACAGGAGATCTGCTAATGCCTTGATCTTGGACTTCGAGGCTCTATAACTGTGAGAAATAAATTTCTGTTAATTATAAGCCACCAAGTCTATAGAGGTTTAGCATACCATCCTGAACAGACTAACATACCATTTAAGGTTCTGAGGTTATTTGCATTATTTGTTATGAGAAAAAAAAAATCAGTGAATGGATGCTATTTATACTGAGCTTGCAATTTGATCCTAATCCCTTCCCATTGTCTTTTGAGATAATGTAGAACGTCAAGAAGTTTGAAAAACATATTTTGCCTATTATAGAATCATGCTAACTGACCTTCCTAGTAGTTCCTTCATCTCCTGTTCCATCCTGCTAACACTGAGTCTTCACAAGTAGGAGAGGAAACTACTTTTGATGGATAAGATTCCATTTTCTTGAAAGCTTTTCAGAGCAAAGAGAGAAAATAATTTTTAGAAAGGAAGAAAGTCATCTAGCAATACTCACAGGGGCTTTAGGAGTCCCATTAACAAAAAGTTTTCTCCCCTTAGTCCCTTTGTTTAAAAGCTTCAGTTAAAGTTACCATGCAGAAATTTTCTGTCTTGATTCCTATCTGGCTTTCTCCCTGCAAGTAGAGCAAGTGAGGAGAGACAAAGAGGATAGGATCTCTGAGGTATCATTAAAGGTTAGTCACTTGTTTTTTTCATTCACTCAAAGTTTGATACCCAGACCACCTACATAAACACCACCTGTGGTGCTCTTTAGACGTGCAGTCTGCAGGCAATACTCAGACTTACTAAAACAGGTTCTAAAAAATGCCTTCAAATACTGAGACAATTCTTATGTAAAACAAACACTCTGACCACTGCTATAATGTCTGTTCTACAAGTGTATTTGGAAACTTAGCTCCAAACTAAGGTGGAATACAGAAAAACAGAGTAGCGTAAGGTATAAAATAGAGCACAATAGTATGATTATTTTGTTCAATGAAATGTTAGCAGAAGTGACGCGTCATTTCCACTGGAATTTTTCAAAGCCTGAAAATAAACTATATTCTTTTTCTTCTGCCAAGGTGATCTTGAAAGCAAATATTAAGATGAAGCTATATCAGCTGGGATTCCAGAATCACCATAATGAGCTAAACCTGCTGCCAACATAATAATACTCCTAGTCTGAGTGAAAAATAAACCTTTGCAGTGCTAAACCATGAGATTTTAAGATTGTTACTACAGAATACCCTGGTGCGGACTACTGTGGCCAATTACTCTATTGCACTAACATAGGATTGAGATGTGTTATCAATACCAACAACCCATCTTTTCTTCTTGCTCATGTTTATTTATCTTTGGGGGGGATCCTAGTGCTTTCCATGTGTTACCCTTTGAGCATTTTTCTTCCATGTGGGCTTCTCTTTCCCTGTTTTATTAGTGTGTTTTTATTCTCATCTTGTCTTTTCTTGCTTATATCAAAATTTTTCTACAAATGACTGGGTATGCAAATGGCAAAAGGCTCTGCAATGTGGATGTTGTTAGACTTTTTTACTATTTTTATTGTTGCATTGAATATTTAAACTTGGCTTTTGGAATGGGGCAAGTGTTATCCCTCTAAGTTCAGTTTGCTATTTGAATCACAGTCTGTAGTGGGGATTTTTGAAGAATGTTTATCTTCTATGTCTTACATGTTCAACTGGCATTCTTTGAAGTCGAATACATTTTTCATAGACTGTTGTTTTTGATTATCTGTTGATATATTTTTGAATGATTAGAGATATGTTTTATCTTGTGAACATCTACAGATTGCTTTTGCTTCCCCACATTTTCTAACTGTTTAATATTAATTCCTCCTTTTAAACCATAAGCTGTAGGACATTGATGTACACAAACTTTTTCCTAAATTTGAATATTTACTAATATACATCTGTAGCTGTGCAAGTCTCTGTAAGGATCTTTGATCCTGATGTGTGGTCTTCTTACATGGAAGCATGTAGTTTATTTTAAATATTCTAATGGTATTTGTGGTTTTCTCTCTCCTGAGAATGAACAAAATATAATAACCTTCAGAGTATACTGAGTTTATTAACTTTCTTGTAATATGTGCGCCTATTCATTTATATAGACCCGCTGCTTTCCACTTCTGTCTCCTACCTTATCATGTCATAGGTAGTAACAATCTATAGTGTATGTATAGTAGGAAACAGCTATGGAATAAAGATGGAGGTAAAGTGATTCTAGCTATTTTGGAAAGAAACTCAGGACTAAAAGCATGAAGGTAGAGTGATAACAAGGAAGCAACCTCCCCTGACCCTTGACCAAATTGGTCACTGCCATCTTATCTGTCACTAGCCAAACCTGTCCAGCAGGAAAATCTCTGGTTGTAAATGTATTGTAGTATAGAGTAGGTGGCCAGCTGATGATTCAAGCACTTCCTCTTTTGCCTTCTAAGTTCATGACATCTGATGAATACATCTCTTTTAAAGAAAAAGCATTATTTTTAAAGTACCTGGTTATGAGTGCTCAATTCAGTAAGAGCAATAGGTTACAGGTAGAGAGACAAGGGAGTATATTAAGAAACAATTGTTTAAATTCCTTAAGAAGTTGAAAGGATACTTGAAAACTTAAGGAATTTAAACAATTGTTTAAACAATTGTTTACATAGAGGAAACAATTGTTTAAATTGAGCAAAATTCAAAGGAGTGACTAGATGTTAATTTACTGTCTTTCCCACTGTAGTCCAATGTTTTACCAGAGAATTTGCTGTAATGTAAGAAAGGTGGAAATTTCTCAGTGTTTCTGATCATATTCCAAATTCCCTACAATTATTTGAATTTTACACCCCTTTTGACTGTTTATTAATATTTACTTGGAAAGTTGAAGAGTATTAATCACGTAACAGTATCTTTCAGTGATCATAACCACTCACCACATTTTTATTGGAAGAGTAAATGGTTGAGGTGGTATTAACAACAACCTTATAAAAAATACAATTAAAATTACATGAGACATCACTCATTCCGTTAAAAGGCACAGTTTTTAAGAAGTAGATCTTGTTCAGTGTTCTCCAGAGAAACAGAACCAAGAGTATAAGGCCATTGGGGCAGAATTCACTGTAACTGGGGGGGAGGGTCAGGGGACTATTCTACTCTGGCCTTCACCTGATTGGATGAGGCCCATCCACATTGAAGAGAGCAATCTGTTTTACTCAGTCCACCTATTTAAACGTTAATCACATTCCAAAACACAATCACAGAAACCCCAGAATAATATTTGACCAAACATCTGGGCACCACATGGTCCAGTGAACTTGGTGCATTAAATTAACTATCACCAAGTGTAATCACTTTATCACTAGCTTCTATTTGTTACTTGGAAAATATACTTCAGCTTCTCTCTTGTATCTGTAAGTCAAATTATGTGTCAAATAATACTGGTTTTCCATTACTTCAAAGAGATAATGCAAGATTAATGTGCTAGTTTCATAATACACATTGAGTTCCTCATCAGAAATAAACAAAGAATTGACATGTTAATATTATCAATATGTTATAGTATTTTAATATATTCAACAAAGACTATCATTCACTATATGACATGAATAATGAAAAACATCTAAGGAAAAGAAGAAAATTTGTAAAATCTTTTGAAGAATTCATGAATAGATGTGTATATAACTTATGTTCTATAATGTATACTAGGTACAGTATTATGGGATATGATAAAGGAAGAAAACTGATATAATCTAATTAGATTTTATTTTAAAGTTTGTACCGTAAGGGTAGCCTTGAAGTGTTTTTCAGTATACTTTATCAGTGGATATCATACTAAAGATCATTAGATTTACCTTCTAATCCAGGAACTTTGACCAACACCATGGTCAGATCAGTTTGATTTTAGGATATTCATTTGTAAAATTGTTAGAAGAAAGACATGGTCTCTAACAAAACATCCTGTTTTAAGATTCTGTATTTTATATGGTAGGTCACAAACCAGTAGCCTATAGGTTTAAAAAAAAGAAAACAGGGACATATCATTTACAAAACAGAAAATTTTACATAAAAATTAAATGGCTATACTTCTCTAAAAAAAATAAGATCTGGCAACTCCCCCCTAAATTTGCATATGGTATCAGTTTGTACCAAGGGTATAATCTTTCCATTTTATTTCTCATCCACTATTTAAACAAATATGTTTTGAGTATCAGAGACTCAACATTCCTACATCAGCCAGTGCTTTGGCTTTTCCACCTTCGGTAGACAGTTTTAATTGCAATTCATGTTCTGAAAAAGACAAAAAAACTTAAATTGATTTTTGTTTTGTTTTGCCTAACTAAATTGATGAATTAGTCCATGAAGTCATATGAATATCATATTAAAAGATTATTAAATCCTGGGATGTTACCAAGTAGTAAAGTCTCATGTCTTTTAAGAATAATGTGACTGGTTATTTCTTTCTTCTTTCATTTGCTATCCAGATTGACCCCAAATGACTCAATTTTATGTGAAGGGAAAAGAAGAAACTAGTCTCAATTTGCTCATAATGAAAATGAGTACTGATACTACTTTTTACTGAATAAATAAGTTCCCATTATCTTTTGTGTTAGTGACATCAGAATAAAGAGACACAGGTTAGCAAAATATTTTACACTAAGGAACTGTTTACCAAAATACGTCAACACAAGGAAAGATATTCACAAGTGAGTCCAAATTCTTGATTTATCTCTAGAGAACTGACTTAAATCTGATGTCATCAACTATGAGTACATAAAACAATGAAAATATATTACTTAAAAAATTTTAATCATTTAAACAGCCCTTATCTTGCTACTATACCTCTTACCAAGAGGTGGCAGTACCATATTTTCAACATTCAAGTGATGAGAAATATTTAATATTGACTTAATGTATCATTTTTTCCCTTTTTCTGAAAATTAGTAATACAAATCAGTATTTAAGTGTATTCTTATATAAATCAACTAATGTGTGATAATTACAGCATATTCTTTGTAGGCCCTCATTAATCTTCTTTATAGATATTATCTAGAGCTTTCTTTGTATTATAGACAGTGTTCTCTAATGATTGCCAGCACATACACACCAGACTGCCTTACCCCAATATTCAGTTCTTAATGTGCTTAAGGAATGATAAGTATAAAAGTAACTTAAGTAAAAATACAATCTATTGTAATTTAGTGATATATATGGGGGTTGGCCCAAAAAATGTTATAATGTTTATGTAAAACAAAGGAATTTTGATTTAAATGATAAAGACCCTTGTTTCTCTCAGTGTGGTCCACATTAGTACCCTGAGAGCTCACTATATGTAGAATCTCAGTACCCACCCAGACTTACTTAATCTAAATATACATTTTATCAGGATGCCCAAGTGATTTGAATGCATATTAAATGGTGAGAAACACTCATCTGAACTAATGATTACAAAAATCATCATCGATAATCACAACTGGCCTTAGAACAGTGTTTTGTAAATTGTGTTCCACCAAATCCTGTAAGTGTGAAGTAGTGCTTCTCTGACTACTGTGAGAGAAATAAGTGTCCTAGAGAAGGACAGTTACACTCTCATCTGTTTGTTTTTTAAAAAATTTTAGTGAAAACACTTAACATGAAATCTACTGTCTTAACAAATGTTTACGTGTACAATACAGTATTGTTGATGACAGGAATAATGTTGTACAGCAGATCTCTAGAATTTATTCATCTTATTTAACTGAAACTTTCTACCCGTTGACTAGTAACTCCTCATTTCCTCCTTCCTTCAACCCCTGGCAACCGCTCTAACATTCTTTGATTCTATGAATTTGACTATTTAAGATACCTTATATATGTGGAATCATGCAGCTTTTTGTCTTTCTGTGTCTAATTTATTTCACTTAGCATAATGTCTTCAAGTTTCATCCATGTTGTCATGTATCACAGAAGTTTCCTTGTTTTTAAAGCTGAATAATATTCCACTGTGTTTGTGTATGTATGTGTGTTTATATATATATATATATATATATATATATATGTATACACACATGCATACACATTATATTTTCTTTATCCATTCATCTACTAATGGACATTCACGTTCCTTTCTTACATTGGCAGTTGTGAATAATGCTGCAGTGAACATGGGAGTACTAATATCTCCTTGAGAACCTGATTTAAATTACCCAGAGGTGTGATTATTGGATCATATAGTAGTTCTGTTTTTAATTTTTTGAGAAAAATTTTTAAATGTTTTCTGTAGAAGCTCTACCATCTTGCAGTCACAAAAATGGTGCATGTACTGGTTGTTCCAGCACTTTTGGTGAAAAGACTATCTTTGCTCCATTGTATTTGTCATTGCCTCTCTGTCAAAGGTCAGTTGACTATATTTACATGAGTCTATTACTGAGTTCTCTGTTACGTTCCACTGATATATTCTCTTGCCAATACCACACTGTTCTGATTACTGTAGCTTTATAGTAAGTCATGAAGAAGTCAACTCATGTCAGTCCTCCAACTTTGTTCTTCTCCTTCAATATTATGTTAGCTATTCTGGGGCTTTTTTGCCTCTCCATTTCAATGTAAGAAACAATTTGTTTCTATCCACAAATAACTTATTGGGATTTTGATTTTAATTATATTAAATCTATAGATCAAGTTAGGAAGCACTGATATTTTGACAATATTGACATGAATCTTAACTATCCATGAGCATGGAATTTCTCTCCACTTATTTAGTTCTTCTTTGACTCCTTTCATCCCAGTTTTATAGTTTTCCTCATATACATCTTGTATATATTTTGCTAGATTTTTACCTAAGTATTTCATTTTTGCAGGTGCTACTATAAATGGTATTGCATTTTTAATTTTAAATTTCACTTGTTCATTATTGGTATACAGGAAAGTGACAAACTTTGTATATTAACCATGTATACTGCAACTTACTATAATTTCTTATTAGTTCTAGGATTTTTTTTGTCAATTCTTTTGGATTTTTTGCATAGACAGTCATGTCATCTGTAAACAAAGACACTTTTATGTCTTCCTTCCCAATCGGTATACATTTTATTTCTTTTTCTTGTCTTATTGGATTAGCTTGAACTTCCTGTATGATGTTGAAAGGGAGTGGTGAGAGGAGACTTTCTTTTCTTGTACCTGCTCTTAATAGGAAAGCTTCAAGTTTCTCATAATTAAGTATGATGCTAGGTAATAAGTGTTTTTGTTGATATTTTTCATTAAGTTGAGGAAATTTCTCTCTATTGCTATTTTACCAGAAGTTTTTATCACATTTAGTGGTGGATTTTGTCAAATGCTGTTTCTGCATCTATTGATATGATCATGTGATTTTTCTTTTCAGTGTGTTGATGTGAAACGTTACATTAGTTGTTTTTTGAATATTGAGCCAGCCTTACATACCTGGGATAAATCCCACAATGTCTCGGCGTATAATTATTTTTATACACTGTTGGATTTGTTTTCTTCTTGTAGTTATACAGTTTCGGGTCTACATTTAAGTCTTTAATCCATTTTGTATTGTTTTTTCTTTTTGTGTGTGTGTATGTGTGTGTGTGTGAGAGAGTGTGGTGTAAGATAATGGTCCAGTCCCATTGTTTTATTTATCTGTTTTCATGCCAGTAGTAATACTGTTTTGATTACTGTAGACTATACTTTGAAATCAGGTAGCATGATGCCTCCAGCATTAAATCTGTAGACGTCTTTGGGCAGTATTGATATTTTAACAATACTAAGTCTTCCAGTCCATGAATATAAATATTTTTCCATTTTTGTGTGTCTTTAATTTCTTTTATCAATATTTTATAGCTTTTGGTATACAAGTCTTTTGCTTTCTTAGTTAAGTTTATTCGTCATCTGTTGTATATACAATTGAGTTGCCTATTATGTGTTGAAATGCAAAATCAGCACTAACAGTGAAAATCATTTAAATTTTCCTCTAGAATTCTTAGGAAAAAATACACTGCATTCAGAACATCTCTAAAGTATTTTAAAGCAAGCAATTTTTAATTCATTTATGAAATAGATCACCTTTTTGGCCCGATCACTGCTGCCTTTTTGATGGACTACATTGTAAATATATGTCTTTATACATTGAAGTAATAATTGGTCTGTACAAAAGTTAAAAGAGAGTGGCTTTTGACAAAACAAACAAGCAAAAAAACTTTAAGTTCACATCTCTCACATAACTTATTTTCAAGAAAATCTGTCCTTGACTACAATGGACAGAGTTACATATGAAAGTGATCATTCTCTCTCTTTCTCCTTCACTTTTCCTCTTAATCTAACATTTGTTAATATAATTAAAGTAGTAACATGATAGAATTCTACCTTAAGTTCCTCTTTAAGCTCTCCACTAAAATATGAGAGGTTGAGTGTATTATATGAAGTAGATGATTAGTGTATATATACTTCCTTTGCCCTTGTTACAACTTCACCTTAGTCTCAGTTGATATCAATTGATATCCATGACATACGTAATTTTGTACTAATAATAGAGGAAATTTAAGTTATGAAAGAGAGTATATGGGGGAGAATAAAAGAGAAGGTTGCACATAATATGACATCTATCATTGTTAGGTCTTACAACTTAGTTCACTTTCCAAATTAGTAGATGAGAGGGTTTAGAATTTTCTCAAATAGATGAAAGGAGGTTTTTGAGATAGAAAAGTCTGATGCAAGCATTACAAATTCATAGTTTATATTTTAAAATGAAAATCCTTCTCGCTTCCAAAATCAACCTGGCAATTACTACTCCACATGATGAGAATATCCAGATGTAAGGTGTTTGTTTGTTTTTAGGTGAATGTCAGCATCTTCATGTTGTGGGAAGTGACTACAGTGTTCATCAGCAGTTTGGCAGGCACTGGGCACGTATGGAGAAAGCAGTGACCTTGCACAGCAGCTTCTGTTAACGGACTGTTTTATATGGACAGGTAAGGCATCCCTTTGGGAACTCCTATACATAGTGGGAGAGGGATAAACATTGAATGAACTAGTTTCTATCAGGATGGTAGGAATTCTATTACTATAATTTAATTTAACAAATGGCAATGACAGCCTTCCACCAACAGCATACATGGATTCCAATTTCTTCACCTCTTTACCAACAATTATTATTTTTTGTTTGTTTCTTGGATAATATTCATCCTTACAGGTGTGAGGTGATATCTCATTGTGGTTTTCATTTGCATTTCCCTGATGATTGATGAATTTGAGCACCTTTTCCCTTTGCCTGTTGGCCATTTATATGTCTTTGGAGAAATGTCTGTTCAAGACCTTGACCCATTTCTTAATTGGGTTATTTGGTTTGTTTTGCTATTGAGTTGTAGGAGTTCATTATATTTTGGAAATCAAGTCCTTATCAGATATATGGTTTGCAGATATCTTCTTTCAGTCCACAGACTGCCTTTGCAATGGGTATAAAGTTACAATTATACAAGAGCCCATTAGGTACTAGAGAGGGAAGGCACTCATGACACTCTATCTTAGAGAGAAACTCCTATATCATTTCTCTCAAAACAAAATTATGTGTCACAGTTCTCCAAAAGTTTTGCAAGAACCTTACATTTAAGTATATGGTTTGTCATCTACCATGAGTCAGTTTAGACCATGATTTGATTGTCCTTTTATATAACCTTAATGATAGCTCTATTAAAAACAATAGGAGATGGCCCTCCCTAGCCCCTGCACCTCTCATGGAAAACACCTGTGAAAGCTTCTAGATATCCTCCCACAACCATCCCCATAGTTATCACTCAGCAATTCCATGACATGGATGAATGTATAATTGCCGTCTGAAATGGGTTAGAACCTTCTGGCTACTCAGAATGGAAATGAATACAACTTGTTACAATAGGGCAGACCTGAGGCCAGATTAGCAAGAACTAATCTCAGAGAAGTGTTAACAACAGTTACGACACCATTTGGTCACCTGTCTTTGAACCTATTATCAGGTGTACAGCATGCAGTGTTATCCCAAATTCTTCCCCATTAACCAGAAGTAGAGCAGAAGATCATTTGTTACCCAGTAGATCATAACATTTTGGACAACATGTTCACTATCCGTTCCCATGAAATTTCTTCACATCCTATTAATCATTATACATAAAGCCTATATTCTTCCTTTTCCAGAAATAGATCTATGTTAGCATGCTATCCTCATTCTAAAATTGTCAAGAACTATGAGAGATCTGTGACTTTGCTCTACTTAAAAGCTGGCACATAATTTGCCACAATTTTAGAAATGCTGGCAGAATACAGGAGACATGAGTCATAGACATAAAACTTTATGGCTAATGTCAATATAAGCAGCATGAACATCAGAGTATTTCCTCAGTCCACTTTTCAACTAAGGCTCATGGGAACAACCCAAATAGGTCCAAATAGGTGCCTGAGAATGCAGTAGTTTGCATTTTATGAAAGGCATCCTGACTTTAGGAAACTGAAATCTTTTATAAGGGAGGTAAGCATGCCTGCTACAAAGGGAGACATTGTTTCTGTCTTCTTAGGCTGATTGCTAAACAAATACCTTTGAAAACATAGTCTGGAACAAAGGCAGTCAAAGTCTGGGCAAAATGTCAGGAAACCTCAGGTACCCATAAAGAATTGTCTCTCAGTATTGGCTTCCTCAACTTTACCTACTTTTCTTCTCTCTCTCTTTCTCTCTCTCCCTCTCTACTCCTTCCTTCCTTTCCCTTTATTTCTCTCTCTCTCTCTCATTCTTTCTTTCCTTTTTTATTTCTTCTCTTCTTGGCTTTAATGGTCTTCACAAAGATAAGACTAAAATAGTAGTAAATAAATATTTTCAGGTACAATGATACATAAAGGTTAAATAGTCCTGATTTCTTTTGTTGTGCAATTAGTTTAATTTTCTCCTTCGGATTGTATTTTCATACGTCATATGTATGTTTCTATGTGAGTGTGTGCATGTTGCGGGGGGGCAGCACTTAAAATGTTATAAGTTAGAGTTTGTATCAAATTTGCTTAATATAAGTTTGTATGGTTATATTTTCAGACTATTCCTGTGGAAATTATATTCAATAGGCCTAAGATGGTACCCAGAGTTTATATTTTTAGGATAGAGCAAACTGAAATCTTAAATGAAGCAATTTGAGGAAAACAGGCATGGAAAATTTTTTTAAAAGAGAAAGAAATGGACATATCTTCACTAAACACATTTTTTACAATGACAAGATAACTTTCAAATGGTCAAACCTTTTTTTCTTTGTGTGTTAATGAGGTAAACACATTTTTGCTTTGTTCATAACTAGTGTTTTCTTTAAGTGTATCAACAAAGAACAAATTAACTGCAATTTTTATAGTAGCATGTAGATGCAAAATTTTTATTGTAGCATGTAGATGCAATTTGATATAGCAACTTTATGCAACTTAATTTAGTGCCACAGAAAAACACATCTGTAACACTTAACAAATGAGAAAACAAGTAGAACAAAAGAAATATGAATTGTAAAATTTCATTTATCTCATAACATCTTGCATCATATTGAGAGAAAAAAATTAAACCCTGAAAATCCTAAATGCATGAATATTGTATCAAAATGAAAACAAATAATTGATATTCTTTAAAGTATTTTTATTTGATAATGTTAAAATATTTTAAATGTCAGTGTACAAAAAGAAGCTATAAAATAGATCATTTAAAATATCTTTTTACATACAGTATTTGGGGAAATAAGAGAGTCTATCCTGACTTGTATAGTCTTCAAAATTAAATTAATGCCTAATTTAAATTGTAAAATATCTCTATAATTCTCACAGTTTTATATGTTTCATGAAATTCTACTAGTCTTTATGTATACGTACATTACATATCACATAATAGTTGGCCTGAATGCCCAGAAATATCAACATTTTCTCATGTCTGGACCTTTTTTTCCCCTTCTGTTTCATATATCTTGGGATATATCTTAATGAATCAAATTCTGGTGTCTTAATACAAAAACTAAAAAAGGCCACTGCTTTCTCTTAATCATCTTCAGGGTAAGCAAAGTGCAGACACACTAAAAATCAGTGGAGACTAGCTCCCAACACTGAGCTGACAGCTAGAATTTGCTCAGCCATCTCTACCCTCTGTTATCATCCTTCCCATTTGTTCTGTTGTTAATGTTATTAAGATAGGCAGGTCCAAGGAATTCCTGAAATTGTTTTACTCTTGGATTTTGTGGTCGTTATTCGTGAAAGTATTCTCCTACCTGTCTGAAATTAGAACCTCAGAATTTTGAAATAGGAAAGAACGTTTGGATTTAAGGATTTAATGAAGAATTTTGAATAGAATGCTCTAAACCAGAACTTTGGAGGTAGATACCAGTTGAGAAAAGAGAAGAGAAGATGGAACTTTGAAATTCCTTTGTGGGTGGAAATAACAGGGAGAGATACTGGAGAGGTCAGTCAACACTTGCTCAAATAAAAACAAAAGTTATTTTAATTGTAGTTGATGGAGCTGTGAACTGTCAAACAATTTCAAACGTAGTCACTTAAAAAAACATCATGTGATACTTATATAATTATGTGAATTTGAACAGTTTATGAAAATACATATTTTTCTCAGTAATAGAACAAATCTATTGTTTTAGGTACTATTACAATGTGCAATGTAAAAAAAATGAAACAATTAAAGAATACTATAGTGTTTCCCAAAGCTTTTAAAAGCTGTATCATATTTATTGAATATATAATGCTATAGTACATCAGGGGACAAAACACATTTTCTTCCCTACCAACAAAATAATGGATTGTTCTTATTTCAAATAAAATTTTGCATACTATAATTTTATTGAAAGAAAATCCTAAAATATGGAGCTTTGGAACTCAGTATATTAATGATTAAGAATAATAAATTAATCTAGGTCAAAGGATAATCTACTTCAAATTTTAAGGTATTTCTTATAGCTCAAAGATATATATATATATATATATATATATATATTAATATTTACATATATAAGCTGAATACATATTTTGATATTTTATAATTTTACTTTGAGTAAAACTTTGGTTTTCAAACTTTATGCAGGTGAATTGCAGTATGGTAACATTAATATAGACTTACCAATCTAACCTTTTGAAATTCCACATGAACTTTTAAAATCTGAAACAATAAAAAATATTTAGGCAACACAGGAATAAAATTGAATGTGAGATCTAAAATAAATCTTACTTATATGATTCAACTACTCATACCCAGTAAGATCTTATTTTCATATTTTATCTTCCATTGTTTTAATCTCATTTGTCAAGAATGAGTTTTATTCAGTTAATAACAGTGCCTATAGTAAGTGGCTATTATATTTAATAGCCACTTACTATAGGGTTAGTGTTTACATGGTATACCTTTATCCATCCTTTATTTTCAACCTATTTTATTTACATTTGATTTCCTGTAAACAACATATAGTTGGATCTTGATATTTACTCAGTCTGACAATGTCTGTCTTTTAATTGGTGTATTTAGACCATTACAGTGAAAGTGATTATTGATATATTTGGATTAATGTCAACCATATTTGTAGCTGTTTTCTACATATGCAGTGTTTTTTCTGTTTTATCTGGCTTTAATTGAGAATTTTATATTAATTTCATCTCCTCTCTTAGCATATCAACCTTAGTTCCTTTAGTACATTTTAGTAGTTAACATAGAGTATATCATATATATTTCTCACAACTCTAAGTCCATTTTCTAATAATTGTTTTCTGCCTCAAATGTAGTGCAGATACCTTATAGCAGAGTATTCACAATTACTTCCCCTCATCTCCAATTAAATTTTCTGTCATTTATCTCACCATTTGCTGTAAGAATCCACAGCAGTATTGCTATTAGTATTACTTTAAACAGTTATATTTTATATTATTTGTGAATAAGAAAAAATGAATTTATTTTCCTTAATTTATTTATTCTCTGATGTCTTTGCTTTCTTACATAGATACAAATTCCTAACCTATATTATAACCCTTCTACCTGAATATAATATTTTACTCTTTCTGGCAAGGCAGACCTCCTAGCAATGAATTAACTCAATTTTTGTTTGATAAAGTCTTTATTTCTCTTTCATTCTGAAGAAAGAGGAATAAAGTTGTGGCATGCTAAATTAGTGTTTTTCTTTTTGTCTTTCAACACTTTAAACATTTCATTCCATTTTCTTGTTGCTTTCATGGTTTCTAATGAGAAGTAGGCTATCAGTCTTACCATGTTCATCTATAGTTAAGATTTTTTTCCCTCTAATTTTTTTTTTAAACATTTCCTTTGTATTTGGTTTTCTGTAGCTTAAGTATATGTCTAGGTGTAGTCTTACAGTTATTGTAGTTTTTTGGTATTTATTCCTTATGTTTACTGAGCATCCTGGATCTGTGTCTTGATATCTATCATTAACATTGGAAAGCACCGGTCGATATTATGGCAATGTTGCTGTTGTACCTTTCTCTTTTTTTCCTTTCTGGTATTCCAGTTATGCACTGGTTACACGTTTTGAAGCTGTCTCCAAGTTATTTGCTGTTCTGTTCTTTTTGAAAACCTATCCTTTTTCTCTTTGTACTTCAGTTTGGGAAGTTTCTACTAACCTTGACTTCAAGTGTACTGATACTTTCCTCAGCCTTGTTAAGTCCGCTAATGAGCCCTTCAAAGACATTTTTCATTTCAATTACAGTATTTTTGAATTTGAACTCATTCTTTTGAATCTTTATTAGACTGTCAATTTCTCAGCTTACAGAACTTATTTGCATATTATCTACTTTATAGAGGTTTCTATAAGGTTTATAGAAACATTAGCATATTTATTGTAATTATTTTAAATTCCCTGTCTGATAATTACAACATCTGTGTCACATCTGAGGCTGGTTCTGATGCTTGCTTTGCATCTAAAGACTGTGTCTGTGTTTCATATTGCCTTTTAGTATGCATTGTAACTTTTTTTCTTAAAAGCCAGACATGCTGTGTCAGGGAATAGGAACTGTGGTAAATAGAACTCTAGTGTGGGGATTTATGTTAATCTGGCTAGGAGTTGAGTTTTGTTCTTTTGTACTTGTAGTGATAAGTGTCAGAGACTTCAGATTTCTCTAGTGTCCTCATTTTTGTCTCCACTCTTTTTTTTTTTTTTGCCACATACTTTTGGATTTAGTAACTTTTTTTTAATTTAACAAATTTAATCAGTTATACATATACATATGTTCCCATATCCCCTCCCTTTTACATCTCCCTCCCGCCCTCCCTATCCCACCCCTCCAGGCGGTCACAAAGCACCGAGCTGATCTCCCTGTGCTATGCGGTTGCTTCCCACTAACTATCTACCTTACGTTTGGTAGTGTATATATGTCCATGCCGCTCTTTCGCTTTGTCACAGCTTACCCTTCCCCCTCCCCATATCCTCAAGTCCATTCTCTAATAAGTCTGTGTCTTTATTCCTGTCTTACCCCTATATTCTTCATGACACTTTTTTTCTTAAATTCAATATATATGTGTCAGCATACAGTATTTGTCTTTCTCTTTCTGACTTACTTCACTCTGTATGACAGACTCTAGGTCCATCCCCCTCACTACAAATAACTGAATTTCGTTTCTTTTTATGGCTGAGTAATATTCCATTGTATATATGTGCCACATCATCTTTATCCATTCATCTGTCGATGGACACTTAGGTTGTTTCCATCTCCGGGCTATTGTAAATAGGGCTGCTATGAACATTTTGGTACATGACTCTTTTTGAATTATGGTTTTCTCAGGGTATATGCCCAGTAGTGGGATTGCTGGGTCATATGGTAGTTCTATTTTTAGTTTTTTAAGGAATCTCCATACCGTTCTCCATAGTGGCTGTACCAATTCACATTCCCACCAGCAGTGCAAGAGTGTTCCCTTTTTTCCACACCCTCTCCAGCATTTATTGTTTCTAGATTTTTTGATGATGGCCATTCTGACTGGTGTGAGATGATATCTCATTGTAGTTTTGATTTGCATTTCTCTAATGAGTAAAGATGTTGAGCATCCTTTCATGTGTTTGTTGGCAGTCGGTATATCTTCTGTGGAGAAATGCCTATTTAGGTCTTCTGCCCATTTTCGGATTGGGTTGTTTGTTTTTTTGTTATTGAGCTGCCTGAGCTGCTTGTAAATTTTGGAGATTAATCCTTTGTCAGTTGCTTCATTTGCAAATATTTTCTCCCATTCTGAGGGTTGTCTTTTCGTCTTGTTTATGGTTTCCTTTGCTGTGCAAAAGCTTTTAAGTTTCATTAGGTCCCATGTGTTTATTTTTGTCTTTATTTCCATTACTCTAGGAGGTGGATCAAAAAGGATCCTGCTGTGATTTATGTCATAGAGTGTTCTGCCTATGTTTTCCTCTAAGAGTTTGATAGTGTCTGGCCTTACATTTAGGTCTTTAATCCATTTTGAGCTTATTTTTGTGTATGGTGTTAGGGAGTGATCTAATCTCATACTTTTACATGTCCCTGTCCAGTTTTCCCAGCACCACTTATTGAAGAGACTGTCCTTTCTCCACTGTACATTCCTGCCTCCTTTATCAAAGATAAGGTGACCATATGTCCATGGGTTTATCTCTGGGCTTTCTATCCTGTTCCATTGATCTATCTTTCTGTTTTTGTGCCAGTAGAACACAGTCTTGATTACTGTAGCTTTGTAGTATAGTCTGAAGTCAGGGAGCCTGATTCCTCCAGCTCCATTTTTCGTTCTCAAGATTGCTTTGGCTATTCGGGGTCTTTTGTGTTTCCATACAAATTGTGAAATTTTTTGTTCTAGTTCTGTGAAAAATGCCAGTGGTAGTTTGATAGGGATTGCATTGAATCTGTAGATTGCTTTGGGTAGTAGAGTCATTTTCACAATGTTGATTCTTCCAATCCAAGAACATGGTACATCTCTCCATCTATTTGTATCATCTTTAATTTCTTTCATCAGTATCTTATAATTTTCTGCATACAGGTTTTTTGTCTCCTTAGGTAGGTGTATTCCTAGATATTTTATTCTTTTTGTTGCAATGGTAAATGGGAGTGTTTCCTTGATTTCACTTTCAGATTTTTCATCATTAGTATATAGGAATGCCAGAGATTTCTGTGCATTAATTTTGTATCCTGCTACTTTACCACATTCATTGGTTAGCTCTAGTAGTTTTCTGGTAGCATCTTAGGATTCTCTATGTATAGTATCATGTCATCTGCAAACAGTGACAGCTTTACTTCTTCTTTTCCGATTTGGATTCCTTTTATTTCCTTTTCTTCTCTGATTGCTGTGGCTAAAACTTCCAAAACTAGGTTGAATAAGAGTGGTGAGAGTGGGCAACCTTGTCTTGTTCCTGATCTTAGTGGAAATGGTTTCAGTTTTTCACCATTGAGGACAATGCTGGCTGTGGGTTTGTCATATATGGCCTTTATTATGTTGAGTAAAGTTCCCTCTGTGCTTACTTTCTGCAGGGTTTTTATCATAAATGGGTGTTGAATTTTGTCGAAAGCTTTCTCTGCATCTATTGAGATGATCATATGGTTTTTCTCCTTCAATTTGTTAATATGGTGTATCACGTTGATTGATTTGCGTATATTGAAGAATCCTTGCATTCCTGGAATAAACCCCACTTGATCATGGTGTATGATACTTGGAATGTGCTGTTGGATTCTGTTTGCTAGTACTTAGTTGAGGATTTTTGCATCTATGTTCATCAGTGATATTGGCCTGTAGTTTTCTTTCTTTGTGACATCCTTGCCTGGTTTTGGTATCAAGGTGATGGTGGCCTCGTAGAATGAGTTTGGGAGTGTTCCTCCCTCTGCTATATTTTGGAAGAGCTTGAGAAGGATAGGTGTTAGCTCTTCTCTAAATGCTTGATAGAATTCGCCTGTGAAGCCATCTGGTCCTGGGCTTTTGTTTGTTGGAAGATTTTTTATCACAGTTTCAATTTCAGTCCTTGTGATTGGTCTGTTCATATTTACTATTTCTTCCTGATTCAGTCTTGGTAGGTTGTGCATTTCGAAGAATTTGTCCATTTCTTCCAGGTTGTCCATTTTATTGGCATAGAGTTGCTTGTAATAATCTCTCATGATCTTTTGTATTTCTGCAGTGTCAGTTGTTACTTCTCCTTTTTCATTTCTAATTCTATTGATTTGAGTCTTCTCCCTTTTTCTCTTGATGAGTCTGGCTAATGGTTTATCAATTTTGTTTATCTTCTCAAAGAACCAGCTTTTAGTTTTATTGATCTTTGCTATTGTTTCCTTCATTTCTTTTTCATTTATTTCCGATCTGATTTTTATGATTTCTTTCCTTCTGCTAACCTTGGGGGTTTTTTGTTCTTCTTTCTCTAATTGCTTTAGGTGCAAGGTTAGGTTGTTTATTCGAGATGTTTCCTGTTTCTTAAGGTGGGATTGTATTGCTATAAACTTCCCTCTTAGAACTGCTTTTGCTGCATCCCATAGGGTTTGGGTCGTCGTGTCTCCATTGTCATTTGTTTCTAGGTATTTTTTAATTTCCTCTTTGATTTCTTCAGTGATCACTTCGTTATTAAGTAGTGTGTTGTTTAGCCTCCATGTGTTTGTATTTTTTACAGCTCTTTTCCTGTAATTGATATCTAGTCTCATAGAATTGTGGTCGGCAAAGATACTTGATACAATTTCAATTTTCTTAAATTTACCAAGGCTTGATTTGTGACCCAAGATATGATCTATCCTGGAGAATGTTCCATGAGCACTTGAGAAAAATGTGTATTCTTTTTTTTTTGGTTGGAATGTCCTATAAATATCAATTAAGTCCATCTTGTTTAATGTATCATTTAAAGCTTGTGTTTCCTTATTTATTTTCATTTTGGATGATCTGTCCATTGGTGAAAGTGGGGTGTTAAAGTCCCCTACTATGATTGTGTTACTGTCGATCTCTCCTTTTATGGCTGTTAGTATTTGCCTTATGTATTGAGGTGCTCCTATGTTGAGTGCATAAATATTTACAATTGTTATATCTTCTTCTTGGATCGATCCCTTTATCATTACGTAGTGTCCTTCTTTGTCTCTTCTAATAGTCTTTATTTTAAAGTCTATTTTGTCTGATATAAGAATTGCTACTCCAGCTTTCTTTTGGTTTCCATTTGCATGGAATACCTTTTTCCATCCCCTTACTTTCAGTCTGTATGTGTCTCTAGGTCTGAAGTGGGTCTCTTGTAGACAGCATATATATGGGTCTTGTTTTTGTATCCATTCAGCCAATCTGTGTCTTTTGGTGGGAGCATTTAGTCCATTTACATTTAAGGTAATTATCGATATGTACGTTCCTATTCCCATTTTCTTAATTGTTTTGGGTTCGTTATTGTAGGTCTTTTCCTTCTGTTGTGTTTCTTGCCTAGAGAAGTTCCTTTAGCATTTGTTGTAAAGCTGGTTTGGTGGTGCTGAACTCTCTCCGCTTCTGCTTGTCTGTAAACGTTTTAATTTCTCCATCAAATCTGAATGAGATCCTTGCTGGGTAGAGTAATCTTGGTTGCAGGTTTTTCTCCTTCATCACTTTAATTATGTCCTGCCACTCCCTTCTGGCTTGTAGAGTTTCTGCTGAGAGATCAGCTGTTATCCTGATGGGGATTCCCTTGTGTGTTATTTGTTGTTTTTCCCTTGCTGCTTTTAATATGATTTCTTTGTGTTTAATTTTTGACAGTTTGATTAATATGTGTCTTGGCGTATTTCTCCTTGGATTTATTCTGTATGGGACTCTCTGTGCCTCCTGGACTTGATTAACTATTTCCTTTCCCATATTAGGGAAGTTTTCAACTATAATCTCTTCAAATATTTTCTCAGTCCCTTTCTTTTTCTCTTCTTCTTCTGGAACCCCTATAATTTGAATGTTGGTGCGTTTAATGTTGTCCCAGAGGTCTCTGAGACTGTCCTCTGTTCTTTTCATTCTTTTTTTTTTATTTTGCTCTGCAGCAGTTATTTCCACTATTTTATCTTCCACCTCACTTATCCGTTCTTCTGCCTCAGTTATTCTGCTATTGATCCCATCTAGAGTATTTTTCATTTCATTTATTGTGTTTTTAATCGATGCTTGATTCATCTTTAGTTCTTCTAGGTCTTTGTTAACTGTTTCTTGCATTTTGTCTATTCTATTTCCAAGATTTTGGATCTTGGAAATAGAATCTTGGATCATCTTTACCATCATTATTCTGAATTCTTTTTCAGGTAGACTGCCTATTACCTCTTCATTTGTGGGTTTTTATCTTGCTCCTTCTCCTGCTGTGTGTTTTTCTGTCTTCTCATTTTGCTTATGTTACTGTGTTTGGGGTCTCCTTTTTGCAGGCTGCAGGTTCGTAGTTCCCATTGTTTTTGGTGTCTGTCCCTAGTGGCTAAGGTTGGTTTAGTGGGTTGTGTAGGCTTCCTGGTGGATTGTACTAGTGCCTGTGTTCTGGTGGATGAGGCTGGATCTTGTCTTTCTGGTGGGCAGGTCCACGTCTGGTGGTGTGTTTTGGGGTGTCTGCGGACTTTTTATGATTTTAGGCAGCCTCTCTGCTAATGGGTGGCATTGTGTTCTTGTCTTGCTAGTTGTTTGGCATAGGGTGTCCAGCACTGTAGCTTGCTGGTCGTTGAGTGAAGCTGGGTGCTGGTGTTGAGATGGAGATCTCTGAAGATTTTCGCCGTTTGATATTATGTGGAGCTGGGAGGTCTCTTGTGGACCAGTGTCCTGAAGTTGTCTCTCCCACCTCAGAGGCACAGCACTGACTCCTGGCTCCTCAATTTGGGATGATTTGTTGTCTATTCATGTATTCCACAGATGCAGGGTACATCAAGTTGATTGTGGAGCTTTAATCTGCTGCTTCTGAGGCTGCTGGGAGAGATTTCCCTGTCTCTTCTTTGTTCCCACAGCTCCTGGGTCTCAGCTTCGGATTTGGCCCCGCCTCTGCGTGTAGGTCGCCGGAGGGTGTCTGTTCTTCGGTCAGACAGGTCAGGGTTAAAGGAGCAGCCACTTCGGGGACTCTGGCTCACTCAGGCCGCGGGGGAGGGAGGGGCACCGAGTGCGGGGCGAGCCTGCAGCGGCAGAGGCCGGTGTGATGTTGCACCATCCCGAGGCGCGCCATGCGTTCTCCCAGGGAAGCCGTCTCTGGATCCCGGGACCCCGGCAGTGACGGGCTGTACAGGCTCCCTGAAGGGCGGTGTGGACAGTGACCTGCGCTCGCACACAGGCCTCTTGGCAGCGGCAGCCCCAGCGTCCCACGCCCGTCTCTGGGCTCCACACTTTCAGCCGCGGCTTGCGCCCGTCTTGTCTCCACTCTTGACTTTGGCCTATCCTAAGTACTCCTTCTGACTTTGAGTCTGCCTCCTGCAGCTCTTTCAGCTATAATTCACTATGATTATCCTGGAGTCCTGTTGATATATTGGTAAGTGTTTGGAAGAAGAGGATTATTTTAGTACCTTCCAATTAAATCAGTCTTTGGTGGGCATGTGTCTCTGGGCTTCACACGTTTTTCTTATTGTATAGCTTTCCCCCTTTCCCACCTATTGGTGATATATGAAGACTAGACTAACTGGGGTTGCAGTGGGAGAAATACCCTTATATGTCTGTTGGAAAAGTCTCTGGTAAAGATTTCCCCTCCTGAAGAGTAAGCTTTTGTTATTTAGAAGGACGTGGACATGCATGACAAGGATCACTCTTTTACTCCCCTGTCAGACAGAACCATGAGTGGCTCGTTCTCAGTTCTTCACTATGAATTGCAAGAGGCAAAGCCCAAGGAAGTGTGAGCTCCTCCCCCACCAAGACCGAGTCCTCATACATTTCTCATTTTCATCCTAGTCCACACTCAGCGTCCAGCAGTTCATCAACATTACCATTTAACTGTTTCTACCAGTTTATGGCTCCAGTGGCTTCTGATCTACCTGAGCATATCTCATCTGTGCCTCTCTTTATTCATCTGTCTCTCCAAATTTCAGAGTGGGTAGTTTGCTCTGTGACCTGTGTGGGAATAATGACTTCCAAGCTCTTTACATACTGGAACTGAAAATGGAAGCAATTTTATAATTTGTATAACCTTGCATAGGCAAAAGAAAACATATTTGGAGGTGTTCTCTTTGAAGCCAGTGTATGAGCTCTGCTATTAATCTATATATTATAAGCACTGTTGTTTACAAAGTTAACTTGATGCTCACTTTAGTGATAAAAACTGATATGTGCATTAATTTTCACTAGATGAAATTAAAGTAAGTTCCGGCAGGTAAAATGACTTTCTTATAACCATACTGCTAGTAAATGACAGGAGTAGGTCCTTAAGTCTTCATATTAAAAATTAAATGAATATATTTTCTTATTTTTACATTACCTACCTCCAAAGAAGAAAACAAATAAAAATTTGGAGGCTTATGTATAATCCTGTAACCTCAAAAAATAAATTTATATGACAGAGCTTCTTTGCACATTCTAACAAATAACTCAAATGTGAAAATATCTTGAAAAACAGGACTGGCTCCCTCCTAGACGTTTTTGAATCTTGGGTTAACGGAACAGCTACTAAAGTCACATTCATTTTGGGATCTGTTTCTTATACACCCCCAACAATTGTTACATATAAATCATCACTAAAATAGGCCTGTATCATTCAACTGTTGATCTACTACTCATAGATTCCTCTTTCCATGGAAAGAGAAAAGCTTACTAGTTGCTTTTTAATTGCCTTCTCTGAAAATGTTAAGCTGGGGCTTGGCAAGGATCCCTGACTGTAAAGGATATAAAGGAAGGAGGGACACCAGAGATCCAGCTGAATATGTCTAGTGTGATCATGAAAATAAGCCCAGTGTTTCAGCAATCTTTATTTTTCCTCCCTCCCACGTAGGTGACAAATTAAAAATGAAAATTTCCAAGTCATACAAAATAAGAGAGAAAACCAAAAACATAATTTAAAATATTGTTGTATCCAGTTGAGACTCACTAGGTTATATCAGTGATTTCATTACGTTTGTAAGGCTCTGACAGGGAAGTCATATATCTTTACTAAACAAGAGAGAGAAGGTGAAATATATTTTATCCCATTAGACCATTTTGAAGTAAAGGCACAATGGGACAACTTAGAATATTGGACCCTGCTGCTGATTTCATCTTTTATTTCACTGAACTGTCAACAAAGTAGTCAACTGATCTTTAACTCAGTGTGCACACAAAAAAGTAGCAAAACAAACTCACTGTGGAACGTATAAACTGTGTTGAAACCCTGTACCCATCTCTCATATTAGAAATCATAAATGGTGGAAATGAAGATGTATGTTTAATCACAAATTAACACTTTTATGTTAAAAGCCTATAAAATTGTCTCTGATACATCATAAGGTGTTTGATGTCTTCAGTATTTTTTGCTTCAAAACATATTCATCCTGTATTACCCTATGTGTATATACCAGTTTTTCGTTTTCCTCATTAACTCAAAGGCACACACATAATACATTGAGAGTTCTATTCATTTGAAATAGGGGCTTCCTCCCATTTCCAAGTTTCGTCCAAATATTTTGAGGTGTCCTCCGGGTGTGTTTCATACAAGCCCCCAAATATATATTACCAGCTACTGTATCGTGTCCACTGGCTACTACTGCTGTGTTTTCACCCTCTTCCCAAGTCCTTCACTCGCACACATGCCAGTGTCACTGTTTTCCACCATCACCCATGGCTACCCCCATCAGTGAACTGGAATCTTGAAGTCCACAAAGAATGACTGTGTCCTGACTCTTTTTGCCTAATATTCTTTAATTATAGAAATACTGAAACAAGTTCTCATCTAACCAGTGTATATGAGAGCTTTAGGGAAATGGCTGTTCCTGATTTAATTACTGCTCCTTTCTCTAGGATCTGCTCCCTAGTTTTGGAGCTAGGCTGATTGTATTTCTGTGGGACAGATAACACTTCATAAGAAGACTCTTGTGTCCTCTGTGAGGTCTGAGGCATTGTTACTGGATCAAATTGTATGTGTTCAAGCTTTCCTCTAGCATAATTTCTTTCCTATGAAGCTTGTCAGTAAACCCCATACACATGTTATGAGGTAAGCCCTGCAGTTTTACCAGACAGGCACAGGTATGTGCCACAGTACTGACTCAGTTAAGCTTAATCATTAGTTCCCAAGACACATAAATATCCTCTATCCCTCAGCAAATGGGAGGTTCAGAAGTAATATAAAATAGTTGCATGTGAAGTTCTGGTGATGTAAATTTTACAAACTACTGAATTACAGTATTTTACTCCATTTACTTAAATATATGGAAATAATGGTAACATTAATTTTAGACCCAATTGCTCTAACTTAATGGATACTACGACAGTGTGTATTCTTGGAATTATTAAGAAGCTGTTGTGTGACAGTGTGAAAATCTGTAAAACAAAATAAGAAATTTTAGGAATTATTCTTATAGAAAATTTTATTGCAGATGGGTCATAGTTTAAAGGAGCAGGTTATTACTACCAATGATATTTTAATGGGGAATGCTATATTTCCTAGAGTAGCAAAATTACTTTTTTCATTAAATTCATTTTAAATTTAAAGATTCTTCTGATTTACACAGATTTAGATGTATAGTAAATAAATCTATAAACTTCTGCAGTGATTTTTTCCCCACTTCTTTGTTTTTATTCCTGTCTTAATGGTAAAAATATATTTTCCTCCAAAGAATAGATATTCAGAAGAAATGGGAGCTCTGGGTTGCAATTACACTAGAAATATGACATCCAGACTGTATGTATTAAAGATGCCTCTGGCCATTTGTGTTTATGTTATGTATGGTTCAAGATTTTACTTCAAGATGATATACGAAATGTGTTTCTATAATAAACATGGTGAACACTATTGTAGTCAAGATAAAAATTTTTTACAGAATCTGCTGGATGAAGATTTGCAGTTCTGTGCCAATAAGCAAAATCCCAGAGGGTTCATAACCTTTGGAAAAGTACAATATTTACCAAATTCCTAAGAGACCAATGGAAAGATAATTAAATGGATTTGGGGATCATTCCTTCATAATATTTGCTGTACATCAAATAACTTTTTTAAAAATCTTGGGACAATAATTACAAGACCAGATGCTTCAAACCTTTAAATAAGACTATTAAATGTGAATATCTGAAATGTGGAGAGAGCAACAGAAGACCAGGCATGTCTTCTGGTATTTTCACCCCTAGATCTAGAACTTCAAACCTTAGTATGGAGGTTGGGTTAGTGAAAAGAGGGAAGAAATAAGCTGAAAAATGGCTCAGAAGAAGACTGCCCAAAAAGACTTTGTACAATTGTTCAATGAAGGCTATGTTCTCTATCTGTGCCGTCCAATAGAATACATGTGGATATTGAGCATGTGAATTACAGGTATTATGACTAAGGAACTGAAATATTAATTGCATTTTAATTTTTAATAAACTTTTAATTTCAGAATAGTTTTAGATTTTCAGAATAAAATGCAAAGATGGTCCAGAGTTTCCATGTACCTCTCACCCATTTTCCTTAGTATTAGCATCTTATATCAGTAAGGTACATTTGTTATAATTAGTGAACTAATATTGATGCATTAAATAAAGTTTGCAATTTATCCAGATTTCCTTAGTCTTTACCTAATGTCCTTTTCCAGGTCCAGGATTCCACACAGGGTACCACATTGTATCATCGTCCCCTTAGGTTTCGGTTGGCTGTGACAGTTTTTCAGACTTTTCTTGTTTTTGGTAACCTGGACAGTTTACAGAGTACAAGTCAGGTATTTTGTAGGACAACCTCTAATTAGGATTTGTCTGATGTTTTACTCATGATTCGACCGGGGCTGGAAGTATGGGGAAAAAACCACTTAGGTAAAGCACCATTCCCATCACATCGTACCAGGGGTACATACATCAGCATAACTTTATCACTCTTCATGTTAAACTTGATCACCTGGCTGAGACAGTGCTTGTCAAAGTTCTCCACTGTAAAGTTACTCTTTTCCTCCCTGTGTCAGTACCGTCCTCTTTGGAAGGACATCACAATGTGCAACCTTCGTTTAAAGAGTGTGGATTTATACTCGACGTCTGTGAAGGTGAAGTATCTACATAAATTATTTGGAATTTTTCTGCATAGTCAATTTGTCTATTACTCTCCATTAATATATTTATTCAATCATTTATTTACATCAGTATGGACCTATGGACATTTATTTTATACTCTGGGTTATAATCCAATAATACTTTACTTATTTGTTGCTAATTTTTTTTTTCTGACTTTGGACATTGGAATCTCTTTCAGTTAACTTCTGTGTCCCTTTGACATAATCCCATCACTTGTTTAACACTTCCTTGCTTCCAGCACCACATAAGGTTCATGGCTTGTCTTTAATATTTCTTGCCTGGTTCTAGATTCACCTCTTTCTCAAAGGAGCCTGATTCCTGTTATTGGATAGTAGTATTAACATTTGTTAAGCTAAACATTTAAAATAGTTTAGCCTAGGGGATGGAGGGAGTATTGAAGCAATTGCAGATTCCCTATAAAAGTAAAAAGAATTCATTCTTTTTGCATTTGCTGATTGAACTTTATTTGCTATTTCAGTTTTTAAAAAGGATGAAAAATATAAAACTTCGGTGCATTGTAGGAGGATATCTTTTCTTCCTTGATCAGAGATAGACCATGGATCAGCCTTAAATGCTTTTATATTTGGTTCTCAAATCCAGACTCAAATAACTTTTTTTTTTTGGCAGGTTCTACTGTATATTAGAATGAATTATTAATATTGTTACAATCTCATTAAACATTTATACTCTCACATGATTTCTGGAAGAAAGAAATATATATTATTGTTTTTTTCATAAGCAACCTGCCTTTCTAAATGTGATTTATGAGAATTTGTAATTCAGAAGAAAGTGTAAGATAGAAAATACATATTTCAGTAACATACTGTGCCTGCTCTGAAATGAAGTAGGGTTTATACATCAATCCAGGAACACAGCACAAATCTCAACATCAGCAACATTCCCCATGTGAAATGAATGCGGGAAGGCCAGAGCTGTGGTTTTTACCTAGCTTCCCGGGAACAGGAACAGCTCTGTAACGTCTAGTTAACCTCCTTTCTTTCTTCCTTGTCTCTTTTCTCTAACACCTCTTCAGCATTCTGTCACTTCCCGCCTTTGCCACACGTGATAAACTGCTATCCTGTGCTAGGCCTGAGGGCAGGGGCAGAAGCAAGGGTGACGGGAGGCTGAAAGACAGGTGCTGATGCCAGCTCAGCGTTTAACCTACCTGCCTCTGCAGCCCAGGTCAGCGTTTAACCTACCTGCCTCTGCGGCCCAAGTCAGCGTTTAACCTCCCTGCCTCTGCGGCCTAGGTCAGCGTTTAACCTACCTGCTTCTGAAGCCTAAGTCTTTTAAACTAAACAGAACCTTTTATTTTATAACTACAAATAAGGTTAAAAACCATTATACTTAGAGAACTAACACAGTGATTTCCAATCGTGCACATTTGTAAACAGAACATTCCAAAGCTTTTCTACCAAGAGGAATTTGATAGGTGGCTAGGTGAGAACTGCTAAGACAGACTTTTATGTGCATTTCTGCCTGGAGCCATCCTAAAGACCACAAGGAATGTGAATCAGACAGTTATTTACTTACCCATTAGTGAAAATCTTAGATTTTCTGAATTGCCAAAATAATCTCTGTCATACTAAAGCTTAATGTTGGCTCATAACATTGGTCCAATTAAGTGAAGTACTCCACAGCCACCTGTATTCTGTCAGTGTATGTGTCTCCAGGGTGCAGTCGGGAGCATATAATAATTCAGGAATTATTGCCTCCAAGGTTTTATTGGACTCACTCAGTTAACTCAGATAAAATACAGAGAAAAAGAAAATCTTGATGGCGTTCTGACTTTCAGCTCTTGTGTTTGTTTTCTGCCTAGATATGTGTTATGCAGTTAATAGAGAGAAATATATATTAAGTCGCATAGCACACGGAGATCAGCTCGGTGCTTTGTGACCAGCTAGAAGGGTGGGATAGGGAGGGTGGGAGGGAGGGAGAAGCAAGAGGGAAGAGATATGGGGATGTATGTGTATGTATAACTGATTCACTTTGTTATAAAGCAGAAACTAACACACCATTGTAAAGCAAGTATACTCCAATAAAAAAGTTAAAAATATAGCCTTATAATTTGTCTAATTATCAAAATTCCATAATTTATTATTTTTTTTCAGGGGAGAGGAATCTGGCCCTCTAGATAAGGGCTCTTTTAAATACTTAACTGTAGCTGGTTGCTTTGTGTAAGAAACAAGTAACCTGTGTATTCATTTGGGGTGTAGGAGAGCTCATTCAAACTCATATTTTGCACTACTTAGAAAAAACAGGGAAGGAATGTTTTACTTTATGTATTTACATTATATTGTAAAAATTAATAAACAGAAACTTCAATTAAAATAGAGTGGGGAAGCCAGAAGGGGAAGATTTCACACTTTACCACTAATAATCGAGCCAAACAGGAAGAAGACTTTCTCTTCTTGCCTGGCAAAAGCTCAGCCAATGAGAGCCTGTCACAACTTGGCCAATGAAAAAGCTACTCTTCTTCAAACTCTCAGTTCCTCCACTGGATTCTGTTTACCATAGCCCTCCCAGTGTCTTTCTTCTCTTTAAAAGAGTTCTCCTTTCGCTGTGTAGGGATCTGCATATGGTTTGCCATGGTTGAAAATCCGCAAATTGCAATTCTTTGTTCATCTCAAATAAACCCATCTTTTGCTAGAGAAGTAACTGGCAGTTTATTTGTTTTAGGTCAACAATATGTTACTTGCATGGTTTAGAAACTGTCTGGAAGGATATAAGTGAAGACAATTACATATATTGTGAACTTTCTGAATTTATCCCTGCTTTTGGGGAAGTGAAACAGCATATAAATATGGCCTCTTTGAATCCAGAAGCCATGTTGGAATACAAGGAATAAATTACATGATATATTGTTGAATAAGGAAGAGTTGCTGTGCCCCCAGTATTTCTCTTTATCATATCCCCTTGTGTGTTGTTCCTTCTGCCTAAACTGTCCTTTCTTAATTCTACAATTAGCAACCTGTACCCGTTGTTATTATCTCTTGCCTAGTCTACAGCAATAGGATTTTTCATTCAGTCTCCAGCCTCTCTCTGCCTGGTTATACTCCGTACTGTCAAAAAAAAGAACCCTTTTCTTCAAACCAATAAACTCATGAACAAACATATATAATCTGATACTGGCATCCCCCATCTTGACAAACAACACATGAAAAATGGCAACCATGTAATAATTTTGTTAGCTCATTTTTCCTTCTGGGTTAAGTTGAAATGTCTCAGTTCATTATTACAAGGCCTTGAGTAGTCTGGCACCAGCCTCACTCTCCAGCCTCTTCTTTATCCTACATCACCTATCAGTTGCTTTATTAGCCATGATTCTCCAGAGAGGGAGAGAGATTTTAAAAGTTTATTACAGGGAATTGGCTCACATGATTGTATGATAATGACTGGAGACCCAGGCGAGCCTGTGTACTTAGTACAAGTCTGAATCTGAATGTCTGAGGACCAAGAGAGCTGATGACATAAGTTCCAACCCAAAAGCCAGCAAGCTTAAGATACAAGAAAAGCCAATGTTTCAGTAGGAGTTTGAAGGCCAGAAAAGAGCAATATCCTAGCTCAAGCAATCAGGTAGAAGTTTCCTCTGACTCAGCCTTCTTGTTCTATTCAGGTCTTCGGTTGATTGGCTGAGGCCCACCCCCATTAGGAAGTGGGACTTGACTCAGTCTGCCGACTCAAATGTTAACCTTATCCAGAAACATCCTCAGCGACACACCAAGAATAATATTTGGCCACATGTCTGAGTACCCTGTGGTCCAGTCAACTTGACACACAAAATTAACCATCATACCTGCTCTCACCCCATTGAGGAGCCACGTGAACATGTCCTCACTTCCTGCATTTGCCACATTTTTCCATCCTCTGCTATGACTTTGTACAGTCTTCTCCCATTGAATCGAATGACTTCTCTTTTTCTCTATGACTGGTATTTTTTTTTTATCCTTAAACCCCCCTTCATGGTCACATCATAGTGAAGACTCCGTGAATTGACCTAGGCAAGATTAATTTCCTGCTGCCCTCTCTCCATCTGTTTTAGCTATATGAGCTATCATGACTATCTGGCAAGGCTATTCCTCTGTCTTCCTCACTTGACTATGAGCTAATTACTCCAGGGCATGGCTCTCAAGCAGGGGTATTAGCTGCTCATCCATCAGGGGATATTTGTTCATGTCTGCAGACATTTTTATTGTCATAACTGGAGGAGGGAATGTCAATGCATTCTACTGTATAAAGGCCTGGGTGTGGCTAACCAAATTACATACAAGACAGCCTTCTGCAACAAAGAATTATCTAGCTAAAATCTCCTTGGCACTCTTGATATTTTGGGCAGGATAATTCTTGGTTGTAGGGAGCCATCCTGGACAGTGTACGATGATCGGCAGCGTCTCTGGCCTCTACCCACCAGAAGCCAGTAACGGCATCGCTTCCAGTCATCGCAGATGTCCCTTCACTTGCAAAATTTGTCTACTAATGCTGAGAAATATTTTTTAAAATACAGTGAAACAGACGAACTCATAGAAACAGAGACTAAAGTGGTGATTACCAGGGACTGACGTGGGGGAAATGGGAAGATGTTGGTGAAAGGGTACGAACTTCCAGTTGTAAGTTCTGGGGACCTGATGCACAGCATTGTGAGCTTAGATAGCAATACTGTACTGTATAATTGAAAGTTGCTGAGGGAGTAGGTCTTAAATGTTCTCAGTACAGAAAACAAAGGATAATTATGTGACTTGATGGAGGTGTTAGCTAACACTAAGTAATCACACTGCAATAAGTGTATCAAATCATCATGTTGTACACCTTAAAGTTACACAATGTTGAATATCAATTATGTCTCAATAAAGCTGGAGAAAAATACTGTGCATACTAGGACCTAATTAGGCAGGAGGGTGAAAGGCCTAAGAAAATGAAGTCCAGAATCATAGAATCCTGCAGTTGAATCCTGTCTGCACTTCGTGAAGGGAATAATGAGACATATTTAACCTCCCCCAAATCTATATTTTCATCTGTGACCTGATGGTCTAAGATACAAAATGACTCACACAGTAGTTAGGACAATTAAATTAGTTAATGTTAGTGATGGTAGATGGTAAGTGCTTAATAATTGTAGCTATTGTGATTGGCTAAGAGAATGCCACCATATGGGCAGGGGAATTTACCTTATAAATACCCTTAGTTACATCATTTTAGAACATATATAAAACTTAAAGTTTGCATCAAACATCTTAGCACAGAATTACTGTCTGAATTATATTTAAATGTTTCACGTGGAATTTTTGTCTCCTTGAATACAGGGATTACATTTTTGCTTTTGCCCACAATGCAGGCTGTGATAAATATTTGTCAAATTGAAACTAACCAGAAAACATATTGCCACTTATAACACTGAGTGTGGCTGCTGTACCTCCAAATAATTCTTATTTGCCTGTCTCATCCATTATGAGTGATTTTCTTTTTATGAGTGATTTTCTTTTTATCAGTATTAAATGCATATGGAGGCAGCATGTAAAATATCAATTTACAGTGCCATGCTATACTGCTACAATACTATGGTGTAATGCAATGAAAGATGAAATTTGGGACATAGATGCCTGTAGGAGGTCTAAAAGTTATGGGAAAATGATTCAAATTGTACAGAACACAATCACAGGATTAAGGAAACCAATCGTCACTTGCACTGTGTGGTGATAACAAGAGTCGGAATGTGCCAGGTGCACAGTTTGTCTGCAGCTGTTGTCATTTGAATCTTTTGTACAACATCCATTTTCTTTCTCAACTGTGTGGGATTTATAAGTGCAGAGAGTTGATCAGAATTACTTTTGTTTAGAGACTACTTGTATGATAGCTCTTAGATTTAAACCATGCATAAGAAAATATAACCCAGAAATAATTCCACAAATACTGCTTAAGCTAGCACAAATGCCTATGCTGATGGATTTAGCTGGATATAACTTTAAAGTGCTAATTAGGTCAGGTTATGGACATCACCAACTAGAGCAGGAAACTTATCAATTGCTCAAATGCCATCTTCGGGATAAACAGATATTTTAAATGCAGTCTTCGTCTGTATAATTAGCAGATCAATCTCTACCTAGCAAATGTATATTTTCCCCTATATATTAGATTTGTAATATGCTTTTACTGGAAGATACTATATAGAGAATATGATTGAAGAACATATGAATGCACCATATATATAACACATTCCAGGACCAAAGTTTATAAAAGTGACCATAATTTTATAGGTATATTTGTTGCTCTCATGTTTATATGTGTATTTTGCTTATGTATGTTGTATATGTATAGATAGATATGTATTGATTGAATTAACAGTCATCTTTGTTATATTAAAGACTAAGAAATTACCTTAGATTTCTGGAGTAAAATTATCACTTCTATAAATCAGCCACTCATCTATTTCATTTTATTTTGCTCCATGCCCAGGCAAACAGCTTGAGAGAATTTTTATAAACAGTAACTTGTAATTTGATCAGCCTTGATAGACTCTTTGTCTAACTAAAGCCAACTCCATATCTTTGTCCAGATTAGTTTACTTTTTTTTTCACATTCTGTGCAGCTTTTATTTTAATCGGGAACTAATCAAATCTACATACAGTCTAAAAACAGTAGAAAACATGAGTAAAATGGCCTGCAGTCCATTTGGGGTAGAGATAGAGAGTGGACTGGGCACCCAGAGAGAGAGAACTGGCATTGTTCTGGCAGCAACCAGGATGGGGCCAAGCATTTCCTGGCTGATTGAGTTGTCTGCCTATGCTCACAGGGTAGGCAGAGACCCTGAGACCACCTGAGTGGCCAGCCAGGAGAGAAAGCCAAGAGAAAGCCAAGACCCAGCCTGGATTCTCTGTTAGCAAACCCAAACCTTCACAGTACTACCCAGAGCCCCTAAAAGTTGGTCCCGGGACACAACCAGTACAGTCACCCTGCCCTGTCGATACAGCAGGAACTGCGTGTAAATGATGTTGTCCCTATTCCAAACCCTGAGGGACTGGTAGTAGCATGTGCTGACGACTTTGGTCTGGTCTGACATAAAGATGACCACCAGGGCATACGCGGTGCCCATGTGGCCTGCCAGTCAAGGTCCATACATGCTTCTTGGACTCAACATCCCACACATGCATGAGATTCTCATAGGTGCCACACACGATGAAGTGATTCATCACATTAATAGAGTAGATACTGCCACCAGATGTCTGCAGGGCATGGATGCAGTTGAACTCCCAAATGTCCCAGATCTTGCTTGTCTGGTAGAAGCTGCTTGAACAGCCACCACTGCCCACACCCACTTGTTGAGGCCAGTGAGATCCTTCTTCAACTGCAGTTTGGTACCCATAGTGTCCCAGGTCTTTATGGCCTTCAGGAAACCACTCAAGAGCATGTTATGCAAACAGACCAGCATGTACATTGGGTTGTTGTGGGCCTGGATTATGTTCACCTGCTGCAGGTTCTGGACACCCTACCTGGTGATGGTGCAGTCTTCTGTGCACTGTAGAGATTGTACCCCTGAATGCAAGGTGGTACATGTGTCCCATGTATTGGTGATCTGGTCAGAGGAGCCCCTAAGGGCAGGTCATCCATGGAATAGAACAGAGACAGCAGATGGGGCCCTGATGGACCAGAAAGTTTCCTTTGCACTTGAAACTCTGCTGAGGGTCTTAGGATCCTAGGATGCCCGTGTTCAGCCATGCACTGGTGTGGGACAGCTTGTCATTCAACATTAGATACCTCCCTCTGGAACTCCATGAGGTCGTAGCTGAGCTTGCTCTATTTTTTGTCCATGACATCAAACTTGAGCTCAAGGCTCTTCATCAACTTGTCAGTATTCTCCGAGACTTTGCCCAGCATGGAAGAAAGAGAGTGATTTTCCTGGGCTTTCCAGGCCAGCACTCCGTGTATCTCATGGAAGCATTTGTCCCTTGCCTGCAGGAACCCATGTAAGCTCTTGAAGTGGCATGTCCCCAGGTGTGTCTCATACATGTCCTGGTTCCCATTGAACATGTGCCAGTACTTGGAATGAGGATACTTGATGTGTTCACACTCTTTGAGATGAGCCTCCAGGTTCATCTTGAGAAGAGCAGGCAGCTGGGGTTGTTGGGGGCACATTGGGGCTGTAGTCACAGCTCCCCTTGTGGTCCTTCTAAGCACTAATAAGCTTGATGGTGAAAGGCACCATGGAGGTCCACATCCAAGAAGATGGCTTCACGATCCCCGGCATGGTGCAGCCATGCTTTCAGTGAATGAAGAGCTCCCAGATCTGCTCAGCCGCACTGGTGTTCTCTACTACCGTCAGCTTGGCATTGTCCACAGGACCCTTCTCTGACTTCAAGGAGCATCTTTGACAGAATGTGTGTATACACATGGTGATCTCAAGGTCCTTGAACAACCGGCAGCAAAGCTGGAAGCGGAGCTTTCTGAGGGCTGCTAGGCAAACACTGGTGGCTTTGGCTCCTTCTCCCCATCGGACAGGGAGGACGTGGGGAACAGGGACATGCTGGACTCAGAGTGGAGGAAGCAGATGGAGATGGAGGAGTCAAGCAGCATCTGAGTGGCAGGGAGGGTGCTGATGGGGGTGGGGACATGCTGTGTCCTCTTCATCCCTGGAACAGTTAGACGAGGGTACTGTTTGTACTTGCTGGTACCCCCCGCCCCAAAGAGAAGCAGTTGCAGCTGGTGCTCATGCCCAAGCTCATGCTCTAGAAAGGCATCTAGGGTCCTTGGGTGGCCCCACCCTCCCACTTCATCGCCCCCACCTTCCCCCGCTGCTGGAAAGGGCTTAAGTGTACTTCTAAAAATTTAGAGTCTTCTAACTGGTATCTTCCTCCATGTTCTTATATGCTGTTAGATTCCCAGTTTCCTTTGATAATTACCCGTCATAGATATATTCCAAAAAACTGTCTCTTGCTATTTGACTCTTGTTGCTAGAATTGCTCAATTTATGAGCATGAACTTTCTTCTCTGTTCCAATAGACTTACAACTAAAGTCACGTTGTGTTCTCAGATTCATAGAGCACCTCCAATAATACAATCAGATATCTATAATGAAAAGCTGTAAATTCATTTTATCCAGGTAGCCCCTTCTTTCTTGGCTGAGATAGCATATGAGGGTGGGGATGTTGGTAGGAGAGTACAGAGAAGGAAGTCTTGGGGGTAATAATGGTTTAATGAACAATCATTGTTTTCTGATGCATAAGAGCTTGTAATTTGAAATGTGATGGACTATATAAAAGTGTACATCTTCAATTCCAATTATTTTTCTAAGTGACTCAAGTGAGTTAACTTTTAAAGATGACTGTCCCAGTGTACACTGGTCTGAAGAAAAGCTAGTAATTTTCTGAATTCCAAACAATATTCTATGAAAAAGAAAGTATTTGAAACATTCAAAATAGATTTTAATCTACAAAATGTAAAAGCACTCTATCATGTATCTCATCATATGCTTTTTGGGTCACATGCTCAGCTGAAAGGACCCCTAGGTAACTTTGAGGTTTTTGTCTTTACTGTGTAAGATACCAGTTGAACTCAGGTTTGCTTGCTCAACATGCAGCAAAGCCAGTTTGCTGATACCTGGTTATGGTGAAGGAAATTATGGCGTTTGCAGGGCACCAAGCAAGGAAACTATGCAGCTAATGCTCAAAAGACCTGAACTCCTTGATGGCTTTTAAGGAAGGGTTTTTAAAGCCATCATTAGGGTGCATGGATGACAGCACATCTGTTTACAACATGGTTTCTTGAATCTTTTAACCCTCTGAGCTACTGCTCAGAAAAAAGATGCCTTTCAAAATATTACTGCGCATTGACAATGGCAACCGGTCACTCAAGGGCTGTAATGGAGATGAACAATGAGGATAATGTTGGTTTTTGTGCCTGCAAACACGACATCCTTTCTTCAGCCCATGGATCAAGTGATAACTTTGACTTTCAAGTCATATTATTGAAGTAATACATTTCCTAAGGGTATAACTGCCAGGAATAGTGATTCCTCTGATGGATCTGGGCAAAGTCAATCAAAAACCTCCTGGAAAGTATTCACCATCTTAGATGCCATTAAGAACATTTGTAACTCATGGGCAGAGGTCAAAATATCAATATTAACAGAAGTTTGGGAGAAGCTGTTTCTAACCCTCAGGGATGACTTGGAGGAGTTCAAGACTTCAGTATAGGAAGTAACTGCAGATGTGCAGATGTAGTGGAAATAGCAGGAGAACTTGAATTAGAAGTGAAACCTGAAGTTGTTACTGAATTGCTGCAGCAAGTTCTGAGAGGACTGACTTCAATTTTTAAAGAAGTTCTACTGTAGGTAAAATGTGACCAAGCCGTACAGCATGCTACAGAGAAATTGTTCTTGAACAGAAGAGTCAATCAGTGTAGCAGACTTAATTGTTGTCTGATTTTAAGAAACTGCCACAGCCACCCCAGCCTTCAGCAGCCACGACCCTGATCAGTCAGCTGCCATCAACAGCAAGGCAAGACCCTCCACCAGCAAAGAGATTCTGCCTTGCTGAAGGTTCAGATGATGATTACCATTTTTTAGCGATAAAGTATTTTTTAATGAAGTATGTACATTGTTTTTTAAACATAATGCTATTGCACACTTAATAGACTACAGTATAGTGTAAACATAATTTCTATATGCACTGGGAACCCCCAAATTCGTGCAACTTGCTTTATTGCAATATTTGCCTTATGGCAATGGTTTAGTACTGAACCTTCAATATCTCCAAGGTGTGCCTGTGTATTATTTTCATTGTCAGCACATTGGAATATATTTGACTGATAAATTTAAGGATTTTTATGATCAAAGAGATTAACAGTATGAAATTTGACAGCTCTGTTATGAAGCTTGAACACTGATTATGTGGATAGTTGGTGGCAGTAACTAATGTTAGAGTAGGATCTGAGCTCAGTGACAAGAGATTGGTGGTCTCAGGAATAAAAAAGAGAAGTAGTCAGTTGTTTTCTGTGTATCCTTCCAATCAGAGTGATTCCAAGAAGAGTGAATCTGTTGATCATATTTCTATTTTTTTTCTTTTTTTTTTGTGGTACACGGGCCTCTCACCGTTGTGGCCTCTCCCGTTGCAGAGCACAGGCTCCGGACGCGCAGGCTCAGCGGCCATGGCTCATGAGCCCAGCCACCCCGCGGCACACGGGATCCCCCCGGACCGGGGCACGAACCCGCGTCCCCTGCATCGGCAGGCGGACTCCCAACCACTGGGCCACCAGGGAAGCCCTGCTGTTGATCATATTTCTAAACTACTGTACTTTTCAATGAAAATAACTCCTTTTAAAATAATGTCCCATTATATACATATATTTAAATAAAGTATTCCTCCCTGGAAGATGATCAAATTTCAAAGTTACTACCATTACATTCCAGGCATGTATCTATCTATCTATCTATCTATCATCTATCTATCTATCTATTGATAGCCAGATAGGTATACCAGAGAATGAGAAATGTGAAACTCTGGTTTGAGGATCAGGCTTCAAAATTACTTACCTCATATTTATAACAATTTCAAATTTTTTACAGTTTCTTGGTACAAACTCATATTGTGAAGAAGAAAGCATACAACTCACTCAGTCACTCTTTCAAACAGCTACAATACACTGTGAATAGGAGTTAAAATATTATGATAATATAAAACTGTGAACAGAAGTTTTACTTTTTATTTAAATAGCCACATATCCCTTTAAAAAGACATTAAATTTCTCAGTAATTATAGTTAAAAATAATGTGATGTTAATTTTCAGTGCTTATTAAAAATCCTTATAATCCAATAATCATGGGCTAAATTATAAAAAAATAAGAATTTGTTATTTAATAATTATTCTCATTTTGAATGTGAGAAATCTCAATAGTCCTTTAGATATAGAGTAATGTTTTATAAAACAGTTGTCTAAATTAGATGTATTCTGGGATCAATATTCAATTATATATTAGAGAAATGTATTTTATAAGAAAATTATACTACCTGTATATATATATATTTTTTTCTAGTTTATTTATTTTATTTATTTATTTTTGGCTGTGTTGAGTCTTCATTGCTGTGCGCGGGCTTTCTCTAGTTGGAGCGAGCGGGGGCTACTCTTCATTGAGGTGCGCAAGCTTCTCATGGTGGTGGCTTCTCTTGTTGTGGAGCACGGGGTCTAGGCACATGGGCTTCAATAGTTGTGGTATGCAGGTTCAGTAGTTGTGGCTTGTGGGCTTAGTTGCTCTGCTGCATGTGGGATCTTCCCGGACCAGGGCTCGAACCCATGTCCCCTGCATTGTCAGGCAGATTCTTAACCACGGCACCACCAGGGAAGCCCCTGTGTATATATTTTAATAAAATAAAATTACTTAGATTTGCTAAATATAAAATAGAATTTAAAATACTAATGAAAATTTACATTTCAATATACAGGCCTTATAAGTATTTCAATACATTTGTTTAAAGATATATTTTGGTTCCAGAGTGCTTTCATACATAGAATCATAATATATTCATCCAAAAAAGAATTTACAGATAATTTGATCCAGACTCCTTATTTAACAGGTGAAGAAACTGATATTCAGAAAGGTCATGAGAAATTTACAAATAGAAGCCAGATGTTTTGACTTTCTGTCAAATACTCTTCTGTTATACATGTTGCAACTTCATGAATCATCAGTTTTCATCAAAATGAAATGTCATAAAGGCCCAATATTAAACATATTTAACCACTGTATCATATTAGATTGATGAAAAACTTAACGTTTTTCAGTATCCCTAGATCATTACTTAAATATTAATGTGTGTATTTTTGTAGTTCTGTAGATAAACAGCTATTGGCTTTCTACTTTGAAATGCCAGTAGATTAATAATTTATTTCATCAAGACAATTGTAACATTTTTTCCTTCTCGTTTCTGTAGTTTTTTCATACTTTACTGTATACAGTATTTGAAACAGAATCTGTGTTTCTTTTTATACCTTTATCCTACCTCTGCATGGTTTTTAGATCTCTTGCAATTTTGCAGTTGCTTTCAAAGAGGTGAAAGAGATGACTTAAGGATCCTTACTTACCTAGCTTGAAAGATTCATCTTCATATCAGCCCATAGTGCCCATGCTCTCACACAAATCATAGGACAAGAATAGTAATTTTTCTATTTTGTAATGTATGTTTCTCTTAAAGGATGCCCTTGTTTTAAATAACAGAGATAAAAATAACCTTTCTCCAGGGATTATTATGAGCATTGCACAAAATCACACTTGTAAAGTATTACTTGTCTTGAAAAAGTAACAATATTTGACATCTCTCTTTGTCACTGGGTGTAATGAAGACAAATCAGAATAGCATGAGGAAATCTGTAAGATTCTGTTACCCCGAACGTTAAACAGCAATGAATTTCTCACACATATCTCATTTAGGTCACAACAAATAGAGTTTTCTCATTTAGTAATTCAAACTCGCATCCCAAATTAAAATCTCCACACACTAAGACAAAATCTTTGAATGAAAAGGAAGTCTGAAAACTTCAGCATAAGTGAAGAACCTTCAGTGACCTTCACCACTGTTTAAGGAATTTGTCTCCTGGACATCCATTAACTTTTGGACCATAGAATGTTTTGCATCTTATAATCTTCAGCACCCTGAAAAACACTAAAGGACTGTTCCCTGTGACAAACATAATTAAAGCAGTGTATTGGCATTTTGAATTTATGTGCCAACAGGTGTCCTAGTATAAGAAAATATAAAAGAATATTTAATTTGGACAAAAGATTGCCTAAGTTCTTAAAAAAGGAAATAACTTTTAATGAAACAGAATTATTGTACCTTAAAGAGGGAGTCAGTTATTATTCCTTTATTTCTATTTCTGTTTCTTGATAAAGACTCACCAACATCTGCTAGGGTGCCGAACTTTTAAAGAAAGCTTAAAAAGCAAAATTCTTCTATGGTTACTATTGTTGGTTATTTTGTTTTTAAAGTGGAAGAAAAGTCAAAGAAGGCTATATTAAGCACCAATTTAAAGAGAGTGCTAAAAGCCACAAAACTGAAATACTTAGTATGAAATTTAAATATTTATATACTACAAGATTCTTTTTTTTTTTTTTTTTTTTGCGGTACGCGGGCCTCTCACCATTGTGGCCTCTCCCATTGCGGAGCACAGGCTCCGGACGCGCTGGCTCAGCGGCCATGGCTCACGGGCCCAGCTGCTCCGTGGCATGTGGGATCCTCCCGGACCCGGGCACGAACCTGCATCCCCTACATCGGCAGGCAGACTCTCAACCACTGTGCCACCAAGGAAGCCCTACAATATTCTTTTGAATAATAATTATCACAACCTTGGGTGCAATGCTAATGAATCTGAAATTTTTTCATTGCCAGAACTTACTGCAGGAAATGTGTAAGGAAAAAAAATAATCAGGCATTATCTAGAATCTCTAGGCAAATAATAAAGATGAATCAGTCACCTTTCTAATTAGAAATGCTTTACAAATTATAAAATATAAAAAATTTATGTCAACTAAATATGTATGTTTCATATTCCATATCTGTTACAGTGGAACTATATATACATGTTTGTGTGTACATGAGTACATGTGTGTGCTTATGGGTGAATTTGACATATGTATGTTTGTTAAGGCTATTTATATAATAAATTTCTAAGGCAACTTAAGATTACTTTATTGGAAGCCTAATTATGTTATATAAAGCCATTATACTATGTAGTAAACGTGGTTGGTACCCTGCCCATATCACCTTTATTGGGCTGGAGTGCCCATGTTTCAGCTACTATGGCTGTTGGCTGACAATAGTTGAACTCTGTTCCCTTATCCTGAAAAATGGTCTCGGCAAAATTGAGTTTTCTGAAACAGCCAGAAGTAGCTCACAGTTTTGCACTCACCCTAGGCATGGGTAAAGCCAAAGCCAAAGACTAACAGATACGGGAGTACAGAAAACTAGCAACCTTCCCTCAAGGTTGACAACTTTGTACTGCCATTTATGCTCTCTGTTGGTTCAGGCTGAAGCTAGAGATCAGCTGAAATCAAATCTTTATCTAGATGCTTTTTTTTTTTTTCATGCTTAATCTTGCTTCCTCACACTTTTATAGGTTTTAATGACAGAATTTCATTACTATATCATTTGCACAATAATCCTTCTTTTAGTCTCTGCTCCTAGGGAACCTGAACCTGAAAACAAGAATCCAGTTACCACTGTGTACAATGAGATTACAGCCAAAATTGGATGTTTTGAGAAGTCATTATTTGCACAGTTCTATTTAGTTATTACCTAATGGTTTGAAGAGGTCCTAATGAACCTTAAGATTCTAGAAAACTTGGGAGAACATTTCCCATAGATCTCTCATGTTTCTGCACATCTTGAATCCACTTTTGTTCTGGAATATTTCTGTTATTATTATTGACTTATTTTTAGAACAGTTTTAGGTTCACAGCAGGATTGAGAGGAAGATACAGAGATTTCCCATATACTTCCTATACCCAAACAGCCTCCCCCATTATCAGTATCCCCCGCTGGAATCATACAATATGGAGCCTTTTCAGAGTGGCTTCTTTTACTTAGTAAGATGCATTTAAGGTCCCTCTGTATCTTTTCATAACTTGATAGTTCATTTGTTTTTGGTGCTGAATAATATTCTGCTGTCTGGATGTACCACAGTTTATCCATTTACCTACTGAAAGATATCTTGGTTGCTTCCATGCTGAGGCAGTTATGAATAAAACTGCCATGCACATCTGTTTTCAGGATTTCTGTGGATATAAATGTTTGAATCCTTTGGTTATATTAAAAAATAATAATAATAAATAGAAATCTCAGTTAAATAGAGTAGGAAGACCAAAGTGGGGAGCTCTCACACCCTGTGATGATAAACAGAGCCCAACAGGAAGAAGAAAGACTCCATTTCTTTCCTGGCAAGGACTCAGCCAATGAAAAGCCATGGAATTTTTGTTTACTAGAGCCTGCCCAACCTCCTTTTCATCTCTGTAAAAGCATTCTCCTTCCTTTGCTATGCGGTATTTGCATATGGCTTGCCATGGTTGCAGACCTTGAACTGCAATTCCCTGCTGACCCCAAATAAAACTATCTTTGCTGGAGAAATATCTGGTAGTCTCTTTGTTTCAAGTCAACAGGTAGATACCAAGGAGCATGAGTGTTGGATCATATAGAAAGAATATGTCTGGTTTTATAAGAAATTGCCAAACTGTCTTCCGAAGTGGCTGTACCATTTTGCACTCACTCCAGAAATGACTGAGAGTTCCCGTTGCTCCACATTTTCTTCAGAATTTGCTGTTGTCAGTGTTCTAGATTTTGCCCATTCTACTAGGTGTGTAGTAGTATCTCATCTTCATTTGCATGTCTCTGATGATTTATGATGTGGAACACCTTTTCTAATGCTTACTTACTATCTGTATATCTTCTTTGGTGAGGTGTCTGTAAGGGTCCTTGGCCTAGTTTTTTTTTTTTTTTTTCCAGTACGCGGGCCTCTCACTGTTGTGGCCTCTCCCGTTGCGGAGCACAGGCTCCGGACGTGCAGGCTCAGCGGCCATGGCTCACGGGCCCAGCCGCTCCGCGGCATGTGGGATATTCCTGGACCTTATGTTCTTCACTTATGATTTAAAGGAGGATAAATAATGGAGTTAAGAATGGCTGTAAAAAGAAAGAGAATGATATATGTGCAGTTTGAATGAGGTATGGACAACGAAGATGAAATGGTGAATGGCAGATTGGATAATACCTGTCCCCAGATTCCCGAGTAACAAGGACATTATTTTTCTGAAAGAAAGTATCAATCTAGGTTATGGATGGTGGTAATAAATATCACTGAGTCAAGAAGCAATCACTAAAGGCATCTTTTATCCCCCCAACTCAGTCGACAGAATCCACTAAAAACCAACAACCAGTTCAGCTTCGTCAATAATTTTGTAGTCAAGGTCATATTTTCCCAGAGTGTTTAACGTTATGGTTTGCAGGACAGAATCAGGAGCCTTTCTAAAGTTGAGATAGATTATGTGTACTGCACTTCTTGATCACTCGTATCTTTCACCCTGTTCTAGGGAAAAGACACTATTTGACAGGATTTCTTCTTTTAAATTATGCCTGAATGGGCCCAGGAGCATGTTTCATGCAATTTTAGGTGAACAGTTTACTGTGTGTTTCTAAATAGAAAGATGCTCGTAATCTTCTAGATTCATGCTCTTCAGGTGATCTTTTGTTAGGCTATACTTTTACTTTTTGTTGTTATAAATTATGACTATGAGTCCCTAACTCTAGAGACTTGAAATAATCATTTTCAGGGTTGTAGGCTATTTGTAAATAATTTAACTCTTGAAGTCCACATTTTATTTTGTTCATATTGTGCATAATATGACTTTGTTATTGTTTGGTTTTAGGTTAAGAGTTGTAACAGCAAGCATTGTAAAAACACAAAATCATGAGCGATCTCTCATTTAAATTTCATTTTGGCATGGGAAAGGGGAAAGAAGACCAGAATATGTATTTGGAAGATACATTTATATAGGGAATGATTCCTCATTGTTTGATAGAATTGAAATTTTACTAATTCAGTAATTAGTAAAAGTGTAGTGGTAGGGTGTTTTGTATCTATCAACTCTCCAACAGATAGATGGAGAGCCAGGATCTGTGAAAAATGCCTGGAGTAGTTTGCAGGTGATAATTAATAAAAGTAATATTTAGAGAAAGAGAAATCAAGGCTTTAAATTGATAGTGATATTCATTATAAGCCATAAGTTTCTTTCTTTGAAAATTTGCTCTATAGATTATGGATTTTAGTTTTTTTTAAAAGAGCAAGTAAAATTACTCTTTTAGGTTTTGACTGTAAGTTAATTCATTTGGTAAAAAACTTTAGTACTGCAACCATGCTTGAATACAGCCACCTTTATTACCAACCAGGAGGCAGTCCCCAGAGGTGGAGCAAATCATTTGAGAATTTTAAAGCCTTCCTAGTGCTATCTCAGAAACACAGACTTTACAAGAGATGGAAATATTATGCCTTTCTACTCATCCTCAAGGTTATCTGTATTTCTGTGCTAATGTGTTGCCCACTAAAGTTGTAATTATCATCTTTTGGCTTAATAAAAATGCAACCTTGTTTTCAGCTAAATCCTATAATTTCTCTCCCTTTCTTCAAAACCAAGCAAACTGTTTCAGTTTGATCAGGTAGGGTGTTACAAAGAACTAAGTTTAACAAAATGAAATTAAATCTCAGAAATACCTCTAAAGCTAAGTGTGCTGGGTCAGTCCTCATCTCATCATAGATAGGCAAAATTACGAGAAAAGTAAGTAAAAGAAAAGTGTTTAAGTGAGTGCTTCTCTTTTCTTTTTTCTTTTTTTTTGGGGGGGGTGGATGAGAGATTTTTTTCTGTAAAGTGGCCGAAGTGGGGGGAAAATGTTGGCTTTACCGGGGAATATGCAAGCAACTGTCTTATTCTTCTAATCTGTGAGAAAGAGATCGAGTTCCTGCCTTTTTTTCAGTTAGAGGAGGGAAGTGGGTAGTTCTGTTCACCATATTCTACCACCAGCCGTTGTCCCTCTTATGTGATGATTTGAAATCTGTTATTTCTGCTAGATGCGTGTATGCAACTGTGTATTTTGTCTTTATTATTTTTATTGTGCTTTCCAAAGTTATTCATCTACATAATCAATGCAAAAGTAAGAAAATAATAGGTGTAGCACAAGTCATGGTCAAAAGGAAGTACTAAACTAGAGGATCAGTTGATCAGTGAACTTCCTTTGCAATTGATACAGGTTAGCTCAACAGATACTTCACCTGGCCCTCAAAGACCTTAAGGCAGTGCCGCTAATTTGCAGGTAGAAGTATTATAGAAGTTACTGTCACTTTCAGGAATTTATGGCCCTGCCTAGCATGGATCGCCTCTTAGTGGGCCCACTGCTTTGACACAGGGTTGTTTCTTATCTCAGAGCTGAGGGTGTTCACTGTTTCTTTTCTTGGCAATTGACACAACCTTGAGGAAGCACAGTGGCTTGATTGTCCTTCATTATGACCAAATTCTACAACACTTGAGCTAGTCTTTCCACGTATTCACTCTGTGTAATTCTGATTCTCTATCCCAAGCATGCCTCCCCTTCTTGGTTTTGGATTCCCATCCTCATATTTCATAACCTGATTCTGTCACTATAGTCTCTTCCCTTTGGGGCCCTTATTCCTTGAAAGTTTAGAAAGCCAAAAAACAATACAAAACAGAAGAACAACAACAACAACAAAAAAACCCACAGTAACTGCTCTCTCATCTTAGCAGCTGGTTTTTTTAGACTAATTATTTCTAAATACATTATAAATGCAGTAGATTATATGCAATTATATTTTTCTTCAGTTTAGCCACAGATTCAAGTTCCTTCAGTCTTTTTAATAGTTTAATACTTGCATATATTATCCACTTATTATTGGTTGTTTCCATACTTCAGTGTTTCCACACACAATGTTGAACATTGTGCATACTCTGCAATAAAAATTTTCCTGCATATAACTTTTCTATTATGCTGGATACTTTCCTTAAGGCAAATTCTCAGTTGTGCATCAAAGTTTGTAGAAATCTTTATAATTTTGCTGGTGTTAAAATCCTTTCCCTTGTATTTAATAATGCCTAAACATTATAAAAATTAAAATAGTACAAATATTTTATTACAGAAAAACAGTATTGCCATCTTCAGTTTCATTTTCAAGAAGTAGTAATTCTTAACATTGTGTTTTAAGATATGTCCGTTTCCTTTATTTAACTAAATGATATATTTATACAGTGAACTTTTAATTTGCTATTTACTATTTTCTATAATCAATGAATTGCTTGCTATCAAAAGTGAGGATTTTTTTTTAATTGATACAATCCTCATCTGTCCTTTCAATATTGTCATTTCTCTAATTTTGTTAGTTGTTTTAAATAAAAATTATATAAACATCAATTTCTTATTTCATCCACTTTAAACTATGCTTCATGGATTCCCACTACATAGAATAAATGTATTAAGCACCCATCCCCATCACCACCTTTTTTCCTTCTTTGTTACCTCTCTCAAATTACGTCAAATTTAACTATAATTTTACATTACCAAGCTGGCAATATTTTAATTTTAGCTTAGTAACATTAATTAAAATATCAGTTATATCCAAGCTTTGTCCACAAGTTTATTCCAATCATTGAAAAATAATTAGCAAATATTCAGTAAAATGTATATGAGTATATTTTCACTTTAAAATCACATAATACTAGGATTACACTTTCTCTACAGATCAATGTGACTTATTTTTTTACATGCATTCTCTTGTTGAAAAGCATGATGTAGTACCTTCGGATCTATCCAAATGTACTATATATCTGTATATATCTAATCTATATATATCTAGAATATATAGATATATAAAGGCAAATTCTCAATTGTGTATCAAAGTTTGTATAGATATATAGATATATATGGAATATATATATATATATATATATATATATAGAATAGATATATATCTATCTGTATATTCTATATATATATCTATATATTCTTTGTAGGTTGTCTGGTTAGTTCATTGTATCCTGGAGTTCATCTTTGCATACGCTTTTGTTGCTGAGAGCAAAATAATATTCTTATTGTCCTAATGATTTACGCTTTTACTTCTTCTTCTATGTAATGGTGTAGTTCATCCCACTTAAAGTACATCTACTATTTCTTTTCTGAAGATGATGCAGAAACATCATTTGAAATTTAAGGATAATCATGAAGCCAGATAGTCTTTTGGGAACATATAAAGAACTTCTAATTCCCTATTGCTGGAGGATAGTAAAAGATAAGAATTAGGACCAGATATAATTATAAAGGTGACATAGAATGTCATTAAGATGTGTCTACTTTCTATTTGCAAAAAGAGAGGAGAGGTAGGTGAATAGGAGACGTCAAAACTGTATGTTTTTCTTGAAAACTAACAGATAAAAATGTTTTCCCCAATCATTGCTCAATTCTTAACTGGGTTCATTAATCCTGTAACTCTATACTATTTAATATATCTTATTATTTTAAACAGAAAAAAATCATGAAAAACTTAGGTTTGTAAAATAACTTAATTATTTGGGCTGTATTGCTCAGTTGTATGGACCAAGCAGTCAATCAGTAAGCCTTTTCCCTGCCAAACTGAAGTTTCTTGAATAGATCAACTTAACTGCTTTCTACCATTCTATTACCTTCAATGTAGGTGGTCTACTCTGATGATTTCCTCCTAAATGACTTTCTAAAATATTAATGACAGCTGTTGTATATTAATTAATTAATTCTACGATTGTATTTTGAGTAAATACAGTGTACCAGATACTATGGTAAGTGTTTTATCTGTGTGACCTCATTAAGTCCATAAATCAGTTTGAATTGGACCTGAACCTGGGAGATCAGAACTTACAGAGCCTCTATTTAAATCAAAATTGTCTGACTCTTCGTCTTTTGTGATTAAACACAATTCATATTGTTTCTGAATCACAGCTATTTTAGAGTATCTGGCAAGACCACCAGGAAATTTTAACAAACAGAGCTATTAAGATAATTGTCTAAATGGGTTGAATCAATCAATCAGCTCACATATTTAAAGGCTGCTTATTTGGCTCTTTTTCTCTCTCTTTTTCTCTGGCTTCCTGTCTATGGCCATTTCATTGCTCTTTAGCACTTCCATTAGAGATTTGGCATGAAAAGAGAAAAAAGATGAAAACTAAATGAGGCTATTTGAATTTCCCAATAGGTGTAGCAATTTTTAAATATTCCTTCAGAGGAGTATGATGCAGTGTAGATAAGCTCACCTACTCATCCAGAAGGTCATATACCATATTTAAGCATTATCCTTTTCGTCCATTGGAAATTAGGCATGTGTAAATCCACGTGAACTGATTTGAAAATACTGCAAAATCTGCCTTTTCAAAATGTTTGCAAGTTGCAGTGATACAGTAGGTTTATTGATTATCCAATTAATTCTGATTAGTGTATTTTATTTCATTATGTTTTTATTTCATTTTTTCATTAAATCATGGTATTGAGAAGTCATTCACACATCATAAAATCTGCCAATTTACATTGAGTCATTTCATATGATTTTTAATAGTTATCCTGAGTGGGGCAACTATTAACATAAATCAATTTTAAAACAATCTTATCCCTACAATAAGATCTCATATGCCCATTTACTGTAAATATCCAATCTTATCCCAGCCCTAGGCACCCACTAATCTGCATTCTGTCTCTATAAATTTGCCTTTCCTGACTGTGTAATATAAATGGAATCATGCAATACATTGTCTCTTGCGTCTGGCTTCTTTAAATTAACAATATAGATTGACATTCATTCAAGATGTAGCCCGTGTCAGTAGCTTGTTCCTTTTCAATGCTAAATAGTATGCCATTTTATTAATATACCACATTGTGTACATCTGTTTACCAGTTGATAGATATTTGGATTAATTTGGGCTATTATGAATAATGATGCTGTGAATATTCATATATGTTTCTTTGGATGAAGATGCTCAAAAGCATCTTCATGGAGAACCTATCTGCAACGTTAGTACACAGACTAATCAAGACAGCTGATGATAAAATGGGGCATTGCATCTGGATCAGTCTCTACCTGGCTGGTAATGAAAACATGATTACTGGTGCTAAGTGGAGCACAGGTAGATTCTGGCAAAAGGTGCTCATCCATTTGCTAAAACAATCACCCTGGTGATTTGCAGTTCTTTAGTAGCCAACAGGAATGATTTAAAGGGTGTGATATATCAGTCCTTAGAGAAGAATGGGGACATTGTAATAATAATGACAATGAATTTGAGTGGCTTTTGCTAAGAGGCACTGACACTCTGGATAAAGATAACAAATAGCTGCAGGGTATTAATTTCCAAGAGAAAGCTAAGTGTGAACACCAGACAGCTTCCTGGGAAACATTCAAAGTGGCCTTTAACTCCTACAGCTGAAATATAGAAGAAGCTGAGGACCAGGACCAATACTTAATAGAGTGTCTGTGCTCCAAAGAAAGGTATATTCCCAATAAAACTAGGTCAGCTGTGACAAGATCAGCACTATGATTGGAAATGCATTAACTTGAATTCACAGATTTTTCTGAAAACTCTGGGCATATAGAAATGGCCCAAACCTTTCTACTAAGAACTTATATCCCTGCCTTCATAAAAAAATGCAGAAGCCTCTCCTTTGAATGATAACGTGCATTTTGGAAATGGCCCTTTGTCTTTTCTTGACAACTAAGTCTAGAAATAAGATTAAGTTTCAACATAATTATAATTAACCATGTGAGGTATGTTGGACCTTATAAAGAACTATAGGAAACTGAGTCAAAATGTATTGGCAGCGCTGGGTAGGTTTGAAGTCTGAGAGTGCTTCATTAAGTGGGACAGAATGTAAGTGTGGATAAGATAGAATTTATCATTTTGCAGGTATTTGATTAGATACAAGATTTAGTATCCTGGTTAAAATTCAAGAAGATAAAGCAAATTTACTACTGTCATTGTTCCTGGAAATATGGAAAAATTTATGTCTCATGCAAAGGGTAGATGAAATAACAAAAATGCCTTTACAGATGGTACACCAAGTACCAAGGCATTGTACTGGAGGAATGTGCTGGTGATGGAGGAACAGATATCATTAAAGTAGTCAGTATTGATTTTTCTCTCTGGGCCAAGCCGTACCCTTTTCAATAGATACCACCACACACTGCTGGAATAGAGAAATTTAAAAAGGCAGAAAACCAAGTGTTGGTAAGCATATAAATTAAACTCATACATTGCTGATGGAAATCTAAAACCGTGTGACCACTTTGAAAAGTATTTTGGCAATTCCTTATACAATTAAACATATACTTACCATAAGCCTAGTAATTGGAGTCTTGAATATTTACCTAAGATAAATGAACGTATATATTATTACAAATATCTGTACAAACATTTTATTGTCGTTTTTCTCATAATAGCTGAAAATTATAAGCAACGAAAATATCAACAGGTTAATGATCAACTTTTGATCTATCCATATAATATAATAATACCAATACAAAGAATGATCTATTGATGCATGAAATTACAAGAAAGATTCTCAAAATCATTGTTCTAAGTGACAAAACACAAATACAAAAGGGTATTTACTGTATTTTCCATTTATATGGAACACTTAAAGAGGCAAATCTCATTTATAGGGATACAAAGCTCATTGTGCCATGGATGGAGAGAGAACCACCAACAGTAATAGATGGCTGTATTCTGTATCTTGATTGTGGTGATAGTTACTTGAGTGTATATATGTGTGTTAAAATTCATTGATGTGTATTCTTAAAATGGATGTATTTAATTGTGTTGCAATTCATAGTAATATTTATTTCAATAAAAGGCAGTTATAAAAATAAGAAGGAAAACTCAAGAAATATTAGTCTACTTTTTTTCCGAGCTCCACCAGCAGTGTTTTCTCCAAATAATCTCTAGGGTGTTCTTAAAGTATGTAAAGGATAGACTTTACCAGATTTGAAAGTTTCCATTTTAAAGTTGCACCCAGAGAGGCAAAATGTACTGCATGCTGACTTACTTTTCTTCCTACCTCTTTTTAATTTAATATAATTTTTATTTATTTATTTATTTATTTTTTGCTGTACGTGGGCCTCTCACTGTTGTGGCCTCTCCCGTTGCGGAGCACAGGCTCCGGACGCACAGGCTCAGCGGCCATGGCTCACGGGCCTAGCCGCTCCACGGCATGTGGGATCCTCCCGGACGGGGGCACGAACCTGTGTCCCCTGCACCGGCAGGTGGACTCTCAACCACTGCGCCACCAGGGAAGCCCTAATTTTTATTTTATATTGGAGTATAGTTGATTTATAATGTTGTGTTTGTTGCAGGTGTACAACAAAGTGATTCAGTTATATATATATACATATATCCATTCTTTTTCAGATTCTTTTCCCATATAGTTTATTACAGAATATGGAGTTCCCTGTGCTATACAGTAGATCCTTGTTGATTATCTATTTTATATATATTTAGTGTGTGTATGTTAATCTCAAATTCTTAATTTATCCTGCCCCCCCAACCTTTCACCTTTAGTAACCATAAGTTTGTTTTCGAAGTCTGTGAGTCTGTTTCTGTTTTGTAAATAAGTTCATTTGTATCATTTTCTTTTTTTAGATTCCACATATAAGTGATATTCTTATGTCTCTTTAGTTCAGCTTCCTTATTTTCTGCAGGAGCCAGAAGACAAACAAACTAAAAAGAAAATAAAATAAAAACATGTAAGAGAAAAAAATTTACAGCACCATGGCCTAGTATAACACATTTGTTAAAGGGACTCTCAAGTTGATACATACGAATATAATTTTGCTCTAAAGTTACTCTCTAAACCAGTTTCTTCTTGCCACTAGATGGAGTTCCATAATCTCCACTTCCACACATTTGAGCTCCAATCACATGCTCATTTAAGCAATTACAATAACTACTCCATTGTCATAATCATAACCAATCAAAAGCTTTCTTCCTTGAGGTTCAAACTGCAAAGACTGCACTGGGGAGTGACGTAGGAGGAAAGAAACTGGACTTGGATAGAGGGTTTCACTCTGTTTTCTCTAACTTTATGTATTTCTCCCCTCCCTTCATGAGGCTGCTTCTGTTCTCTACAGATATAGAACAAGAAGGAGAACAGAGATGTAAGTGTAGCAGATGTCTTTGTGGAAGGACATATGTGATGATTCCTTCTGAATTGCATTTCAGTTATTCTTAATCCCTTAGAACACTTGTGTGGTTTTCTCAAATGTTTCTCTTTAAGATCTCCCAACTCCAATTTGATAGGGTCAGTACCTCTCATCCAGCTGGGAGCTAATGATTTCCCATTCAACTCTGGATATCCAGTGGTCCACCTTCTGCTAGGTTACAAACCCTCTCTTGTCTGATGTTTTAATAAGGTCTAAGGAAACTTCAGTTATATTCTTTTATGCATACCTCATTTTGCCCAGACAGAGGTGAGGGTACATTTCCAGTCTTACCTTCTAAGCTTTCATGGGTCACTTAAGTCAGCCTGTTGTCTGTAGAATTTCATGGCGATACCCACTAAAATTGCAGGGCTCACATAAGTTTTCTAATGATCCCCTGAAAGTCCTCTCATTTGGTTGATAGTAAAAAGAAATCACCTGTATTAGGGTTGTCCAGAGAAGCAGAACCAGTAAAATAAATATGGATCTATAGAAGGAGATTTATTATGAGGTTTCACAATTATGGAGTCTGAGAAGTCCCATGTTATGCTATCTGGAAGCTGGATGGCCAGGAAAACTGGTAGTATAAATCCAGTCAAATCTCAAAGGCCTGAGAACCAGCAAAGCCAATGGTGTAAGTCCTGTCCTGTGTTCAAAGGCCCAGGAGCACTGAAGTCTGAGGGCAGCAGAAAATGGATGTCCCAGCTCAAGCAGAGAGCAAATTTTCCCTTCTTCTGCCTTTTTGTTCTGTTAAGGCCCTCAGAGAATTGGCTGAGGCACACCTGTACTGCTGAGGGCAGTCTTCTTCATTCTATCTGTCCAAATGCTAATCCCATCCAGAAACACCCTCACAGACACTCCAGCAATAATTTTTTATCTGCTGTCTGAATATCCCTTACTTCAGTCAAGTTGATACATAAAATTAACAATCAGAACATCCCTACACCTTCCCCATCTAAGTGGGGTAAGAAGAGATCTAGAGGACAGTGACAATGTTACTTAAAAAGAATGAACCCCAAAATAAATGCACACATACATAGGCAATTAATTTATGACACAGGAGCTAAGAGTACACCATGGGGAAGGATAGTCTTTTCAATAAATGACGCTGATAAAACTGGACAACCACATGCAAATGAATGAAACTGCATCCCTATCTTATGCCATACACAACAATCAAAGTGGATTAAAACAAACCCACAGCTAACATCATTCTCAATGGTAAAAAACTGAAACCATTTCCACTAAGATCAGGAGCAAGACAAGGTTGCCCACTCTCACCACTATTATTCAGCATAGTTTTGGAAGTTTTAGCCACAGCAGTCAGAGAAGAAAAAAATAAAAGTAATCCAAATCTGAAAAGAAGTAAAACTGTCACTGCAGATGACATGATACTACACATAGAGAATCCTAAAGACATTACCAGAAAACTACTACAGCTAATCAGTGAATTTGGTAAAGTAGCAGGATACAAAGTTAATGCACAGAAATCTCTTGCATTCCTATACACTAATGATGAAAAATCTGAAAGAGAAATTAAGGAATCACTCCCATTTACCACTGCAAAAAAAAGAATAAAATACCTAGGAATAAACCTACCTAAGGAGACAAAAGACCTATATGCAGAAAACTATAAGACACTATGAAAGAAATTAAAGATGATGCAAACAGATGGAGAGATATACTATGTTCTTGAGTTGGAAGAATCAACATTGTGAAAGTGACTATACTGCCCAAAGCAATCTGCAGATTCAGTGCAATCCCTATCAAACTACCAATGGCATTTTTCGCAGAACTAGAACAAAAAATTTCACGACTAGTAGGGAAACACAAAGACCCTGAATAGCCAAAGCAATCTTGAGAAAGAAAAATGGAGCTGGAGGAATCAGACTCCTGTACTTCAGACTATACTACAAAGCTACAGTAATCAAGACAGTATGGTACTGCCACAAAAACAGAAATATAGATCAATGGAACAGGATAGAAAGCCCAGAGATAAATCCACACACCTTATTTTTGGTCACCTTATTTTTGATAAAGGAGGCAAGAATATACAATGGAGGAGAGACAGCCTCTTCAATAAGTGGTGCTGGGACAACTGAAAAGCTACATGTAAAATAATGAAATTAGAACACTTCCTAACACTGTACTAAAATAAACTGAAAGTGGATTAAAGACCTAAATGTAAGGCCAGACACTATCAAACTCTTAGAGGGAAACATAGGCAGAACACTCTATGACATAAGTCACAGCAAGATCCTTTTGGACCCACCTCCTAGAAAAATGGAAATAAAAACAAAAACAAATAGGACCTAATGAAAGTTAAAAGCTGTTGCACAGCAAAGGAAACCATAAACAAGATAAGACAACCCTCAGAATGGGAGAAAGTATTTGCAAAAGAAGCAACTGACAAAGGATTAATCTCCAAAGTTTACAAGCAGCTCATGCAGCTCAATATCAAAAAACAAACAACCCAATCCAAGGCAGAAGACCTAAATAGACATTTCTCCAAAGAAGTATACAGATTGCCAACAAATTAAGTATACAGATTGCCAACCCTCTTGCACTGTTGGTGGGAATGTAAATTGATAAAGCCACTATGGAGAAACGGTATGGAGGTTCCTTAAAAAACTAAAAATAGAACTAGCATATGACCCAGCAATCCCACTACTGGACATATACCCTGAGAAAACCATAATTCAAAAAGAGTCATGGGCTTCCCTGGTGGCGCAGTGGTTGAGAGTCCGCCTGCCGATGCAGGGGACGCGGGTTCGTGCCCCTGTCCCGGAGGATCCCGCGTGCCGCGCAGCGGCTGGGCCCGCGAGCCATGGCCGCGGAGCCTGTGTGTCCGGAGCCTGTGCTCCGCAACGGGAGAGGCCACAGCAGTGAGAGGCCCGCGTACAGCAAAAAAAAAAAAAAAAAAGAGTCATGCACCACAATGTTCATTGCAGCTCTATTTGCACTAGCCAGGACATGGAAGCAACCTAAGTGTCCATTGACAGATGAATGGATAAAGAAGATGTGGCACATATATACAATGGAATATTACTCAGCCATAAAAAGAAATGAAATTGAGTTATTGTTGTGAGGTGGATGGACCTAGAGTCTGTCATACAGAGTGAAGTAAGTCAGAAAGAGAAAAATACCGTATGCTAACACATATATATGTAATCTAAAAAAAAAAAAAAAAAAAAAAGGTTCTGAAGAACCTAGAGGCAGGACAGGAATAAAGATGCAGATGTACAGAATGGACTTGAAGACATGGGGAGGGGGAAGGGTAATCTGGGACAAAGTGAGAGAGTGGCATGGACTTATATATACTACCAAATGTAAAGTAGATAGCTAGTGGGAAGCAGCTGCATCACACAGGGAGATCAGCTCGGTGCTTTGTGACCACCTAGAGGGGTGGGATAGGGAGGGTGGGAGGGAGATGCAAGAGGGAGGAGATATGGGGATATATGTATATGTATAGCTGATTCACTTTGTTATAAAGCAGAAACTACCATACCAATGTAAAACAATTATACTCCAATAAAGATGTTAAAAAAAGGATTAAAGACTTGAAAGTAAGCTTTAAAAACATAAACCCCCTAGAAGAAAACATAGTGGGTAAGCTCCTTGACATTGGTCTTGGCAGTGTTTTGTTTTTTTTCTTTTTAGATTTGAAACCAAAAGTAAAGGCAACAAAAGCAAAAATAAACAAGTGGGACTACATCAAATGAAAAAGTTTTTGCACAGGAAAGAAAACTATAAACAGAATGAAAAGGCAACCTCTGGAATGGGAGAAAATATTTGCAATTCATGTATCTAAGATATTAATATCCAAAATGTATAAAGAACTCATACAATTCAATAACAGCAAAAAATTTTGATTAAAAATTTGGCAGAGGAAGTGAGTAGAAACTTTTACAAAGAATACATACAGATGGCCAACAGGTACACGAAAAGGTGATCCATATTACTAATCATCAAGAATATGCAAATCAAAACCACAATGAGGTATTTTCTCACACCTGTTGAATGACTGTCTTCAAAAAGACAAGAGATAATAAGTGTTGGTGAGGACGTGGTGTACACTGTTGGTAGGAATGTAAATTGGTGCAGCCACAATGGAAAACAGTATGGAGGTTCCCCAAAAAGTTAAATACAGAACTTCCATATGATCCAGCAATTCCACTTCAGCGTAGATATCCAAAGGAAATGAAATCACTGTATCAAAGAGATTTCTGCACTTCCATGTTCATTGCAGCATTATTTGCAATAAAAGACACGGAAACAACCTAAATGCCCATCAGTGGATGAATGGATAAAGAATATGTGGCACACACACACACACACACACACACACACACACACACACTGGAATGTTATTCATCTACAAAAAAGAAGGAAATCCTACCATTTGTGACAACATGAATGAACACTGAGGGCATTATACTCAGTGAAATCAGTCAGACAGAGAAAGACAAATACTGTATGATCTCATTTATATGTGGAATCTAAAAAAAAAATGTGATGGGTGTTAACTGGACTTATTGTGATCATTTCACAATATATACATATATCAAATCATTGCGTTGTATACCTCAAACTAATAAGTCTATTATATCTCAATAAAACTCGGTCGGGGGAGCCTCACAGGATTTTTAACAAAATGCTATGGAAAGAAAAAAATGATCTTGTTCAATTTACTCAGTTTTCACACTTCTATACCTTCAGTAAGGGTCACGGAACCGGTTTTCCACATTTCTCTTTGTAAGTCAATCAGTTGGTCATCTAGCTTGTCAGTTTGGAACTAAAGGTGTGGTGGTGTTTTTTTTTTTTCTTTTCAACTTTTAATATCTCACATGAAATAGAATAAGAAGCTGACTTTTTGGAGAAAGAGCCTCATGAAGAGTTTGTGCTACTACCACTCCAGTTATAATAAAGGACCTACTGGTATAGGACTAGCCATAGTGCACATGATGACGTGCTGTTATCATTTTTAAATGGTGACTGTTCTGAACCGCTAAATTGTTATAATTTGGGGTAGTTAGGCAAAGAAAGAATTTCTTTTCCTGGAACATATAACAGCAATATAATAAATGAGTGATGCAAAAATCAGTATCAAATCAATAGAATCATAATATGCTTATTGTAGCTACTTTTATTTTAAATAATTCAAAATATTTTAATCACTCTAAAATGATTTCTGTTTGGATAATAGAGTTTACCAACCCCTGTCTAGTATATCTAATGCAATCAAGTATCCTTTGGGAGATTGTTTACAGATGAATACTGGTAATTTACAGATGAATAAATGATCTCAAAGATGTTAAATGACTTGTACCAAGCTACAAAGCTGGTAAGTGTAAGTGGTGGGCCTCCATATCAACTCTAATGACTCTTAGTCCAATATCCTATTCACAAGATTGCACATGACAATGTTTATTAGCACAGTTTCTTTAAACATGAAAATTTGAAATAGAAAAAAAAAATCCTGCAAATAACAAATACATATTTTAAGAGGCCATCAATATTTTCAGATACTCAGAAAATAGAACTGAAACTTACAATACGAAATTAAAATGGACATTATATGGCCTGCAAGTAACTGTCAACTTAACTATTTAGTAAGGAAGAAAAAAGGTATATGATCACTTAAGGTGATATGAATTTTATTAAGATATGCTTTAGTTAGAACTGTGAGAGCCCTTTGAGATTTGAGTTTAAAAATTGTAGTTACAACTGCTAATGTGTTTTTTTCTTGCTAATATTTTGAGATCTGATCTTCTCAAATTTAAAATGATACATGCTTCAGTTTTTATTTAAAAGTTCCCTTATTTTGTAATTTCTTAAAACCTACATTCAAATGAGTTTATTTCTCCATTTAGCAATTTCATAAAAGAAATGTTATATTAATTTCTCCATAACACAACATAATATTGAGTAATAAGAGATATTTCATTAATTAGGAAAGCACTGTAGTAGTTCTAATATGGAATTAGAAAATGTTCGTCATATTTTAAAATGACATGAAGTGATAGTAATTAGATAACACAGACTTTGTTATATTTTTTCATTAAAGAAATAATAATTATTCATGTTAACAGAAGCCAAATTGCATAGAAGGTATTGTGTTTTGACAGTCATATTTGCTAGCGTTCCCATAATGAAATACCACAGACTGGATGACTTAAACAACAGAAATTTATTTTCTTACAGTTGTGGAATCTGAAAGTCTAAGATTAAAGTGTTGGCAGGTTTGGTTTCTCCTGAGGCCTCTTTTCTCGGCTAGCAGATGGCAGTTTTCTTGCTGTGTTCATATACAGCCTTTTCTCTGTGCATATGTGCCCCTATTGTCTCTTCCACTTATAAGAAAACCAGTATTATTGGTTAGGGCCCCATTCTTAAGATTTCATTTAACCTAATTTCCTCTTTAAAGGCCTCATCTCCAAGTACATTCACATTTGAGGTACTAAGGATTAGAACTTTAGCATTTGAATTTGAGGGGGGGCACAATTCAGTCCATAACAGTAAACTTTATATTTTACTGTCTTCACTTTAGGCTGTGATACACTCCAATTAATAGGTTATTTTATTTTTCATTATAATACCAACATGATTCTTAAAGGGTTCTCTTTGTCAAAACAGGCAAGATATGATTTATAGAAAATTGATGATATTGTTTTACTGTCTGTAAAATTCAGCAAAGATGATGATGAACAGAGTCAAGGGCCATCCTGAAGAATAAGTCATGGCAGATGTGATCATTAAATTGTATTTCAAATCTAATAAACTGTTTGGCTTGATGAAGCCTGGAATCTGATGATAAGTGTGAGGCTTTTCACCTTCTGCTGTCTAATGCTGCTAGAAAGTTCACGTAAGAATATATGGTGTTTATCTTACTGATGAACTGTAGAATTCAGTTTTGGGGAAATTACTGGGAAGCAAAAGATTAAGGAAGATTGAATTACATATATTTAATTATTTGAAATGCATTGAGGTTCAAATTTAAGACTCGCCATTCTGAAGAGAAAAACTAAGCTGGAGGTTTCTGTACTAATTCTTGATGATAGCTTTGGGATTGGCTAAAATGAATATTGAAATTTGTAGGAGAGAGGACCAGAATAGAATATCATCTTATGCAGACATATGTGGTTGTATTTTTTTCTTTTATCAGGGCTTTACTATCAGTATTATTCCAAGAGATTTAAATTCATATATTCAAAAATTTGTAAGGAAATTTTGTCTTACATTCGTAATAGATTATTTTCACATGCAGGTGAGATCGGCAGTGCTGGTAGGTATATAGATGTTTAAGATGAAAAATTTTAAATTAAACTGATCATTTTTCTTTCAGAATATTGAAAATGTGGATGCAACCTTAAAGAAAACTCAGGATATTATTCTTAAAATATTTGCATATAAGCAAATAATTGTTAAGTGCCTGTAGTATCACTGTGCACTTAAATGTATGTAATAAATATCTGCTAGCTGAGTAAAGGGATGATGAATGCAAAGAGAAATTGAGATTAATTCAACAAATTTTGTCAGTAATCACAGTGTATTCACTTTCATCATCAATACAGATCTTTAAAGGCATTTTTAAACACTTATCATAGTATTAATTCAGTAATAACTTCTAAAATAAAAAAATAGGTAGTATTACGCTAATCCCTTTGTCAGGTTTCTGTCAGTCTTGGCAGAGTAGAGTATGAAAAATAGACCTCACAACTATATTATTTAATCTAGAGGGAAGATATGATATAAACTATTACAAAATTCTATTGACTTAGAATTACTTATAAACTGCATGCACTGATTTAATGAAATTTTAATATCTGTTTCTTCTGGTAACAAAGAATGCCCCCCCGCCATGGATTTACATTTCTGTTGAGGATTATGTTTGGGGAGAGGCAGTATAAGAACTGAAAGACACTTTTAATCTTTGCAATACTGTATGGAAGCATAGTTCCATCACATATGTTATGAGTGTTTCTAATGATTAATCTTAATCTTGTGACAATTCTTTTGAAACCTTTATTGGACCTCTTTCTGTATTTTAAAAATATTTATATATGACAGTGGAAAGTGCAAAAAGAGATAGCAAAATCAGAAGTAGCCAACTGTTTTTTTTAGCATTTACAGGCATACTATATGTTATCTTAAATATTAATATTTAAGTATGTCCAATGTTGGTATTAGTATGCTATAAAAATAATCTTACTAAATATATCAGAAGATTATTATTATCAGATTATTATCCATAATTTCTTTATAGTATTAAAATGATTTAATAAATTGCATTTTTGTAATTTTTATTTGACACTATTATTATAGATATATACAGAAGTACATCATAAAAATCCAGTAAAAAGTAAACTATGTTGAAAAACAAGATCCAGGATTCTTCAACTTCATGTGTCTTCAAATAAGTTGATGATAACATAAATGATTTTCTATTAAAAGTAATAACAAAATCTAAAAACTTTAAAAAGAAATCTATGATATTATTTGCACAATGAAGAGTTAAATCTATAGTGGTTTAAAGAAGACAATATGAATAAATTAAATTATAGACAATTGTGTTACAGCAGTAAGGAAATAAAAAACAAACAAATAAACACAGCAGAATGCTATAGAAAAAATGCTGATCTTAGATAAACGTTAGCACCAGCAGACACAGGGCACCATGCCATAGCAAAAAAAAAAAAAAAAAATCAATAAAAGAATTCCAAGTGAATGTTAGTAGACAGTGACTCATATCCAAAACTTTGAAAATTTCATGTCATAGCTGTGTTGAGTGGAATGAGAAAGTACATCTTAATTCACTGTATGAAACTTGGTGATTTTTGGAATTTGTTTTTCTCAGTGTACCCTCAAATAGTTTCAATAATAGTATGCCATTGAAAAATAGCTTTATTAGCTTTTTAAAAGCTGTGGTGATTATTTTTTAAATTATATTGTGCTAAACAAATCACTTTTCTAAATTGATCTTTCTATAGCAGAATATTCCCAAGGTCTGTAGAACTTAATGTTTTAATAGGAATGCATATAAAAATTGTGTTTTACTGGGTTTGTTATGCATATTTTAGAGTCACAATACACCATTGACTTGGTGTTAAACTTTTGTAGGTAGAGTAGATCTTTGCAAGTACTAATATCAGTGAGTGAACTTATATATAATAATTTAATAAATACTATTTTAAATAGTATTAGGTACTACAAAATGCTCAAAACAATCTCAAATAGTATTTTATTAGTTTTTCTAACAAAAAGGAGAAAAGGAGACATAGACATTATACAACTTGCCGACCTTGTTGTGTAACCAAGTTTAAGACCCAGATTTTTATCCTCTGAATTCTATACTGATCCCTAGATTGTAATGACTCGTGGCAGCATGTGGTAACTGATGACAAAACTATTGGTATTGCCATTTTAGAAAATTGTAGAACAAAAGAAAAAAATTTGGCATCCTAAAGCCTTCTTGCTGGAGTTAAGATTATTCTCAACTAGCGGAGGAAGGAAAGCATAGGCTCAGTAAACTGAAGTATAGGTTTTAAGTGTAGATATTTCTTGATAGAAGACTTGAAAATAATGTCTATCAAAACAAAAAATAGAATTTAGTTCCCTAGGCCAAGTAGAGGCCTCACAAAGAAAATATACCATAGAAACATATTTGAGGTAGATAGAAATAGTTCTAATCTATCAAATTTTGAGCAACCTTGCACAACCCCCATATGAGCCATGATGGTGAAGTTCAGGGGACCTGAATAACTGAGGCTTGACACCAAGTTAAATCAAATGAAGAACTTCAAAACCATTAGTTGGCTGGTTATTTCCAAAAATTGGTTAAGTTAAACTAAGACAAAGTCATCCTTAGACTCAAAAACCTTATCTTCATTATAGGTCGAAACTTGGGGACATTTTTGTGAGTATGTTGGAAAAAATACACATTTTAATGTTGGTGGAAATGGAGCTGTGATGGATAAACATTGTTTCTGAGATAGATTTTTGATTGCCAAGTAAGAATTACAAGTGAATCAGATTTTGCTCAAAATGATTGATGAAGTGCTAGTGATGCAGTAAATAATAAGTACTAGTGCAATATCTTTAGTCCATAATTTTTTTTTTTTTTTTTTTTTTTTGCGGTACACGGGCCTCTCACTGTTGAGGCCTCTCCCGTTGCGGAGCACAGGCTCCGGACGTGCAGGCTCAGAGGCCATGACCCACGGGCCTAGCTGATCCGTGGCATGTGGGATCCTCCCGGACCGGGGCATGAACCCGTGTCCCCTGCATCGGCAGGCGGACTCTCAACCACTGCGCCACCAGGGAAGCCCTTCTTTATTCCATATTTTAAGTTTTGTTGGGTTCATCCTGGAAGCATTATATATATGCACAGGTATATATTCACATATATATTACATGCATATCACTTATATGATATATGTCTGTGCTTAAATATATTTGAATCTATATATACTTTATATATTCTATATATAATGTATATTCAAACATAACTATATCTTTCCTAGAAATTTTACAGTCAGATATGAAAACTAATGGTTTAAATGTCTATATGTATGAAAATAAAAGCAATATGGACATCATAAAAATGTCTAAATATGCTCATATTACAGTATAACAAATTCATTTCTCACATATGTATTACTTATTTTAAATTAATATTTATTTTTTCTTATTTTCCTGGAAATTTATTTTGAAGTTAAGTTGAATTTTCTCCTCTTTATTATTCCTTAGCAATATAGCAAATAGCTTGTCTTGGATTTAAGAACAAAATAATCTGGACAACATTCTGATTAGTGGATGGAATAGTTTGAGACAAAAAAATTGTTCTAGTATATACTAACTTATGTGGTGAAGACTCTGCTAACACATTAGTGTTTGTTTCTCTTAAGGGGAGAACTTAGTGAGGAGAATATCCATACAAAGTGATTTGAGATATAAAAGAACTCTATACAGTAAACTGGACACTGAAGTATTTGACTTATAAAATGGAAAAATTACAAGGAAAATTATTATTTAGATTTGAACCTAGTGGAAAACCTAGTTTCAAACAGAGTGCTTACCAAGTCTCATTTGTCTGGTGTTTGCTTTATGTTTGCATTTTAAGGATTTAACAGAGTTTTCCTGAACTGGGTAGAAGAGAGAGAGAGGGAGAGAGAGATTGATTTTATTGTAATAGCTAAATTATTGAAATAAGACAAGGGTCAGTGTTTTTCAGATTACTGTAAATTTTGTTAGCTAAACAAATTCCAAGATATTTTGCTGCTGAGTAAAATTTACAGTGTATTCAGTCATGCTATATGAGAAATTTTAGCTCAGGAATTTTTTAGCTCAGGAATTTTTCCAAAAGAAATTTTTTAATGAAACAATATGATAATTTTAATTAAACAATAAAAATCTATTTCAGAAGTAATATATATATATGTTTGATAAACCATTTAAAATTTTAGGATTTACCCCATTTTTAAATTTCTTTCATTATCTTTTTATTATTTCATATTTTAAAAGGTGAATTCTATTAATATTTTGGAATTAAATCTTTGGGGAGTTTAGCTTTTGGAGTTAGAGACTGAGATCGTACTTTTCAAACTTACTTATTTCTGAAAAAATGACTTCCAAGTTAAATATTTCTCTCTAGCTATTTCCTACGTTTTATTACAGTAATTTAGTCTCAGTTATCCATAATCTCTTTTAAGCTTTTTTTTCTTTTGTCTGTGGAATATTTATAACTGTTTTTAGAAATAAGATATTTTTTGATATCTCCACTTATTTGTGACTTGCAGTTTATTCTAGACAGGTAATGTAGATAAGTGATGTTCATTGTTTAATAATTTGAGGATTTTTATGGCCCAGCTTGTGTTCATTTTATTGTGAGTATTCCATATCAGAAATAATAAGTTTTTACCTTTAAAACATGATAAATATTAATCCATTGATTTCATGTATCCAGTGTTACTCTGAAGAAGGCCATTTCTTAATTTTTAATATAATTGCTTTTCATTTCTATAAGTCTTCAGAACTGTTTCTTGATGGTTTAGAAACTGACTCTACCAAGTTTCTGTTTGGACTTTTTTCTGGTTTATTCTGTTTGACACTATAGGTGCCCTTTCAAGCTGATGTTTTGTATATTTTTAAAATTAAATTTGGGCGACTCTGAGTTTTCATTTCTTCAAATATTTCTGCCAGAATATCTATCAAGTATGAGGATGACATAACTATCTGTAGATTTGAAGAGATTTACATGAGTATGATACTCTGATGCCTCTTGGAGAATTCTTTAAGGCTTCAGGTTTGTTTTTTTGTTTTTTTTTTTTTTTAAATTAAAGTAGTGGAAAATCTGGCTTCCAGAAAACATGCGAAATCCAGGGTAACAAGGAAATGAAGTCTGAGAGTAAAAGCTAAGAAGTAGGCCTGGAAAGCAAAAGAACGAATCAGAACAGGAATCCAGAGAATTAGGAGAATAGTGTGTTCAAGAAGCAACTGCATTCTATATAACTACTAGTATGATAAAGAACTTAGGTTAGATTATTTCAGACATTAATTTTGTTACTGTTCTTACTCTACATTTTTCCCCATGCAGTAACACTTCCCTTCCCAGCTTTCAGTTCCTCCCGGTAGGTTTAAAAAAAACCAAGAACATGAAACCTACCAAGTTGAGTCCTGCCTTTCCCTTTGAGCCAACAAAATTCCTTCTCTTTCACATGTGAGTAAAAATTATTTCAAAATTATTAGTGTCTAATACACATGAATTAATAAATATCTTAATGGTTCATTTAGGAAATGATTTATGTCTGTGATCATCAGAAACTTCAATGTAGATCATTGACACTCTATACTATGTATTTTTTATGTAATATATGTACATATTCATATGCATAATTATTGAAGTTTTTGCAGGCCACAGACTTCAAGGTATAATATTGCCTCAAAAATTTTTTTGTAATGAATCAACGGATGTGAATATGTGAATAAACATTGCATGCTCATACTTGGGGCATACTCAACAATATCTAGGATAAGTATTGGGGCTTTATTTCTCAGATTACAAACTCAGTAGCCTCAACTTTTTATAGGTCAAGAAAAAAGTTATGATTGTAGAATATTGATTTTTAGAAGATAATCCTTTCTCTAATAGGTACAATTGAAAGCAAGTCTGTCAGAAATTGGCCAGCTTCTTTTTACTTCTAGTTTTGTGCTGTTTAAATTTTTTTTGTATTATATTCTTATGGCCATAATTGAGGTGAAAAGTTACTGAGAAAATTTCTGGTGGTGTCCTTTTCATTTCTGACATTTTGTAGTTAACTGAAATAAATGATGTAAAATTCAGGGGAGGATGTCTTTGTCATGTTTCCAAGGCTGTGGAACTCTCTGTTCCTTGCAGTTCTAAGGCTTAATATAAGAGCATTTAGGAAGAAATTCAAAAGATAGCTCTTCATCAGTATTCTGCATCTACTAAGCCAAGCTAATTCTTATTTTGGCTTAGACTTTGTCTATATAAAGACACAGGATCTAAAAACCGAATTTATGTGGAAGTAAAACATATATCCATTTACAATGATATACATATATATATATATATATATATATATATACACACACACATAAATATGTACATATCATATGTATGTATTTATATATAATAAAGAAGATATGTTTAAATATTTATACATTTCTAGTATAACACATTCAAATTTATAAAACATGATGCTCATTTAACTGGGATTGATAGATTCTAGACTTTTAAATTGAAGGCATATATTCTTCTCTTAGATGTTCTTATTAGTGTCAACTGATTCATATGGGCCATGCTGATTAATAAGCAAACCAAACAGCTGAGAAGATGATCATTAAAATCGTTTTCACTTCTCTCCTGAATTGGGATAAACCTGTATTATTTTTCACATTTCTTTTATTTTGGGCAAAGGACAGTAAAAAAATGTAATCTAATGTTAAAAATCAAAGAGTACTCATTTATTTTTGCTTAAACTAGTAATGATCTCAATACACAAACAAATACAAACAAAAAAGAAAACATCTTATCCTGCTTTAAGAGGCAATAAAAGGCAATGGAATGGGTGTGGGTTTCAGAGACAGATGTTCAAGTACAAATCCCAGCTTCACTATTTACGAGATATGACTTTGAGCCATATAACTAACTCTTATGCCTCAGTATCCTACACAGTAAAGCAAAGAATAACATCTACCTCAAGGGATGGGGTTAGAAGTAAATAAATTCATTTCTGCAAAGCATGTTGCAAAGAGCTACACCCAAAATAAGCACTTGATGAATGTTAACATATGTTGTTCATCTTTAAGGATGAAACATATTCATTTATTTATACAGTCTACAAATATAAATTAAGCTTCAATGATGTAAGCATATTATTTGGTATTGAGACTATAAGGGCAGTTCAGTCAAGGTTCTTTTTTTTTTCCTAGTAAAATTTAGCTAAACTAACTAAAAATGTACATGAATGTATATAAAGTAGATGTGTAAGTATTTGAAGGTGCATGATATAGCAGATATTCTAGGAGGTAACTGAAAAAACTTTAGGTTTGGGGAGTGTGGATGAAATGTATTGCACCTGAGGTTATCGCTGTGACCAGCTGCTGAGGCTAGTGCTCTATAAGCCCGTGCTGCTGCAGTGTCAGTACTACCACCTCTGGGGGACTTGTAACAACAAAAGCCCTGAATAATTTATTTTAACTATCCATTTTTTTTTTTACTTCATCAAACTTCACAGTTTCAGAATGGAACATCTGATTGGCTGAGGTAATGAGCCTAAGATTTAACAACCAGGGTATTGGGAAAGATACTATTATTTTCTGCTTAATTGGAAGAGATAGAAATAAAACTAGTATTTGTAAGGAAATGCTAGAGGTATAAATATAGAAGTGTGGATTCTTCTGAGGCATCAAGAATAAGTGAGATAATTCTAACTGGGACAAAGAACGTTTCATAAGAAGCAAGTCGAGCCAATTATATTTATAGTTGTTTAGAAGAAGTGGGTTTGGGACTTCCCTTGCAGTCCAGTGGTTAAGACTCTATGCTCCTAATGCAGGAGGGCACGGGTTCCATCCCTGGTCTGGGAACTAAGATCCTGCATGCCACACTGCGCAGCGAAAAAAGAAAAAAGAAGAAAAGAAGAAGTGGGTTCAAAGGGTATTCTATGCAAGAGAGAGAGGGTGAACAAAGCAAGGGTTAGATGCAGACTATGCTGTGTATGCCTAAAATTGAATATAACTATTTCCACTGGATCCCAGTGTGGCCTGTGTATGTGTGTGTACACTAAGGATGGGGATGTGTGTATGATGACGGTTGAGCATGAAGTGTTAGCAAAACCAAAAAATAATGAGTTATATGTGTAAATAAAAGACAGTTAGACTTTATCCCAGACTATTGAGAAGCAATTGAAGATTTTGTAGATGACATACATCAAAACAGTTAAATTTTAGTAGGGCCATTCAGTTAGTAAGTTGGAGAACAAATTTAGGCACAGAAGGCTAGAGGAGCAGTCCAAAGGAAGAGATGGTGTGTCTATGGAAGACAGTAAAGGAGAAAAATTAAAGAAAATCTTAGTAAAAATATTTTTGGATTTTATTAATATGATTTTAATAACTGGTATATGCTGGTAGTTAGAAAATTAGATGTATTCATAGGTTTGAGATTCAGGAATTTACAGAATTGTAGTGTGATTCAAGAGAGAAACAAGAAGGCAAGCATGTTTCCAGAGAATGTTCAGGATGGAACATTTTGAGTTTAGATATTTATTGGATAGGCACATTTCATATATAGACACAAAAAGGAGAATAACTTTTTTCCCTAGAAAAATATATTTATAAATCAGTACCGTTTAGGAGATCATTTAAATCCTCCTCCAATTGACTGAACCCAATGAGAATTCTACTGGCAAGTGAGCCCAAAGGAGGCTGTCCTCAAATGTCAGCTTCCCTCCTGGGTCAGCCCCCCTTGGCTTAGTGCAGAGAAAAGAAGCATTGAGAATGGCTCCTGACCAGGGACAAAAGCAAATGGGCTTGCCCAAATATCCATTTGGCATCCAGATGAGTTACTACCCATACAATCACCAATTACATACTAACTAAGGATACAATTTCAGAGTAATCCAAGGTTCTCTTTTCCTCATTATCTCCCTTATCTGTATACCAGTTATCTATGATCACGTCATATCCAAAAGCCAGACACTTCTTGTTATTGCCACAACAAACACTGATTTCAAGGAATCATAATCCTTCATCTGTGTTCCTAATGTAACATCCTAACTGGTCAGCCTGCAAACACTATTGCCAGTCAAGCAGTGTGTTTGTTCCTTACCCTTCCCCCAGGGCAATTCAAAGCAGTATCTTCCACTTTAAAAATCTCTCAGTAGCTTTAAATCACATCTACAGAAAAAGCCAAAGTCCTATGTTTGTTTGTTTATTTATCAACGTATTTATTTCTGGCGGTCTACCTGCTATCTACTTCTACAGTATCATTCAGTACCATTCTCCTCCTTGTCAACTACAGTTCAGCCACATTCTTCTTTCTTTCCTCCAACTATTCTGATCCCTTCCTGCCTCAGTATCTCTAAGCTTGCTGGTTGTTTTCTTCCTGGAATTCCCTCCCTATATCTTCATAGGGGGCACTCCTCATTCAGCTAGTCTCTGTTCAGAGGTCTCTTTCTTGAGAAGTTTCTCTAAATCCCCTTCCAAAACAATCCCATCCCATTCCATTTACTCCTGTTTTTTTGACCCTGATTATTTTCTTCATAGCACAGCAGTATATGAAATATTATGTATGATATGTTTACTGGTTTAATGTGTGTTATACTCTGCATCGCTCCCTGCTGAATCACACAATTTACAACAATGTTTGGAATGTAATAGGGACTTATTTAATAATTACTATGGTAAATGAATGTATGATAATCATCACAGTTACTTTACTGGCAGGCAGGTGGAAGCTAAACCAGTGACTATGTGCTAGATGCTAATATATCAAATATATTTGATATTAAACATAAATAGATCACCATTTGAGTATTTTTTTTAATGAAGTAGTAGAGAGAAGTAACTCTCTAGTATTGAAATACTAATGAAATAACTAGAGGGTAAAAAGAACAGAGTACACACTTGTCTGGTCTTGCTGTCTTCCAGACCTGATTACTCACTCTTTCCTCCTGATTTACTCAGTGTTTTGTGCTCTCTGCTCACAGTGATAATTTCCTTGCGCCAGGGGCCCTATCTACCTATGTATCTAGAATGACCTGAATAACAAGTTATAGCCAATAAATAAACTCACATTTGATTATATCATATAAACATAATCTACATTTATATCTAAGTTTCCTTTGAGTGGCTAAAATTACATTTAAAAATGAAGAGCTAAGAAAAATTTACCTAAATCACTTTTTTTTTTTTTTTTTTTTTTTTCTTTTTGCGGTATGCGGGCCTCTCACTGTTGTGGCCTCTCCCGTTGCGGAGCACAGGCTCCGGATACGCAGGCCCAGCGGCCATGGCTCACGGGCCCAGCCGCTCCGCGGCATATGGGATCCTCCCAGACCGGGGCACGAACCCGTATCCCCTGCATCGGCAGGCGGACTCTCAACCACTGCGCCACCAGGGAGGCCCACCTAAATCACTTTTACACTATGATCAGACCAACTACTTTGAGGATCTATTAATTTATAGTTTAAAAGGGAGCATGGAATTAGGAAGTAGGATGGAATAAGGTTTAGGACTATAAAATGATGGAAGATACAGAGGTCACCAGAATCTGTGATTTGTTCTCTATTTACTGCTACTAAAGTGGATTTCCTACATGTGTTCAGCACTTATGTTCAGAAATGTTCTTGTGTCAGTTATCACCATGTAGCCACTGGAATGCTCCCAGGAGAGAGATGATCCGTTCTAACTTTCATGTGTGGACCTTCATGAGGAAGCAAATGTGTCTGTTTGATGTGTAATTTTTAGGACTAGAGTCAATTCAAATTACTGATAAGTCTATTTTCAAAAGACAGTAGTATACTTTTTTTTTTTTTTTTTTTTGCCGTACGCGGGCCTCTCACTGTAGTGGCCTCTCCCGTTGCGGAACACAGGCTCCGGACGCGCAGGCTCAGCGGCCATGGCTCACGGGCCCAGCCGCTTCCTGGCATGTGGGATCCTCCCGGACCGGAGCACGAACCTGTGTCCCCCGCATCAGCAGGCAGACTCTCAACCACTGTGCCACCAGGGAAGCCCAAGAGAACACTTTTATTGGGAGGAAGAGAAAGTTGGGAGAGCTCTAGTAAACAAAGAGTTCATGGCTTTTCATTGGCTGAGTCTCTGCCAGGAAAGAGAAGTCTTTCTTTTCCCTTTTGGGCTCTGCTGTCTTCGTAGGGCATGAGAGCTCCCCCTTCTGGTCTCCCAACTCTAATTAATTGAGGTCTCTTAATTTTTTACATTTTCTTCTTTTGATCAAGTTCTTTCTTGGAAACCTCGCTGATTAGGTGTCAGGTTTTCTAGTTTCAGCTGCTTTCTGTCCCTTAGAAGGGAAGGATCTTCCCTGGGTGTAGTGTCTCACATCAGAGAGAAAGTTCACAGATTGGAAACTTATTAAGGTCACATTCAGGTAACAATGAGGGGCAGGAGAGAGAACTCTCAGGCACTTTTTATCTGAAGTTCTTATGTTCTCAAGATCAAAGACATTTGAAATCATCTGAATTATGTCATCATCAAAGATTTGGTGACAAACATCCAGCTAGTCTTGGGAAAGCTGTCTCATCAGATGTCATTTGCTTCAGTTTGAGAAATCTTGGGAAATGTACCTGAGGAAGGACCATGTTTTTAAATGGAAAATTGGACAGATTCCCTGGGGGGAGGGAGTGAAGCTCCCTTAAGACACTTAGATACTGGGATGCCATTTCCTAGTTTTTCTTCTGGAGTAAAGAACAATTTTCAAATAACTTAAATAAGTTTACAGCACAAATGGCTTAATTTGAACAGTTTACAAGCCATCTTAGCCGGTCTTAAGACAGCTTGGTCCCAGAGGAGCCAGGCCAAATGCTTTTTTTTTAGGCACTCTCCAGAAGATAGCCCTTCCAAAGGAATTGACCAAAGGCTGAAAAAATTGGCACTGTTTCAGGGAAACAACCCCTATTCCGGAAGGGATGGTTTGAAGACTAGACAGCTTCAGTGAAACAGTCTGATCTCCAGTCAGACCAAAGTGCCAAAGGAGTATTCATATACAAAACAAGGCCTTAACCAGAAAGATGAAACCTTTAAAAAGATCCTAAGTAAAGACGAGAGAGCTTCAAACACAAAGAGCATGTCAGCTCAGATCCAAGAAAAAGAAATACCTTCAAACTCCAGGGTTTTGTGAGATAAGCAGTGAGCACAATGGGCTCAATCATGGGTACCTCACCTGTTTTCTCACCAACCCTGGAGCCACCACGTTCTCCAGCAAAATGGGTTTATTCGGGATAAGCAGAAAATTGCAGTTTGGGGTCTGCAGCCATAGCAAGCCATGTGCAAGCCACCACATGGCAAGGGAAGAACACTTTATTTATTTATTTATTTATTTTTAATTTTATTTTTTTCGGTACACGGGCCTCTCACTGTTGTGGCCTCTCCCGTTGTGGAGCACAGGCTGTGGACGCACAGGCTCAGCGGCCATGGATCACGGGCCCAGCCGCTCCGCGGCATGTGGGATCCTCCCGGACCGGGGCACGAACCCGTATCCCCTGCATTGGCAGGCGGACTCTCAACCACTGCGCCACCAGGGAAGCCCCTATTTATTTTTAAATATTTGTTTTATTTATTTATTTTCTTTATTTTTTTGGCTGAGTTGGGTCTTGGTAACAGCATGCAGGATCTTTTGTTATGGCGCATGAGCTTGTCTCCACTTACAGCACTCGGGCTTCTCTCTAGTCGTGGCTTGCGGGTTTTCTCTAGTTGTGGCGCACAGGCTCTAGAGCACGTGGGCTCTGTATTTGTGGTGCTCGAGCTTAGTTGCCCCAAGGTATGTGGAATCTTAGTTCCCCAACCAGGGATCGAACCTGCCTCCCCTGCATTGGAAGGCAGATTCTTTACCACTGGACCACCAGGGAAGTCCCAAGAAGAACACCTTCATAAAAGGGAAAAGGAAGCTGGAGGGAATCGGAAACAAACAGGCCATGGCTTTTTGTTGGCTGAGTCCTTGACAGGAAAGAAGAGGAATCTCTTCTTCCTGTTGGGCTCTGCTATCTTTATAGGGTGTGACAGCTCTAACTTCTGGTATCCCAAATCTACTTGACTGAGGTTTCTGTTTATTAATTTTTTTTAAATTAATAATAACACTATCTTAAAAATCAAGTTGACATTCCTTGTTATTTATTTTTCCACTTTCTGGTAGATATTTACATTATAGTCAGCCATCTCCTCCACCCGACCCCCATCTCTCTCTTGTGCAAATGGCACCCTGTCTAGTGACAGGCCTGGGACACATAGAAGCTATGTACCCTCGGCCACCTCAGTGCTAAACTCGGAAGCTATCATGTTGCTTCTTGCTGTTCATCTGATTCTATTTGTCTGTCATTTTCTCCTTATTCCAGCTACTTGTTCTTGCAATAATCTATGTAAATATTCTCTGAGATTCAAGGAAAAAAAGATAAGAAACAAAAAGATTTGGGTTTCCTGGTCTGAGATATCTGTCAGTAATAGTGTAAGTAGAGTTGATATGTTTTCGTAGAATTTTTTCCTTTCTCTCAACCTCTGTAGATATATTTTGGACAATATCTAGATTCAGAATGCAGAGTTGCTAAAATCTAGCTTTGGCCCAGGAGCCTTGCACTGATATCACAGATAAAACTTCAACTAATAAAAATGACTAATATTAATTTTGTGTTGTCTTCACTCAGCAGAGGACTTTAGAATGAAAAGGAATTTGTGGTGCTGCAATCCTCTGATATATACTTCTCAAATTAAGTGACCGTTCAATTTTTATTGGACTTATTTTACCAGTGAAGGCTGGCAGAATATACCACTCCCAAATTCGCTGCTCTGGCACGTTGACTATTTTGAGTTAAAGGCACTTGCAAAACAGAAAATGCAAGAAAAACACTGTGACCTTCCTTCTTTTTCTTAAGAGCAGACGATGAATTGCCCATGCGAAAGATGTCCTTCCTATGTGAGGACCCGATGGGACCATCTGGGAACAGACCCCCACTCCCCACCATGTCCTCCACCTGCTTATCTGTAGAAAATCTTTAGCCTCCTAGGTTTTCCCCGAGTTCTAAAGAATAAATTTAATCAGAGAAGTGAGAAAATGCAGAAAGAAAGGAAAACAGCCAAGCAAGACAGAATAATAATAGTTTAGCCATTAAACAAAGTCAAGAACCTTTAGTTCCTTCTCAAGGGCTACAGATAATATTCTGAGCCATATACTTGAGCTGTTTTTCAGATACTAAAACCCCTGCCAGGTGGAAGAAGTTAACTGTGTGCTGCCCACAAGCATGTAGACCCCAGACTTGTTGCAACCAGAAGGTTGATGATGTTGACTCCCAATTACCTCACCACCAGCCAATCAGAAGAGTGTCCATGAGCTGATCATACACCCCACAACCCTTCTCCCTCACCCTGTCTTTAAAAACCTTTCCCTGAAAGCCACTGGGGAGTTTGGGTCTTTTGAGCACTAGCTGCCTGGACTCCTTGCTTGGTGCCCTGCAATAAAGGCTACACTTTCCTTCACCACAGCCTGGTGTCAGTAGATTAGCTTTACTGTGCACAGGCGAGCAGACCCAAGTTTGGTTTCGTAACACCTGTATCAGAAGGAAAGTAACATTCTTATCATCAAGGACAAGAAGCTGAGACCAAAAGAATTCTGTACAAACAGATCTTGTTAAAATAATTCTTATTTTCTTTTAGCTTTAACACATAGTTCAGTTATTTTTCCACTATTGCCTCTCTTCATTCAACCTAATAGACTTAATCACTTATTTGGGTGTTCATTCCTTATGAAAGTTTCCATGTCACATAAAACTTATACGTCTGTATGCTTTTCTCCTGTTAATCTGTTTTATGTCAGTTTAATTCTCAGGGCCAGAGGAAAACCCTAAGAGTATAGAGGTGAAAGTTTTGCCCCCTGTACAGTGACAAGGCACTGTTCTTCTCAATGGAGAATTAAAAGAGGTATATGGCTTGGCACATTCTATTAAGATTTTTATATGATATTTGGGGGAGACAAGGCAAAATGAGATATGATACACTGTGTAATTAATTTATATCAGTGTATTAAATATAAAGGGCTATTAAAATATAATAAGACGTATCAACTATGGTAAGAAATAATGATTTGTTTTTACACTTGAAAGCTCTTTCAAAATAGAAGATTATAGAATATAGGAACAAATGAGTTTAGAAGAGAGGACCAGTGTAAGAAAATGCCATAACCAAAGTTGAAAACTCCTGTGAAGGAAATCGTTATTTACTCACCAATAAACAGCACTTGACTGACTGAACAGCAGAATAAAGATATCCTATATTCAGGAGAAGGGGATTGTTTTTAAGACAGTGTAATAGTTCTAGGAGTGGCTTAAGGAAATGTGTTTGGTAAAAGTGGGAAAGTTTGAGAGCTTTTAGGAAGGGTTCATATAGGGAGATCTTATCAAGTATCTTCTGTAAGTAACATTATGTGTACCAGGTATTGTGCTAAACGAGATTTAGTCCCAGTTTATCATTACACAAACCATGTGGGTTCCATATTACTATTTAAATAATAATGGTAGAACACCTAGGCTCTAAGACATTAAATTACCAATTCAAATAGTTAAATAACAGACTTGGGATTCAATTTCACATTTTTCTGAATCAAAAGTAGTAACTATTTCTAGTAAGGTATGTTAGTAATGAACTATTCTATCTCTTTAAAGTGTTATTGTTTAGTACTTTATAGAATTCTTAATGGTTTATATAATATCCTTAGTAAGGATATATTATAAGAATATCAAAAAAAGTATTTTAACATACTGATCATTCAGTTAGTCTGACCTTAGCAAAGCAGTATCTAAATCTCTAAAATGATTAGGTCACAGGAACCTTGGGAGCAAGTGCACATCTAATGCATCTCATTTGTCTTAAACTGTGGTTAGTCAGCATTCTGACCTTCTATTCACAGGGTGGGTAATTGACTGAGTTGAGAAAATCATTTGTTTGACCTCTGTGGGAGGGAGTTCCATCAGACTTCTGGCACCAGAAGGAACAAAGTTATGATTAAATAACCACAACCTCCAACAGCTCTGAACATATTCCTCTCACTTCATATGCTGCAGTTTTGTTCCAGTATCTCTGCTCCAGGCCAGGCACATCCTGTTCTCCCTTCCAGCCATAACTCAATCCTGTAAGGGACACCAGCACCCTCACAGCCCGATCTGGCTCAGAACCCAATATCTTCTCTCCTTCTGGCACCAAAAGCACCTTCTCATTCCAACCTCATTCCCTTTCTATGCCTAGTCTTTGCTTTTATCTTGGTACCCTTCCAACTGCCCATTCCAATTCTTTTTCCTACTCTGTCTTAAATTTTCTCATTTTTCTTCTGATTCCAAGGCCATAATCTTTTCTTTCTCCTTCCTTTTTTTTCTCTCAATTTCTTCTCTTTCCTCTAATTATTATTGTCTCTTTGTTTTTATTTATATAATTTGCTTAAACCCAAATAGTTAATGTTCCTGCAGACTAAAACCCAGTGCAACATTTGTTGATAAAATATTTGCAGACCATATAAAGGCAGCACTTTGGGGGGTATTTCTATAAACTATATATTAGCAGATTACAGCATCTCAGTATAGAACCTAAAGAAAAAAAATGAAATGTACTAGATATATGAATATTGCCATATAAGTTTAGCATCTGAAGGGCATATTGTAATGTAATCATATATATCTTGAATTAGAGTTTTCAAAACATATAAAAATTTACTGTAACCTAAAGAGTTTCACATTTAGCTTCAATTAGTGTAGATTAATTAGATGCATACATTAATGTAATGAAAATACTTTATGAAGGACAGGATTCGTGCTGGAATTTCTGATCTGTACTTCACATTATAATTATATACTCTGAGACTAAACTCTAATTGCATTATTACCCACACACACAAACTAAAAGCTGTGTATTCAGATTTTTTTTTCTCTCTATAACTCTTAAGCACGTGTCCACATGGGACTTAGTCCTACTGACTTAATAAACCTCGATTATCTATTTTACACTTCTGCAGCATTCCTTGGAAATTACATGTTTTAATTATTCTATCCCTAAAGCCCCAAAGGCTCTGAGCATAATTTTTCCTCTGTTCGATATATGCTTGCCTTCAGAAGTATAGGTTATTTTCTTGGTATTTTATTTTTCAGTATGCATATGGGTAAGGGATTTAAAGCTGTATTATTTTTCATATATAATATTCTGTAACTTCTAAATGCTAAACATATAAATGTGTTATTATAAGTAGGTTGACATACTCATGTAGTGGAGGAAACTACACTGAGAAAACTAATGTTGAGTACTAAATTCTTTGTTGAAAATCAGGTAACAAAGTGAGGAAAATCACATGGATAGTGTTTATTTATTCATTAGCTCTTTAATTCCATAAATATTTATTGTGTTTTTTCATATTATTCAAATCTCTGAGACAAATAACATTTGAATCTCAAACAGGTATTGTGTTGCAAAATAAAATAGTAATAACTGTTGTGAGACATTCTTAAATAAAATACTACAGGAATTCAAAGGAAGGAGGTATTATTTCTACTTGCATGAAGAAGATCAGGAAGATCAAGTAAAGTCTCATATTTGTATGTGATGTTTTTATTTGAACAATAAAGTGCAGATACAATTAAAAGTTAGAAAAACAAAGGGGTAAATGCTCTGGTTATCTTTTTCTGGTTGTTTTTGTTTGCTTATTTGTTTTTTTTAATTGAAGTACAGTTGATATACAATGTTTTGTTAGTTTCCCATGTGTACAGCATAGTGATTTGAGGGATTTTTTTGCAGATTATATTCCATTATATGTTATTACAAAATATTGGGTGTTAATTCCCTGTTCTATAAAGTAAAACCTTGTTGCTTTTCTATTTTATGTATAGTAATTTGTATCTGTTAATACCATACTCCTAATCTGTCACTTCCCCACTTCCCTCTCCCTTTTAGTAAACATAAATTCTTTTTCTGTCTACGAGTCCGTTTCTGTTTTGTATGTAGATTCATTTGCATGATGAAATGATATCACATAATATTTGTCTTTCTCTGTCTAACTTACTTCACTGGGTATGATATTCTCTAGGTCCATCATGTTGCTGTAAATTTATGGGTAATAGTCCATTGTGTGTGTGTATATATGGATATATGCCCAGGAGTGAGATTGCTAGATCTTATAGTAGCTCTATTTTTAGTTTTTAATAATTAATGATGTTGAGCATCTTTTCATGTGCTTTTAAAGCATCTATATATCTTTTTTGGAGCAATGTTTATTTAGATCTTCTGCCCATTTTTTGATTGGGTTGTTTGGCTTTTTTTGATATTGAGTTGCATGAGCTGTTTGTATATTTTGGAGATTAATCCCTCATTGATTGCTTCATTTGCAAATATTTTCTCCCATTCTGAGGGTTGTCTTTTCATTTTGTTTATGGCTTCCTTTGCTGTGCAAAAGCTTTTAAGTTTAATTAGGTCCCATTTGTTTATTTTTGTTTTTATTTTCATTACTCTAGAAAGTGGATCAAAAATAATCTTGCTATATTATTTATGTCAGAGAGTGTTCTGCCCATGTTTTCCTCTAAGAGTTTTATACTATCTGGTCTTATATTTAGGTCTTTAATCCATTTTGAGTTTATTTTTGTGTATAGTGTTAGGGTGTATTCTAATTTCATTCTTTTATATGTAGCTGTCCAGTTTTCCCAGCACCACTTATTGAAGAGACTGTCTTTTCTACATTTTATATTCTTGCCTCCTTTTTAAGGCATTAAATTTTTTAAAGTATGAAATTTTATTTGAGGAAAAAGTAAAAATAAGTTTTCATAATTTTATTAAGCATGTTGTTTGGCTTTCCAAATATTTGCTAATGAAGGAATGCCTTTAAAATGATCTGAACATATTTGTATGTTCTCCAAATACTTATGCTTAATAAAAAATGAAAAAATAATATTGATATAATTTCTACCACTTTTAGTGGGGAGAAAAGGAACTAAAATGTATTGTTGAATAAATAATAAATATCTTCAGTCCCAACATGTTGAAAAATAAAATAGTATTTATATCTTTATACAATATACAAGCTGAAGTTATTGGAGTATAAAAATATGAATTCCAGTGATTTTTCTGAATTGACCTTCTAACATTTTTAATAATGGAGCACCTTTCTAGGATTAAAGGTATATGCACACACACACACTACAATGTTAGACATATGGTTAAAATAAATATATAAAAATAAAATAAAATAAATATAAATGAAAATAAATAAATATAAGGTTAAAATATATGGAATCATTCCCAAATACAGGAATCCTATCTGTTATTTGGCTATGAGTGAAAAGTTGCTTGATATTTCTGATACTGTTTCTTTAGTCATAAAACCAAGAATACTAATATCTTAAAGTACACAATGCTTAAATATACACATTACATATTCTCTGCTTTCTTTTCACCTATTTACTCCAAATGACAGTGACATAGCTTCTGTCAAAGCACTCCATTGAAATTACTTTTGTTAATTACATTGAAACCTTCCACATTTTGAAAGCTGATTTTTTTCCCAACACTTCTCTTAATTGAACTTTTTGGCAAAATTTACCATTATTGTTCCCAAAGTTTTTTCCTCAGAATTTTGTATTCTTTTGTTTCAAGAAGAGTGGTATCTCTGTATTTCTACTCTAGCATGTTGTGCTACCTGTTCTTCTTGAGTTTCATTTCTGGTTTCTTTTCCTTACTCACTCATAAATGGTGGTGTTACCAAAATTTTATCTTCATGTATTGTCTCTTCTTTTACCGCACTATGTTTTTCAGGGCCATTTCATTGACTCCCAGAGTTTTATCCAAGAATTATGTAGTGTTGAGTTCCAAATTTTTTTTTCTACCCCATAGTTTCTTAATCACTAATTCCATGACATTGTTTTCTATTTCTCTATACCTGAAACTCAGCATTTTGAAAATGACCAATCTTTCTTCAAACCTGTATCTTCTCAAAATTTCAATCTCAATGTATGGCATCACTTTCTACAGACAATTATTTTTGGAGAAGTTGCTAATTTTTGTTTTCTTTCATTAATTTTATATTTTAAAAAGTATGTTTTATTTCATTATATTTCACATTTTTATTTTTAATTATTACTCTAGTTCCTAAAAATGGGTGGGAATGTATGGCTTTTGTCAGGAAATGTCTATATGCATGTCTTTCATGATTAGTCTGCTAGAAATCAATGCATTCAAGAAAGTAGACGTGGGTTTCTCTTTGGCCCAGGAATAGTGTCTATTATTTGTTGTCATTATTTTTTTAATTTTTACTATCGATTCTTTTTTACCTGGGCTTTTAATATTTAGTTATTAATTCTCAATATCTGAACTCCAGGTTTTTTGTCTCTTTCCTCATAATTTTCATATTTTTAATCTTTTATTCTGTTTTAGTATATTATTATGTTTTAGGATATTTCCTTTACTTTGTCCATAGTTTAGGACTCAGGGGCAGCTGTTCTTTCCTTTAATTGACATCGATGTTTTAACTAGAAAGCAAACCTTTTAGTTCAAGAAACTTTGGTGTTCCACTGAGTCATTTCATTTTAAAAAATACATTTTATTTCTAGATACTTTTTTGATTTTGCATTGAAAACACCTGTGCTATTCTTAATCATGTATAAGTAATTGTTTTTTTTTTTAGAATTTTAGTAAACTTTCTTCTGTAGCTGATAAATCATGTTGGACCTTTTCCTTCTGATTACCTTCCTCCTGAGCTCATAGCACAGCTTAGATGCATTGTTACTTATTTTTGTCGGGCCTTTTCTATCTATATCTGATTGTCATGGTGACCTAAGTCATGGGTTGGCAAACTATTGCCAGCCGGCCAAATCTAGCCTGCCTCTTATTTTTTTGGTTCACAAAAAAATAGTTTTTATATTCCTAAACATTTCTTAATCAATGGGATAAAATGCAAAAATTAAATTAAATTAAATGTTTAAAGTCCATCAATAAAATTTTATTAGAATGGAATCACATTCATCTGTATATATTTTATGCCTGCCTTTATGCTACAACTGTAGGTTTGAATTGTTGTGAAAGAGATCATATGGCCCACAAAGCCTGAAATATTTACTGTCTGGCCTCTCACAGAAACTTTGTTGATCATCAAACATCAGATAGAATGTATTGTCCACCCATTGGCAGAAGGAGTCTTGAAGCCACATGACCAAGCATAACGTTGTCAGCAGGGCCATCTTGGAGCTCTTGCAAGCTTTCAAGCTTATGTCTAGTGTTGTAGTTTTTTTTTTAATGAATCCTGAGTGAATCTGTGGTCTGGGAAGATAGGAACCTTCATGTGGCTACTTCTATCTCTGGATAGAAGAAAGAGAAGACATTGGGTTAAGGCCAAATTCTCAGTATTCTCCATTTTTTCCAGTATGTGAAAAGTACTAGCCAATCTCCATTATCTTTAGCAATACTGTAGTTACTGTGCACACAGTGTGATTCCGAGTACAGCTGTGGCTCTTCTGGCTTTAAACCTTGAATTGTATATCATGAAGATCATTTGCTATTGATGACTGAATTTATTCTCAACTTTTATATGATAAGCTTCATTTTCCTGTGTGTCATGGGCATGATACTGACTAATGAATAGGAGATTACAAACTGTGAATGCCATAATATTATTATGCTACTTATGGTCACACTCCCAAACATTTTGCTTTCAAAAATATTTAAATATTTTCTAAATTATAACATATACATGTAATTATATGCGGTGATTATTAAAAGTCCAAGGTAATAATTCTGATGACCTTTAAAAACTATCAAAATATTTGTTACTTTAGACAAATATTTTCTTAATAATTCTGGTATGTTCCTAAATATTTGGGAATTTTTGGTGATAATAATTGTTTTTTGGGTTTTTTTTCCTTTACTTTCTGTATGAATATACTTTGTCCAAATTATTAAGTCAGTTTTTTTCATTTTTTCTAAATGTATGTTAAGAATGTCTTGGCAAAAATTCTAACTGGATTCACTTGCACTCTTCTGATTTTTTTTCAAGTGTTATGATTTGACAAATAACCATTTCTTTTTAGGTATTCAAAAGTATTTATTCTTACCTTTATGAGTCATATCAAAAAATTTCCCTGCTCCTTTTTCTGTTATAATGATTCACACATAGTCAACTTATTAAATTATTTACTAGAAAATAAATCTTATATAATCCTTTATAGCAAGCTTAGGGCTTTTATTGCAAAAAAAAACTTCCTAAACAAATTTGACACACAAAAAAATGTTTCTAAACTCATACAAACAACCAGTTAAAACTGGAATCTGATTTAGAAACAAGTGAGTAAAGAGAAAATTAGCATGGAGAATCTGAGAAAAGCTAGGAGAATATACAGACAATTTAATCACACACAGACACACACACATACACACACACAGAGGAATATAAGTTTAAATTGTTTGTATACAAAGCATGATTTTTCCCAACCTTAATAATATTTAGGTATATTGATATTTTTCTCAAAAATTAGAACTTTCCAGAAAAAAGGAAAAATGATGTCAAAGTGAGTCTTGTGATAAAAATCAGCTATGAAATTATAAAATAATTGTTGGAAAACTTATTCTAGTAGCCATCATTTAATGAGGACTTACTTTGTGTCAGATACAGTGCTACAGACTTAACATACAATTTTTATATATTTTTCCAAAATGAGATAAATATTGTACATGTTTTATACCTATTTTGAGGAAACCAAGTATCAGATCTAATTACACTTGCTTATAAGCTAAACATTTGTAGGGACTGGAAAACTTAGGTCTATTTGACACCAAACTTTTGGAACTTTCCTACTATAGGCAATATTTCTTACCTAGGTCTTTTGTTAAAAGTGATATTGTTGTATATGCAGGAGAAAAACTCACTAATTAGCAATTCAGTACTGTGAAAACTGTTGACTTTGCCATTTTCTGACACTTAAAAGAGCTCCTTTTATCTTTGTTAAGCAAACTGTATAAGATTGCATAATCTTCATATTCTATAAAAAATTAAATATAGAAAAAACATTAGGTTAATCAAATGAAAAGCAATCCATATTTCTTACCAAGTGGGGAAATAGAAAATATTCTAGTCGTCAAAAATGCATTGCATAGTTTCTACATAGCAAGTAAAATAGATTCAATTTCTACATTTAACTTATGTGAGAATAATTAGCATAGATTCAGGGGATTTATTTCATCTATAATTATGGTACAATTTTCATACATTAGAAGATTCAGCACTTGTTGTCCCTAACACCGAACATCTGAGAGTGCTAGTTCCTTAGATACTACATATGGTACATCTTAGCATTATAAATGCTTCATTAAGTGTTCATCAAAATAGTATAGCTATATTAAAATATTTTTATTTACCCTCATAATATAGAGAGTTAGTTGTATGATTTGAAAGTTAAACATTCTGTTTCTATCATTATATCACATACCCTTTAGCATACACAGTTATCATTGTCTCTTGCCTCCTTGCAGGTATGCCAAGATTCTGTGAAAGCCTTAATTCTGGTCACCTTTGTGTCTTTCCATTACTGTTATCCAGTATTTCAGTTGTATTTTTATTTACAGTTTCATTATTGCTACTTTCATTGTTTTAAGCATTCAGAATTTTTACATAATTGCCATTATCTTTTTTAACTATGCCTATTTGCAGCTGAGTCTTCTAGGTTCAAATTCTTTCTTCTGTAAGTACAGACTTTATAGTCTCTTATATTGAGGACATGTTTGTTATAAGTTATCTATCTATTTATTTATTTATTTTTACTTAAAAATGTATTTCATTTTTCAGTGTGGAGTCATAGATTAGGTGAATAAAACAGTTTCTGTTGCAAATTTTTCTCCCCGCATTTTGAAGCTATTACTCTGCATTTATTGTTAGAGTTGAAGCGTCATCTTTCAGTCTACTATTTATTACTTTTCTTTCCAACTTCTTTTTTTTTATAAATTTATTTACTTATTTATTTTATTTTAGTTTTGGCTGCATTGGGTCTTCGTTGCTGTGCGCGGGCTTTCTCAGGTTGCGTCGAATGGGGGCTACTCTTCATTGTGGTGCGTGGGCTTCTCATTGCAGTGCCTTCTCTTGTTGCAGAGCACTGGCTCTAGGCGCATGGGCTTCAGTAGTTGTGGCATGTGTGCTCAGTAGTTGTGGCTCATGGGCTCTAGAGCGCAGGCTCAGCAGTTTTGGCATGTGGGCTTAGTTGTTCCGCAGCATGTGGGATCTTCCTGGACCAGGGCTCAAACCCATGTCCCCTGCATTGGCAGGTGGATTCTTAACCACTGCATCACCAGGGAAGCCCCTCCAACTTCTTTAATATACTCTATTTGTCATTAGGGTTACGTTTCCATACTTCTCTTGGGTTTTGTTGGAATTCCTAAATCTGAATTCATGTTTTCATCAGTTCTGAAAAAATCATGGTCATTATTACTTCATTATTTTCCTCATTCTTTTCTGTTTGCATCTTCCATAACTCATGCTCAGTTGTTTTAATGTATTCCCCATGTCTCTTTCTCTCCTTCATATTTTCCATATCTTTCTTTCTCTGACCTGTTCTCTTATCTTTATCTATATCTATAAATCCATACAAATATATATGCACATACATGTAACTTAAAATATATACTCGGGTACACAGATTATCTAAGTAACTTGTTTTATATCCATCACTGAGCTTATATTTTAGTTGTATTGTTATTCTTCTAATTGCAAGACTTTCTAGTTAGATCTTTCTCAAATATGTCTAGATTACTTTGAAAGTATATTGTTCATTTGATCATAGAAAGCATGCTTGTATTATTTTATACTGTATTATTCATAATTAACTTTCCTGTAAATCTACCCTTGCCACTTAACTGTTTTAGCTTATTCTCATGATAAATTATTTCCTTTTGTGCATTATAATTTAGAATTAGCAATTCATTTTTGGTGGAGCTTTACCTATGGACATCATTGTTGCCTGAGATGAGGGTGTGTTCATTGAAAGATATTTTACTCTCAGATTCGGTTGGCACTATCTAGTGTTATCAACAAGGATTGAGATTAATGTGTATTTTGTTGCTTGTGGTTACTTAAATCATACATGTTTTAAAATTCAAATCTCAATACCACCTAAAGTCAGAACAGGGCATATTAATTCTCATGTAAAATTGTGTGTGTGGTTTTTTTTTTTTTTTTCAAACCAAAATAAGCTTTCCTGTTTCCCTGATTGAAAGTAAATATATTTTTGTAATTCTCACTTTCGTGGATGATATAATTTTGCATCTTTCTACATATGCTTGTTAAGTAACAGGTTTTGGTTTACAAGTATTGGCAAACATAAGGCAAATATGTGCATTTCTTGTTTTCAATTATGTTTTCAATATTGAATCATGGGTATTTTTGTAAAATTCTTCTGATTTTATTTTTTTTATTGAATATATTTATTTATCATCACATTGTATTTTTCTGAGAGATTTTCATAAACCATAGTCTACAAAATTCTTGAAAAGAGAATGGCTTAACTTCACCAATCTTAATAACCAGTCATTCACAAACATGTGTTCATCTATTAGATGGATTACACTATAAAATATTCTGGAAATATGAAGTGTGATGAAAAGATGGGTAACTAAATGACTGTATCATATAAAACTCAAAACATCTGACACAGTAGATGATATAATTATTCTTTCCCTTTACATATGTGTAGATACTTAGTTTCATATGAATGTATTTTGAATATATATGGTTATTTATTTACACATTTGAATTTTATTTCATACACACACACAAACCCACGCAAAAGAGAGGAGATATTAATAGATGGATAGCATTGTCTATGACTGAGATTTCATTGTGATGGGGCTCACTGTACATTATCAGTTGTTTTATTTATTTTTGCTTTCCAAAAATATAAAATAAGGTTGTTGTCTAACAATAATTTTGTTTTACATTTTCAAAGACTTGTTATATTTACTTTAAAGAACAGAAAACATTAACTTGAGACTAATCCATAGTTTAAGATTTATTTGAGAGTAGAAAATGTATATATCGAGTAATAGTACCAAAAGATGACACAAACGGCTGGAAAGATATACCATGTTCTTGGATTGAAAGAATCAGTATTGTTAGAATGATCATATACCCAAGGCAATCTACAGATTCAATGCAATCTCTATCAAATTACCAGTGACATTTTTTACAGAACTAAGACAAAAAAGAGCCCTGGTCCGAGAAGATCCCACATGCCACAGAGCAACCTAGCCCATGCGCCACAACTGCTGAGCTTGCGCTCTAGAGCCCCTGCTCAACAACAAGAGAAGCCACCTCAATGAGAAGCCCTCACACTGCACTGAAGAGTAGCCCCTGCTAGCCACAACTAGAGAAAGCCTGCACACAGCAACGAAGACCCAACACAGCCAAAAATAAATAAATAAATAAATTTATATTTTAAAAAAAGTACCAAGAATCAATTACATGAAATTAATCTAAATATTAAATGGCATGGATGATGCCTATTATTGCCATTGGTATAAGAACTTTTGGAGGTATAATAATAATTTGCATAATATTCAGTTCTCCTATTGCACACAAATACAAACTGAATTGCAGAGACTTAAAATCGTATAGTTCACTTGAAAAATAACCAGAAACAAAGCACAGAATGTTTCATCATTTTTGCTATGTATTCTTCCTTATTGAGTGACCTGTGGGGCCTTCATCTGTGTTTACTTGTGAGGTCAGAATGTTTGTATTAATCTTGATGGTTCTTATGTTCATTAGCCCTTGGAAGAGCTTGATCTGAGACAAGATTTAAAAGATAAGACATAAATCCATTATTTCAGGTCATTCCAAATGTTAATAATTTACAAGCTTTATTTCAGAAATCATAAATATATATTAATAATATCACAATTTGTAAAAAAACAAAATAGACAAACCTTTAGCTAGATTCATCAAGAAAATAAGAGAAAAGACTCAAATAAATTAATTTATAAATGAAAAACGAGACATTATGACTGCTACCACACACACAGATACAAAGGAACATAAGATATGAGGATGAACAACTATATACCAACAAACTGGACAACCTAGAAGCAATAGATAAATTGCTAGAAACATATAACCTACCAACACCAAATCATAAAGAAACAAAATCTGAACAGACTGATTACTAGTAAGGAGATTAAATCAGTAATCAGTAAGCTCCCAACAAACAAAATTCCAGGACATTTTAAACATCTTAAAATTTTATTTGTCATTTATACCTTAATAAAGCTGAAAAAATATTACAAGTCAACAATTATTAATTTCTGAAATCCAGTTGACAATCCAAACTCCTAGACATCTTAAAGTGAGTATTAAGCAGGTGATATGTGCAATAAAGTCTACAAACTAAAGGGAGGCAGAACAATCATGTCTGTACCATGAATGAGTTTCAATTCATTAACTGAGCTAAAATTCCTTCCAATTACATTATAAAGAAAACATTTTTAATGTATGTTTAAATTGAGTATTAGAGTACTGCTGGGTGGACCTTAAGGTAATCCAAGGAATAAACTATTGGTGACTCCTCTATGACATAAATTTCCAGTGCATATTAAAGAAGGGAGGGATTTAATTAGTCAGGATGAAGAAGAAAATTCTTCATATGTTTTAAGTTTTAAATTAAGTTTTAAAATAAGTTTTAAATTCTGCCATATGTTTTAAGGCCTGAAATGAAATATACAGCAATTTCATAAAACGATTAAAAAGAAAGTACTCCCCTAATTTGACTTTGAAGGGGTGAATAGCACAGTTTTTGACCTTTTAAAATAAGGCTGATGAGTTTTTGTTCCGACTTGCATGCCATAAATCTCAATTATTCCATACAAATACATAAACTTTAAATATTAACTTATGCATTTATACTTACCTGGCTTTGAGCTTTCTAAGCACTAGAATCTTGATTTTAATACTCAGTTAATATCTATTCAATTACATCTTGGTATTTTGTAATTTTTTTAAATTGAGAAGTCTATGAAAAATGAAAATGATTTCGTGCAGAATTGCGTCACCCACATTTTTGTATTAACTTATCAATAGTCAATTTTAAATGTCCCTTCCCTACATTGTGTTCATTCATTTCACATAAAATATTTATTTAGCAATTGCCCACCTAGATAATCCAGGCTACTGGCCCTATTTTAAGGTCAGTTTATATAGCAACTGTAATTCCATCTGTAACCTTAATCTCCTCTAGCTAGAATCTCTTTTCTTGCCTTCTTCAGCATCTAGAGACTGCCTGCATTCTTTGGTTTGGGGCCTCTTTCCTCTGTGTTCAAAGCCAGAAATGGTTGGTCAAGTTCTTCTCATACCCCTTCACTCTTACTCAACTTCCTTTCATCTTTACATCTCTTTCTCTGATTCTCTTCTTCTGCCTCCCTCTTGTATTCAATATTTTTAAGGACCTTTGTGCTTATATTGGGCTCACCTGGAATATCCAGGATCATTTCTCCATGTTAAGCTCAGCTGATTAGCAGCGTAAATTCCATCTGCAACTGTAATTCTTATTTTACCCAGCATATTCACTTTGAGGAATATGACTGTTAATTTTTTATTTTATTGGGGGGGGGCATTGTTCTGCCTACCACATTGTTGTTACCAAAACGTGAAACCTATAAGTAGTTGTAAAGCACAGTAGTTTTCTGAATTTTAAGGAAAAAAATGATCTAGTGATCTTTTAACTTTTTCTGTATGATTTTTTTCCTGATGCATGAATCTTTCTGCAGTATTCTTGACATATGAACACGGTTCATATTATGGTTCAGAATATGGTTATCCTGAGGGAAACCTTTTGCAAATGTGCTTATGCATCATGGTAATACTATTTAGATAAAATTTAGATTCATGTAATAAATTTTACAAAATATCTTTTCTACCTCTACTGTGAGTTTGTGTGTATTATCCCTGCTTTATTCCCTCTGGCATCATTTCTTGTTCTTGTCAAATTATTTCCATAGAAATATTTATTTAAGTAGATCTGTATCATCATTAATCCATGAAAAGTTGCAATGAAATTTTACTAAAAATCTTAATAAAATTTTACATAAAATTATAAAATATGTATTGTCTGAACTACTTTTCTGCTAGTGGGAATAGCAGTCTTCAATATGCAAAGATACCTTCTCAGCAAGCAGTCAAAGGTGGTCCTGCTCAGATAGATCTCTAGCTTCCTTACATCTGATTCTGCTAACTTGGTCCAAGTTGATTGAATTAGAGATGATACCCTTCCAATGTTGAATTAGAGATGGAATCCTTCCAGTACCATCCATCCTTAGCCTGCTTAGTGTCACTTATGAGGAAGAACACTTAGCTTGAAGAGTTCGCCTATATATGTGATTATATATGCCTATATATAGTGATTATCCAGCAAGAAAAACCCTGCTTCCTGGGATGTCTGTAATTGAGAAACAAGGATAGGGACAGAGTCTAGGTTGATAAAAGAGGTGGAATAGACAAGAAGTGATGACAAAGAAAACCTGTATCAGAAGGGGAGTGGCATCTATAGGATAAATCTAAATAAATATTCTACAGTAACAACTTGCCTATATGCCCTTAAAATAACCCCCCCAATCTATGGTAATCTGTATATGTTTCTTCTTACAAATGGAAGGATTTGAATTTACTTACAGAATGAAAACTTAAGAATTTAAAGTCACAATAGAGCCAAGAATTCTACAATCAGAAATTTGGGGTAATAGTTTTAAAATTATTTGTAAATAAAGATCTATAATTACTAAATTTTAATGAATACTTACAGTGTACAAGTCCATCTTCTAGAGGTGTTCATATATATCAAACTTTATTCCTACAACTGTGTGAAATAGGCTATAAATATTTATTTAACTGTTCCTCACTTTTAAGTAATCTGTCTGGTATCATATACTTTAGAGCTGTATAGAGCCAGAATTTGAACATAATCTGTTGATATCTAGTTCAATGGTCATGTTATATTTTAAAAATATTATACATATTTCTTCATCAAAAGGGAAAAGAAAAATTAGAACAACAAATCCTAGGAAAGAAGTGAGGGAAGAAGCTTCCTAACTTTGTAATATAATTCCCAAAATAACCGTATGCAGAAATTAGTTATTCAGGATTAGGAAATAAATGAATCAGAAAGTTAATTTGTTTTACGAGGAATAGCTTAGAAATATCCCAGTATCCAAGAAACCCAAGGAAATATCCACAAACTTACAGATACTTTTTTCTATAACCTTCTCCTTTCTTGTGCATATGGTTATTGGCAAATTCTTTGTTCCATTTCCACAGGGTAACTCCCTACCACAGCCCATAGAGGCAAGAAAATGTAAATCAAATCAATGAATAGATGACTCTGGGGCCTGCACATGATTATACAAGTAATTTGGAGCAGATACACTACCACTAGAGAATTACAGAGAAATCTGTTCAGTTCACTCAGGATGAATCTGCAAGTTACCTAAACATAAAAACAGAAAGTAGTTTTATAGCATCTTATACAGTCTCAAGCATTTATTATAGTGTCATTAAAAAACACAGGGTGCCTGTATTTGTGAAAACCTTATAAGGATGGATTAAATATCATCAGATAATAGATAAAGCAACAGAGTGTCACAAAGGATAATTTTCTTAAGTTTTTATGACTCCAAAATCCATACAAATAACACTCAGTTGTGAAATTAATAGACTCTGCAATTGTTCCCCTTCCAATTAGAGTTAAGTCAATGTTTCTAGACATGTTGAGTAAACTATCACTAAATTTCTGTTGAAAAATGGTCAGAATTTACTTAACATGTTACTAAATATTTAATAAGTATTTGACATATTTTGAATAGTTTTAGAGAATTCAGAGATATTTGTCACTTTGAGAAAAAAATTTCACATCAGTCTCACTTTATAAATCAGAAATAGAGTAATAAGCATTTGTTATCACAAACTAGTATCTCTTCTTTTCCTGAGAAAGCCTTTAAGATTTTGGTTGCCACGCCATTATAGCTGTCATATAATTTTGTCACAGAATAACAAACAGGAAAACTGAAAAAAGAACAAACAAAAAATATTTTGGCAGACAATGAATATGGTGTTTTATATAACACAGATGTCATTCCATTATAACAAAATGATTTAACTACTTGGGCTCTTTATGTACATTTACCATGTGCTGAATTATATATAAATACTATTACAATGGCTTATATCCATGTGCATTTTTCTTTTCATAGTAAATAGTCTTGCAGAAACATTCTCCTAAACTAAATGCGCATGGCTACTTATGTATACATCGATTCTGTGAATTCAAATCTTTAATGAATGCTGGTTAATTACAGGTTCTAGCTATTAAGGTTTTATAGTAATAATTATTTTTCTGCTGCAGATGTTGTTGTTGCCTCAATTCATTTCAAGGTTCTGTGATTTAGGAGTTTCTGTACAAATGTGTTTGCCAGTAATAAAAAAAATCATAGCATTATTTATTTTTACAAGATTATATTTTAGCTGGATTTAAAATGACACAAAAATACATGTTATGGCAAAAAAGATTTCTTAGGTCAGTAAATGAGGGTAAAAGGAAAATAAAGGTGTAAAATTAGCTAAACTCAGCAAAGAACTTAACACTCAAAATGCTTTCTCTGGTTTTTCTATAGGTGGTGGATAATTTTGGCTTTTTCAGAAGTGTCACATAGGAGAAGCATGATTCACAGAGTGCTCAACATGCGGCAAATGTTTGGTAAGTGAAATTAACATGAAGTAATTATTTTTAATGTTTCCATGTTGATTTATGCACTTACTAACATAGGTTGAATTTTATACAGAAGAGGAAGGACAATGACGAGAATAAAACTATTTTAAGATAGGGTAAATTATTATCATATAGTTAAATGACTTCCCTCAAACAGAATTAGCCACACTGCATTGCTGTTCCTGTTCCATGATGGAGCCAAAAAAATATTCCCTACAAAACAATTAGCCATATAGAGGTGATGCAAACTTAATCTATTCCAGTCTGTTAGCAATAAAAGTGAATGGTTTAAATTCTTCTTTTCTCAGTTTATATTTATCACAAATTATATATCCTTCATAGAGTCATTGAAAAAGTGGGTAGTGATCATTTGACTCTGCAGAGCTTAAATTCATGTGTTTTACTCATTACCCTTGAGGAGTTTCCTTTTGGAAAATAAAAGAGCAAAGGCAGTAAAGTATGAAAAGAGACTGAGCTAGAATACTTTGGGAAGAACCTAAGGTATGCATACTGGAGTTGAGTTTTGGGGCTTAAGATTCATTGGGGGGACTGAGGATATGACACAGATACTGTCCTCTAGGGACTAATTGTAGAGCCTCATTCATATGGTAAACTATAAGGGACATATCTAACTGATATTTTTTTTTCTCAGTTGCAACAAAATTCTTTTAGATGTACCTTTAATCCTCCTCAATCTTCAATTTAAAAAAACCTACTAAAAGCAAGATCTTCATACAAATTTTCGTATTGATTTCTTATAAGAAAAATTGGATCATAACCCTAAATTTACATCAGTCTTTTACCACATTCTGAAGGGAGTAGTTCTGAACTGATAAGAGAGAAAAAAAATGCTATAGACTTTGAGACTAATTAACAATATATTTAATGGGAAAATAAAATGCAATCTGGGTTTCAAGTTCTAAATGAAGCAAAGTTCAAAGTTATTTGTGACCTTGTTAAAATGTATACACTAAAACTGAACTTGTACCTTAAATGTATCAAGTAGGGAATGCAAACTCCAGCTTTGGATAAATGTCAGTGTGGGGTTGTGTATCTATAATTGTGGTTTTGGTTTAAATATAGCAAACTGGATTCAAGGTTTTCTCATATGGTTGGTGAGTTTGTGCAGGGCACATAGATGCCCTGCTGAGGGGTGAACTAAAATGCAGCAGGGATTCCATTCATCAAGTCATGTGTCCTCCTCTGCAAGGACAATGGACCATTTTTCTAAACAAAAATGGCTCGTGGTTAATATTTTGTTCCAACTGAGCCATAACACCCAGGGGAGGGGCAATTTCTAATTTACCATCCAAGACCTGCCACCTTTCTCTAATTTGCTCAAAGACAAAGGCTAGCCTTGACCCAGGCTTCAATGTAGGTAGCTTCTTACATCTATTGTCTTCCACATTCTTTTCAAGACTTCCATCTTGCCCTTCAATTGATATGGAAAGACTAATGAGAAACTAACAAACTAGCACATCAAATAGTAACAGAGAACTTGACCCAATCAGAAAAGAGCAGGTCTAGTACCATTTCTTAAATGAAAGCAGTCTACAGAGTCAACGTGGATGAGATGGGGTAAGAGACAAATGAACCAGAGAAGAAGGCATAGCCACGCCTTCTCTCTAGCAAGGGCAGTTTTGCAAGGATTTGCTCATTCAGTTTTCTGAGAAACTTATGGGTTCCAGCATTCAAAAAGTCTCACTGCCCAGAGCTAGGTACATTTATGCTACATGGCTGAGTCTTCAGTCTCAACCGCAATAGTGCTTTGAATTTTACTCACCCGGAACAGTCTTCTTTAGCCTTGGAGTAGAAAAAACATGTGATAGAAACATTTACCAGCATGGCGGTTGCTTTCTCTAGAACTCATTGCAGTGAGGGACTGAGGGAGAACATTACCTTGATAGAGACTTAGCAGTGTCTCAAAAAGGGGAAGTCAGAAGAGGCTTTTATAATAGGATTTTGGGATCTAGGTTTAAAAAATCCAATTTAGATCTTCCAATTTGTAATTAGCCATAGATATGACATGTGGTGATGGTCTTGAAGCAGGTATTGATATTGTGTGATAAGTGAATGCTTTGTCTAGCTGAGCAGGCTACCGTTTCAGATAAATTTCTCTGCAAGAGATTCCTGAAGCAAAAAATAAAGTTCAGTATAGATTTACAGTTTTATCTTCCTGAGCGAAGAGCGTAGGGAACAAACTGACTCATGTTGACACATGTAGTCTGAGTCCAGAAAAATATTCCAGGTATGTCAAAGAGTCATATTTTCTTTTATTTTCAGATCTTTGTAACAGTCCCAATATATGAATATTTTCTAAAATATAATGTGGTAACTCACATTTTCCTGATATTTTCGTAAACAAAATGAGCCCCATTTGACAATTCTATATTTCACATTTTAAACCTGCTTGAAAAGGCAAATAACTTGAATTACATAGAAAATGGTTTACTCAACACCTACAAAATTCAGTTTAAAAAAATAACTTATTTCACAGGTAAAAGTACAGTGGTATCTAAGATTGTGCTTTATAGTCACATTTTTCTGTGTCAAACTTTAACAAAAATATGTGAAAAAAGTTTTTGTGAAAAAATGATTTTTTGCTAAACAATAGATACTAAAAAAGTAAGAAATCTATTTTTCTACACCTTCAGATTAAATTTACTAATGCATATATATGTGCCAATGTATTTATGTGGATTTAACTTTGAAAATGAATTTTCTGCTCCTTTGTTTTCAAGTGTTTAAATGAATTTACTAAAATAAAAAGCAAGCATAATAGTGCATTTCTTTTTAGTGCTGAATAATATTCCGTTGTCTGGATGTACCACAGTTTATCCATTCACCTTCTGAAAGACATCTTGGTTATTACCTACACATTTTGGCAATTATGGGTAAAGCTGCCAAAAACATTTGTGTGCAGGTTTTTGTGTGGACATCAGATTTCAGCTCATTTGAGTAAATACCAAGGAACACAACTGTGTCTTATGGTAAGAGTATGTTATGTTTTGTGAGAAACTGCCAAAGCGTCTTCCAGAATTGTCTGTAGTATTTTGCATTCCCACTAACAATGAATGAAAGTTCCTATTGCTCAGTATCTTCGCCAGCATTTGGTGTGGTCAGTGTTCTGTATTTTGGCCATTTTAATAGATGTGTAGTGATATCTTATTGTTTTGTTTTTGTTTTTGTTTTTGTTTTTTTGTGATACGGGGGCCTCTAACTGTTGTGGCCTCTCCCGTTGCGGAGCACAGGCTCCGGACGCGCAGGCTCAGCGGCCATGGCCCACGGGCCCAGCCGCTCCGCGGCATGTGGGACCTTCCCGGACCGGGGCACGAACCTGTGTTCCCTGCATCGGCAGGCGGACTCTCAACCACTGCGCCACCAGGGAAGCCCCTTATTGTTGTTTTAATTTCCATTTTCCTGGTGACATGTATAGTGGAGCATCTTTTCATATGTTCATTTGCCCTCTGTATATCTTTTTCAGTGAGGTGTCTAAGGTCTTTGGCCCATTTTTAAATTGGGGTGTTTGTTTTCTTATTGTTAAGTTTTAAATGTTCTTTTATATCTTGATAACAGTCTTTTATCAGATATATCTTTTGCAAAAATGGGCTATCTAGCCATTAAAAGACATGGAGGAGACTTAAATGCATATTAAGTGAAAGACACCAATCTGAAAAAGGCTACATACTGGATGATTCTAAGTATGTGATATTCTGGAATAGGCCAAACTATGGAGCAGTAAAAAAAAAAAAAAAAAAAAAAATCAGTGATTGCCATGAGTTTGGCAGGAGGGAGGAGTGGATAAATGGAACACATAGGATTTTTAGGGTAGTGAAAATACTTTATGATACTATAATTGTGGATACATGTCATTATACATTTGATCAGACCCATAAAATGTACAGCACCAAGAGTGAACCGTAATATACACTATGGACTTTGGCTGATGATGATGTGTATTACAGTATAGTTGTAACAAATGTATCACTCTGACGAATGTTGATAATGGTGTGGGAGGGGTATGGGTGTGTGTGGGGTATATGAAAGTTTTCTGTACCCTCCTTTTAGTTTTGCTGTGAACTTAAAACTTCTCTAAAGAAATGAAATCTTAATAAAAAACTTAGCTAGAGACTGCTTGCTACCAAACAGGAAATATAAACTGTGGCAATTTATTTTGTTCTTAAGATATAATAGTCAATATTGTAAAGAATACAGAAAAAAGCAAGTATAAAATGTTATTATTTCTGCCTACTTGTATTGATGAATCAGTTTCTTTTCTTCAGTGTTACTGAAATCAATAACAGGATTAAGACCTATGACTGATATAAAATGATGACCCAGTTTCAAATATTGGATTAGTTGAAGCAGCCTCAACTTCTCTTTCATCAACTTTTTAAAGAAATGTTTATTCCAAATTTGCATGTAAAATGAATATGTCCCAATCAAATGTTTTTAGATATTTTAGGTATTACTATATTGCATATCTAAACTCAAACGTAGATGTTTTCTGTTTCAGAAAAACAAAAAACAAAAATCAAAAATTACAACAAAAATATACTAAAATGAATAACAATGTGCAAAGGATAAGAAAGAAATAAAGAGGCAGGCAGGAAGGAAATGATAAAGCAGTTCATTAGGCAATTTCTTTAAAATAAAAGAAAATTGCAAGATATGGACCACAAAAAAAATATGACTAAGAAAAAACTTAAAATACACTACAAGTTGGAATTCTGTATGCTGTTGAATCCTTTGAGAATTCTTTTTATCCAGGAATTTTATCTTTCACCTGCATTTGTGATTTGATTTTCTGTTCATTTTCTCTAAGATCTGAAAATAACACTTATTATATCCTGTTTTATTTCTAAGTGCATAAACATGCCTTCTGTTAAAGCAGTATTTTCCCCTTATATATATTCCATAATTAAAATTTAAGTTCAGTCAAGGGCAAATAAATTATTTTGTTTTTCTAAAGTGAATTTTTGGAAGATTACATATAGGAGAATGCCTACCTTCTCTCTCATAAAGGTTAAACCTTTGTGTAATTTATGAGTTTTCAAACACAGAGTCATTAATATTTTTTTCAATGTTGAAATGAGTTAGGATGGTACTGGATAATTATTTCAAGGTTTCGATAAATGTGTGTATTAATACATTGTATCTAATATTAATACAAGGCAAAGACTAACTATTCTCTTGGTTGAGCTAAACTATACAATTAACTCATTTTCTGACTTTATTTAAACCTCAGTCTCTTTTATAGTGGTGATTAAGTAAGAATAGTGTACCATTGACAGTAAAGGACAAACACAACATATATTTTCATTCAAATTTGTTAATACTCTACAGTTTTTGGACAATGAAGTGTTCTTATTAAAAGAAAAAAGCATTTACTGTTAAATCATTATGGTCAAAGTGTAGAAAATGTGCTCTTCTCTTATCAAGAATTACATCAGAAAGGATTCCCAAATATTTTAGACAAGAGGCCTGTATTTTTTTTTTGAATGACACAGTTTGAAAACCATTTAGTCAAGTATACAAAGAGCTAATAAAATCTAGGATAAAAAAATCTGTGTTCTTTTCATTTTGTACTCCCATCTTCTAAAGTGTAATGGGAAAAGTAGAGGTATGGAAAATTTAATATAATCTTAGCTTTGTTTTTAAAACTGCTAATGTACTATTCAGTAAATTGCTTCCACCATCTGTCTTAGTTAATGTATTTGTAAAATATAGGTGAAAATTAGATGCTTAGTACGTTCTTGGCAGTAAATATTATAATTTTACTGTAATGAGTGCCTGGACGCTTATCTTGACCAAAGAATAGAGTCAGGATATCTTGTGAACTTGGAAAGAAATCTGTTATAATGCATTTTATCCCTCACTTCTTAGTGTCATAGGAATTCACTCCATTGTCTTGCATATTTTTTTGATTGAGTAAGCAGGGACTAGGAGACAAAAATAAGATAGATAACAATTCCTTGTGCTATACCAGAGGTTCCAAGCATTCATCATTAGCATCATTTTATTAATTATTTTTCATAAGAAAATTTACTTTTTGCAGGCTTTATATTTTAAAGGATAGATATACAACACATTTTATTCTGCTGAAGAAATGCCATTGCCCTGAGGGAAAGTTTGCATAGCACACTGTCTGGGATGCCATGGTAATTGAGAAATTAAGATATTAAGCAACTTAGAAAATGGCTTGGAAAAATGGAGCATTCTCCAAAAGGAGACAGATACAGACATGGAACACTGTATAATAAAGGGGGAAAAAATGAAAGTTAACATCATTTGATGTATTCAGTTGAAGACTATTATTGAGGTACTTCAGTTTTCTAGAATTATACTTTTCCTGGTATTATTAAAATACATGTGGAAAGTCCATCAAAAAAATCATAACCTTCTAGGTAGTTTATAGTCTAGTGTCATAGGATTAAAAAAATAAAAACAGAGATATAAACAGTCATATTGTAAAGTCAAGGCAAAATAAAATAACTGTGGTTATTTATGGGCTAATGAACTACTCTGTGAGCTAGATCTTATGCGTTTCTAAATAACAATTCATCCCCATAAGTTAGTGAAATATAATTAAAACCAGACATATGCTGATAAAACAATTTGCCAATTAATATATCAAGCCATGAATGGAAAGCACAGCCACTACTCAAAATAATTAACAACTGATTGCATTATTGCATATTTTTAATGTAAATGCTAAAATAAAATGCTACTATTTGGTATAAAATGAACATTTACAGCTCAATTTTAAACAAAATAAAGATATATGATATAGCTGTCTTATTGTCCTTATCTTGAGTGAATACCCTGTATGTGCATTTACATAGATGATGTGTAATTTTTTTCCCTTCCGAAAATCATTTATTGGCCTAGATTGAAACCTCAATGAGATCAGAAGTTATTTTGTAGATTGCATTAATTAATCAATTAATTAATTTGGGGCTTAACAAAGGAATTTCTAAGATGCAAAAATAGACACTGTTGACATTACCTTTCCATGTTTCTTACATACTTTAGAAAATAGCAATGTTAATAGTCGGTTAACAAGGTTTCTATTAATTGATTATCAACTAAAAATAAAAATGTACGTACATTTTACTGTATTCTGATGTTAGATTTTTACAGCAGTTACCATGTTTATTCCAGACATCTTTTTAAAATCACTATCTCTGCAGTGAAGCTAAATGATGTTTATTGGAATATCTCATTTTTATATATTCAGAGTTGAAAATACTCGCTTGTTAATCAATGTGAACTGTCATGGAACATTATATTCTTTATTAATATATTATATGTGTACTAAATTATTCATAAATTTCTAATATACCAAAATATCTCTTAATGCATAGGAGAGGCCATTACTATCATGGTATGATCTATGGACCACTGGCATTATGAAGAAGCTAAAAATTCAGAATCTCAAGTCCTATCTCAGAACTACTGAACGAGAATCTGTATTTTTTGATAATATCTTTTTATTAGTTTTTGGGTACAGTAAAGTTTGAGAAGCAGTGGTTTTGGCTGTTATAAGTAAAAGAATCAACATATTTTATGTAATATAAATATTACTATATGTAATAATATATGAAGAAATGTTTTTGATTCCCAATTATGATTATGGTCAATAAAGTAATTAATTACATCTCTGAACTATTTCAGTATTGACAGACTAATTTAAGATACATCATTTAATCAAGGTTCCAAGAAATACTAGAAATAGGAAGGAAAACAAAGGAAAGGAAAGAAGAGAATAAAAATCAGCCTAAACTAATCTTTCTTTTAATTATATATTATTGGGGATTTTAGTTGTTAACAGATTCCAAATTACCTAATAAGCGAAAAAAAAAAAGCTTTCAGAAAATATCCTGATTTATGTCTCAAAAGACGTCCAATATCTATAAGACTTGCATACCAACATTAGGTAAATGAGAAGCAAAACTCGCTTGTAAGCAATTTTACTTACTGATCTAAATTAAATGATTAATGGCTATTCTTTAGGAAAACCATTTTGATTATATTTAATATGAAATAAGTTAGATGTAGTTGTCATACCTGCGCTGCCATAAAAATATTTTTCCAGGGACTTCCCTGGTGGCGCAGTGGTTAAGAATCCACCTGTCAGTGCAGGGGACACAGGTTCAATCCCTGGTGTGGGAAGATTCCACGTGCCGCGGAGCAGCTAAGCCCATGCGCCACAACCACTGAGCCTGTGCTCTAGAGCCTGTGAGCCACAGCTACTGAAGCCCATGCACCTAGAGCCCATGCTCCACAACAAGAGAAGCCACCACAATGAGAAGCCTGAGCACCACAACTAGAGAAAGCCCGCGTGCAGCAATGAAGACCCAATGCAGCCAAAAAATAAATAAATGAATACAATTTTTTTAAGATATGTTTTTCCACAAATTGAACTGCACTTGAAAAAGTCTGCAACAATTCCCTAACATACCAGGCAAATTTTAGCAATTTTGCATTAATTTTATCCTTTTTAGAATATTTTTTTCTCTCTGACATCCCCATGACAAAATTCCTCACTTTTTCCCAGTAATCTCAAATATCATCTGCCCTTGAGGCCTGTCCTATCAAGATTATTTAAAATTGCAAATGCCACCGGCCCCTGTTTTCCCCTTCTGACACTCCGTGTCTTCCTTAACCTGAGCTAAGCTATACACATTAACCTAGTAGAATTGCACATTAACCTTCTGCAGTACTGTGTGATTGACTTATTTCTGTTATTAATTTTTAATTATATGTCTCCTGCAGAACTCTTATCTCACATGCACCCTAATCCATCCCATGTACCTTAAAGACTCTGGCACACAGTAAGCCCTCAATAAATAGGTGTTGAAGGAATGAAACAGTAAAGGGCCTTCTATTTATTAAAAACTTAATGGATACTAGGTTCTATGCAATGTCGCTAGACCCGTTACTCCTCTCATGACCTGTGTAAATTGTTTGAGTTAGAATTAAAACAATGAAAATTGATATTAAAATATGTTAATTTTTACTGGCAAACACTGTGTTAAGGGATTTGCATATATTTTCTTTTAATCCTCACTAGAACCCTTAAGGTTACTAGTATATGAGCCCTGTATTACATGTGAGGAAAATAAATAAGTTACATAGGTTTCTTACCTCTAAGCAACTGAAACTGACTTTAGGTCACTTTAATGTGTGTGGGGTGTGTGTGTGTGTGTGTGTGTGTGTGTGTGTGTATTTATTTATTGGATATCTCATAGAATCAGTTGAATAATTTGGAATTAACTGTAAAGTTACCTGGAGAATCTTTCTGAGAAAATGGTAAGGAATCACAGGAATTCAGATTGTGGGAAACTGTGCCAAGATGATGCCACAGAGTCTGCTGAGCGCATTCTTCTCCTGCTGATCACTGCTCGTGGCACTGCCCTATCATGGTTATTGGACTGAGATCCACTTTTCATTCTTGGCTACTACTACTGGTGAACATCAGATGCAGGTGCTACAGGACAGGTTCTGGCAGCACTACAACAATGCTATACACTGCTATTTTGAGTTACTTTGACTTTCAAAGTCTGAGAAATTCTTATTTAAATGCACTTAAATATGTAAATTTTCCTTCCTCACTAGTTAATAGAGAAAAGTGAATTAAAACACAATGAAATATTTTTCAGTAATTAAATTGAGAAAAAATAAAATTTTATTAAGTGTGTAGCAAAGGCATGTTAAGGTAGAGGTGGAAATGTATACTGCCATAGTCATTTGGGAGAACTATTTGTCTGGATCCAGTGATAACATTAGCTTAATTTTTCATCAGTTGGTTGCACTTGAAGTAGAATTCTATAGACTATGTCTCAGAAAAATATATATACATGTTTGACTAAGGAAAGATGTATAGGGATATTATTGTACCCTTAATTGCAAAAAGAAAAAAAAACTGGAAAATATAAAATCTTATCAATACAGAAATGATTAAATAAATTGTTTCACTTTTAATATTGAAAATATGATAGCAGCTCTGTTTATTAACATGGAAAATTCATAGTTTGATGTTAATTGGACAAACATGAAAGATAAAGTGTAATAGACATTCAGAGGAGAATATTTTAATAGACCTCTATTTAGCAGATTTTGCAGATCAATAACACTCTCCTTTCCCTCTTTAAAACTTTTCTACTGATGCTTCAAGCATTGTTACCACTGGACACTTGCAGGTTACTCTCTACTGAGCAATACCTGGGTGTAATTTTGTTCCTAAGAGACGAAATTTATGGTCAGTATGGTAGACAGAATAATGCCTCCAAAGTTATCCATATTCTATTCCCCAGAACCTTTGAATATATTGTATTACGTGGCAAAAGGACTTCACAGATTTAAGGATTTCAAGATAAGAGGATTTATCCTGGATTATCCAAATGGGTACAGTCTAATCACCAGGACCTTTATAAAATGGAATTCAGAGGGCCAAAGTGAGAGAGATAAAGGATAAGAAAAAAAAGGTCAGAGATGAGAGAAGATGCTGCCCTGCTGACCTTGTAATTTGAAACAGCAGCAATAGGAAAATAATTCAGTCAGTTTTCTTGGTTTTTAAACTTTTTAATGTCAGTTTATTTTACAGCTTTAATTATATTATTTCATTAAGCACTGCCTAAAACAGTAAAATGTGTATGCAAAGAGAGTTGCAGTTTTTATGCTTTTGATGGCCTCGATAAGTGTAAGGGAAGGAAAATCTATTGTCTTAGTTAGGAATTAGCAGGGAAACTATAAAACTAGGCAAAACTCATAATAATCTAGAAGAGTCTTGGTTTCAGATGTCTTAAAAAATACCTTAGTTTAAAACTGTTGAAAAAATGTGTAACTAAAAGAATGGAATAGGCAGTTGGAGAAGCTGGCTCAGAAAATATTGAAAAATGACGATTTCATAGGTGGCAGAAAACACTGCCAATGATGCAACTGAAATAGGTCTACCTCTTCTTTAAGGAACCTGAAAGAGAAACTCATAGATAACGCATCTTAGACATAGTTAGGAAGTTCATATAGGACTCCAGTTAATGAAATCATATTAAAAATAGTCTTGGCTCTACATCAAATGATTTATGAATAATTTAAATAAATGATGAATAAAGACCATCAATACCAATTATTAACCAGTAATTACTTGTCATAACTAGCTATTGACAATAATAAATAATACTTTCAATGAATAATATATAAATAATAACATAAGTTGATGAGTATTTAACTAAGTTTACATTTCCAGCAGGTGGATGATTAATAACAGGGCTTCAGAATTAGAACATAAGCAAGGTCTTAAAGTGCAGATATAGAAGTTATTTATATGGATAAGTACTTCAACACATATTTATTGAGGGTCAGTATGAGCTAGGCACTATTCTAGGCACTGGGAGATAGAGCAAATGGGGACAAACTATAAACAACACAAATAAGTAAATTATTCATTATGATAGAAAGTAATGAAAATGCTGTGAAAAAAAACAAAGGCAGGGTAAGGCTATGAAAAGTACCATGAATGAAGATGATACTATTGAATAAAAATGAATATTGGTGACCTTGGGAGACCTGGGTGGTGGTTTGAGATTTCAAAAGTTCTCTTTTGACTGATTTTTCCCAGTGAGGTAGAGATCAATATCGTAAGGTGAGAGTGAAGTTCGGGGAGAAAGTATAGGATGTTTTAGGACAGCACAAGTGTGTGGACTGGGGAGGAGTTTCGTGATCACTCCATTCCACTGGAAGCTTGTGATCATTAATTTAAAGTGAGAACAGTTTAAATAATTCTGTGTGTTTTCCCAGCCTTGTTGATCAGCCTGGGTGTAGGTAGGGTCGTAATTGGATTAAAATACCACACTTGTATGTGGGTAGTTGATTAAGATGAGGTTTCATAAAGCCCCTAGGAATAGAGAGAGAAAAAATGAAGAGAAGATGGAAGAAAACAGATACCTGAAATCATCCATAGTGATGGGGAACCAAGATTAAAAGAGCAGGAATAAGAAACGGAGAAACAGCAGTCAGTAAAATGAATAAGGGTAGTACATGCTCAAGAATAGCAAGAAATCTCTGGTCACTGGAAAAAGAAACATTAAATTTTTAAAGTAATTTCAACTGATGGGTAACCTTTGAATAGATTTTATTGTTGTAATTGCTGTTTAATTTTAAGTACTAGGTTGGTTGGTTTGGAAAGCCTAAAGAGCCTGCATCATTTATTTTTTGTATTCACTACAAAATCAATCATCATAAGGCTTCCAAGAATGTTAGGAAGCAAGGCTAAAAATTGTCAGTTCTAAGACAGAGGGTCTTGTCAGCATTTTAAAAATATTAGTTAGATTAACGTAAATGATTAATAGAAAAAAATAATATTTCAGTACTATTTTTACTCTTTTTATATGTGAGTGGATTAATTTTTTAAATAGCTAAAGTTGCTAAAATACTAATATGTTCATTACTTTCTGAGTCGCCTATGAAGCACTGTACTTATTAAAGTTTTACGAGCTTGTATTAATATAGATATTTCAGATTTATTTCAGACTCTTTATAAGTTTAGAATATTTCAAATATATATTTATTAATTTTAAGTTTTTAAAACAATTAGTGATAAATCCAAACATAACTGGTTTAATTAATAAAAGATTCGAGTTCTCCATCTGTATTCAGAGCTTATAAGTATAATAAATAAAAACAAATTAATTTTTTCTCCATACATTTTATTTTTCTAAGAACACATTTGTGTGACATTTTTCCGTGAAAGAGTTTTACCAAGAGGCAATGCTTCCAGCTTGTGTCAAGTTTTAAACTCTATTATGTCTGAGGCCAATTTTACTTGATATAATTTGATAAACACTTAAATTTCTAATGTATCCAGAAGTTTTAATAAAACTTTAAACAGAAAACATTCTTTCAAATAAAGTGTGAATTCAAGTATTTAGCTGTAATGGAGCATTTGGGAAATATTCATTTCAACACTGACCATGTTTCAAAGATTAACTCTTTTAGATTTGAGCTGTGGAGATAATTTTTTTTTCTTTTGTAATTTAATTACATTTGAAGCCACTGTTTTCAGTGATATGAAGTGGCAAAATGGAAGATAACAATTGTTTTGAAAATGGACACAAAAGCCCCCCAAATTTTAAATACAGAGTTAAAAACATCTCTTTCCCTAGGATTCATTTTGCTGAATTTTAAACACTTTTTCCTGTGCAGGTAAATGGACTTCCTACAAATTGGGGCATTTAATAACCTAGTTGGTTATTCCTGCCATCATTATGAGGCAGCTGCTGTACTTATCTATTGCTGCTTCTTTTAGGGATGTGTGTGTTGCAGAAACTTTTGTCCTTCTCCTGAGACAAGGCTCTCTCTATTATATTACCTTTATTCTCATGGCCCTTAGGTCTTAACCCTGTCCACTCATCCCTGATTGACAGATCTCAGAGGCTCTGTCAAGGCTGCTAGTGTCCAAGGCCATCAAACTGTCATTCAACCTCCTAGTGCCATGACTAAATCCAAAAAATATTCTTTATTGCTGTTAGCTCAGCTGGGGAGCATGTTCTCCTTCTTTAGTACTGTTTTTTTTTTTTTTTATTCTGAAAGTGGCTTTATCTTTAATATAGTCAAAGTATGTTTTAACAAAAAATAGCTTCCATATAAATTTTGTTTTAATATTTTTTACCAAAATTTATATGTTGTTCAAAGCTAATCTGTAACAAATAGCAAGTCTATTAGAGAAATAAGTACCATTATAAGAATAGTTGGTTTATACTACAATTCTTTATTATGTTGATCTTTGATGTTTTCCAAGATTATAGAGTGTGCCTAGGGATAAAAAAGAGCATATAAAGGGTAATGATTTTTTCAGATAAAGTGTTATATATAAATATTCAGAAGTTGATGAATAAGGATGACTAGTTGCAATATTTTCCAAAGATTGTTCTACAAAAATAAATATATGTTGGGGTGATCAGCAAAATACAAAATGCGTTAATGGATCTCAGTTGGATATTGATTCTCCCTGTAGTGTCTTCAATAGGTGGATCCAAACTAATACTCAGTGTTAGAGGTTAGGTAAGCTTTGTTATCTAAATCATATCACTTCCTTTTGCTATAAATGCAAGTAAAGTAGGTTGTTTATCTTTTGGAAATTAACCTATAGTTTAGTTACCCATGCTAAAATACCCTGTGACTGCTAATATAAGACTTTTCTGATAACTGTTCCTGTAGCATGAGGTTTAGGTCTGGAAGTCTAAAGTATTTAATTCAAAGAATATTAATCAGTTGCCTACTCTGTACAAGGCAGTCTTCCAGTGCTGAGGATATATCCAGAAATAGAACAAAGGGGGGTTATTTTTTTTTACTCTAAATGAATAAAAATATATTCCATCTTCAGTACAAACTTTTGACTTATACCCATAGCCCCAAGGACAAGGAATTAAAACAGAGCGGGTTAGATGGAGGATAGTCAGAGTAAAGTATTAGCAAAAGAACTTGAGCTTCTTATCAATCAATGAAGCAGAAGATTAAAATCATAAAATTATATTTCCTGTGCTTTACTGTAATTAATTCTTTAAACAAATATTCAACCCTTCCTAAGCACTAAAGTAGTAGGGAAAATTTTTTTAAATTATATTTTAATTGTTGTAAATATCATCAGAATTAATCCTATGATATTTTCAGTATATTAATAATATGAACTCATATACAAACATTAAAAATGGACACACCGGGCCTCCCTGGTGGCGCAGTGGTTGAGAGTCCGCCTGCCGATGCAGGGGATGCGGGTTCGTGCCCCGGTCTGGGAGGATCCCATATGCCGCGGAGCGGCTGGGCCCGTGAGCCATGGACACTGAGCCTGCGCATCCGGAGCCTGTGCTCCGCAACGGGAGAGGCCACAACAGTGAGAGGCCCGCGTACAGCAAAAAAAAAAAAAAAAAAAATGGACACACCTTTTCATAAGTAGGTTGACTTGTGTATATATATTAAATTAAACATAAAACTGACACATTTGATATTGTTTTAATTAGAGTTTAATTTTGAAATTTTAAGTCATTTAATGTAAAACCTCATATGGCATAAATCAGGGGAACATTTTCAATTGGATTGTTACAGAGTATTTAAGAAGTAGAAAAATATCTTGACTCTTGACTAACAACCAAAATATGAGAGAAAAAGAAAATATATCCTGGAATAGTTTATGTTTTATCTTCCTAGTGTCTGACTTCTGAATTCCTCTTCTCTCTTCAATTGAGACCATTGATAACCCCATCCCAATTCCATCTCTCATCATTAGGACCAGTCTTGACAATAGACATGTGTATTTAGAACAGTTTAATGAGTCACACTACAGAACTTGCTCTGGTACTATAGTCTACTAGATTGTAAGCCTTCTGACAACAAGTACAGGTTTTGATTATCACTATAACTCCAACAGGTATCACAGTCTGGCACATGGTAGGCACTTGAAAATGATTTGATAGATGTATAATTTATTCCTGTTCTGTGTCATTTCCTGCCATTCTCAAGCCATGAAGCAAAATTAGAAATACTTACTGTGCTGTGGTATTAGAAACTGGAATTCTGAGGTTAAAGCATGCCAGTGTCTGTTTCTATCGTGATCCTGTAAATATCTGCATTTGTTGTTTGGAGCCAATCTAAAGATATAGATTGTCAAAACAGAACAAAAATCATGACTCAACTGTATGTTGCTTACAAGAATTTCTATTCAAGTTCAATAGCATAGATAGGTTGAAATAAAATAATGGAAACAGATATACCGTGCAAACATTGATAAAAAATAAGAAAGCAAGAGTGGCTGTATTAATATCTAATAAAATATACTTTCGAGCAAAGAAAATTCTCAACACAATGTGATGGTTTCTAACTTTAACTGTATATTTCTCCTGAGAAAAACATACCTTTTGTCCCTTTGTCCACCTTTAGAATGTTTACTTTTTTCATTGTAACATCTCCTGTCCCCAAAATTTTATTTTTGAAGATAATTATGACATTCCCATGAAGACAAACAAAATGTCCCCTCTGATTTTCCACCTGTGTACCGTCATTACAGACTTGCCTTGTTTCTGTGAACTTACAACCATATATCTACTTTGTATGCTATATTGACAGTAGTTCAGAATGGTATCTGTAGCTTTGTGCCACCAACACTCATTACAGTGTCACAATTGATAAATAATTGATCACTTAATAGCTACATATATGATCAAAGCAAGTCTTTCAGTGTTCTAAATAAACATTTATTGTTTTGGTATTCCTAGAAATCATGTCCATCCTTATACAATATTGTTTTCTACTCTGAGACCATCTGTTACCTATAGCTATCCAATATGTTTTGCACTCCATCTCTGTATCTTGATAATTTTCGACACTATGAGTCCTACCTTCTCAGACAGAATTAGAAAGCCTGCATCCACAGGATCCCTTTCAAGTAGAGAACAGTTTAATCCAGTTACTCCAATGAATGCAACCAAGCAAGATTTAGATATAGAAGAGGTCAACACCTAGAAGGAAATCAGTGTTTTGGCAACCTGTGAGACAGGGTGTCCTGCTCCTCCAGGGTGGCAGCAGTAGAGTTTCTGATACCAATCCTTGAATGTCATAGGAGCCACTGATAGTGGCAGTGATGTTTAGGTAGAGAAATCACTGCAGTGTGTGGAACGTTGTTGCTGCTTTTTTCTTGCTTGTTTTGGCCTTACCAGAGATTCTGTAAACTGGCAAATATCCGTTAATGAATTCTGTTTCTGCTTAAGTGACTCATGATTGCACTGTTTGCAGCCAGGAATCCTGAACAATAACCACTCTGATGTTACAGTATGTTTGTTCTTAGAACAGTTGTTTTTGATGGTAATGATAATAAACTACAAACTTTTACAAAAATCTTCAATTTTTAGCCCGTATGCTGCAATAGGAAAATGAGCTTGCCTGGGACGATTTGCTCTTTTGGGGGTTTACCGTATGGTTCTCTCATGACTCATAGATTTGCTTTGGGTACATAATTTACATTAAACAAATTGCTAGCAGCTCAGGCAAAGAGGGTTGACTATATGCAGTTGACTTTCTCAGACAGACAAATTCATTTGTCTTAGACTTAGGCTAAACATAAAGACAGATTCCTGCTAAGAGTAGGAAGAAGTAATGTTAATGCTCTGAGTCAATCTGGGGTTTTAAATAGTGTGAGTGCTCAGGTGAGGTTTGCATCTGTTCCTAATATCTATGACAAACACTGTGAAAATTTCACTTCTTGCCAGCTGGGACTCCATAAGCAACTGTAGATTTATAAGTGAGTATGCAAACGAAGTAGAAAAATAGTTATACTTGTATAAAACAAACAGAACAAATATTCATCTTTATTTAATGAATAAAAATTAAAATTCCATAAACATGCATTTTAGTAATGTGATGATTGGCTACATATTTTATTTCTATATTAATAATTTTTTTAATTCTCTGCCATCCCCATTTTACAATCAATCACTTTAGCAAATATTGTTTGGAGAGCTACTATATGTATTATAATGTATATAGTGAGCTATATATGCTATGAATGTAGAAATGAAAAAGACAAGTCTATACCCTGATAAAATTACACTTGAGAAGCAAAAGGAAAGAATGAAAGAAGTAACATTTTATTATGTACTTGATGCTATGGACTCTGAAGAAATTTTTACCAGTGTTGACAAACTTTGCTCTTAACAGCCTTATAAGTGAGGTTTCATATAAATAGTGGATTCTGTTGTGGTTTAATGAGGGAACAGACATTCAGCCCATGTTTAGCTGATTTTTAAAACTAGGTCTTTTTTTTCCTCATATATAGTCCTTACCCTTTTTATAACAATGAAGTGTAATATGTAGTCTTACATGATTTTAATTGTATTTTAACATTTATGTAATACTAAATTGTTATATATTAAATAGCATGTTATTATGAGTATATTATTAGTAATAAAAGCAGGTATATATATTTGAAAATTAGTTCATATATTCCAGCTATTACCTGTTCCATCATACAGACAATATTTGATGCTCATCTGTATTTGTGGTTACTTGCAGTAACTCCATTGCCCCAAAATCACATGAATATCTTAGAATTCCTTGCCTTACACTCTGAGAAAAAATTAATTCAAGATAGAACAACTGTTGTGTTTTTATAACATGCTCCTCAGAACAGTAGTTAATAATAGTAATACGATTTCTTAGTTGAAATGAAGTTGCTAAAATAAACTTGTCAAATTATGAGTTAAACAAAATTTAACTGCAGTACTCCCCAGGGGCTGTATTTTGCTAAAATTCCTATGGAGATCCAAAAAGACCATGAAAAACAATGGGCTTTCTGAATATAAACTACATATTACTTTTCTCACATGATACACCAAAAAAGACCAAGATTTAATGGAATATGTTTTGGAAAATATTATTTTACACAGTAATCTGACATCACTGGACAACTGATTGATCAGACACCAGGCAATAATTGGGAGATTACTGCAATAATCCAGGGATATTTTTTGAGGGTTATTCTCATTTTATGAGAAATAAGCAGGAGGCCTGGCACAGTGACAGGCTATAAAATATAGGTTAGACAGGCAACCAACTGTACTTAAAGACAGACAAAAGAATGTACAAATATAAAAATAATACCTATTATTTATTGATAATTTATTGATACATGCTCTCTGCTCCTCTTAGTATTTTCATGGGTTGGTTTATTTAATCATTATCCTACAGCCCCATTTACAGATGGAGTCTCTAAGCAGAGAGGTTCAATCAGTACTTTACCCAAGGTAGCTCATTTATTTATCTTTTTTTAAAATTTAATTTAATTTTTTTACACAGCAGGTTCTTATTAATTATCTATTTTATACATATTAGTGTATATATGTCAATCCCAATCTCCGAATTCATCCTACCACCACCCTTCCCACCCCTGCTTCCCCCTTTGTTGTCCATACATTTGTTCTCTACATTTGTGCCTCTATTTCTGCCTTGCAAACCAGTTCATCTGTAGCATTTTTCTATAAATGACCCAATTTCGTTCCTTTACGTGGCTGAGTAATATTCCATTGTATATATGTACCACAACTTCTTTATCCATTCGTCTGTCAATGGGCATTTAGGTCGCTTCCATGACCTGCCTATTGTAAATTGTGCTGCAGTGAACATTGGGGTGCATGTGTCTTTTTGAATTATGGTTTTCTCTGGGTACCAAGGTAACTCATTTAGTAATGACCAGGACAGATTTACAATCCCAGAGTCTAGGCTCAGGCCTATGTTCTTAAACGCTGTAGTACCCAGAAACTTATCTGATATATCCTAAAAACAACATTTGGTTAGATAGTTCTCCCAAAACACCAATAGAAAAGAATGTACATAAGGAGGACACTGAGAAATCATGTAAAAAGAAATAACAAGATAAATTTAACCTCAGATATAAGGAAATAACTTAGTTAAATATAGCATTAAAAGAAGTCTCAGAATTTCCGTATAACTAAATGTATAAAAAACGAAGAGAGGGCTTCCCTGGTGGCGCAGTGGTTGAGGGTCCGCTTGCTGATGCAGGGGGCGTGGGTTCGTGCCCCGGTCCGGGAGGATCCCACGTGCCGCGGAGCGGCTGGGCCCGTGAGCCATGGCCGCTGGGCCTGCATGTCCGGAGCCTGTGCTCCGCAACGGGAGAGGCCACGACAGTGAGAGGCCCGTGTACCGCAAAAAAAAAAAAAAAAAAAAGAGACATTTTGAATGAAGCAAAACATAAATTGGTCTCTATGCAACATACTTTTTTTATTAACTTAGAAATAAGGATTTGGACATTATGGTCCGAACTTCACTGGATTTGTCCTTTGAAGAAAATCCAGGGCTAAGTTAGGAGAACACATAATTTTGGACATCTCTTCTTGCCCTACCTCTGTATTCTAATCAAATAGATCTCTTTGCCCAAAAGATATTACTACCTTAACCTGAACTCCTACTGGCTGGAAAGATTTTTGGCAATTTCGTCTGTTAATTTATTTATAATTTTAGAATGTTGAACCAAAGTCAAGTAATTCCTTAATTGCATAGCTTTTAGCACAATATGACTTTTACCAGATATATGGTGAGCTAAATTTTGCTAATAATATTTCTGAAAGGAGTTTCTGATGTTCATCACAAGTGCAAGATTAGCTTTTCCATCTGTTGAGATGTTCTTTACTATAGTGAAAAATTTTTTTTTCAGATCTTTCCTTAACATTTTATACAGATGAAATCATGCTGCTTGCTCCTTCAGGTTATCTCTGATAGTACTTCGGGTATTTCAAGTGTTAACCTGAAAAGTAAAATAATAGAATTTATCAACAGGCAGTATAGATGATGGAACTACTTCCACTGAAATGGCTTTCAGAAACTCCTTCAACACATTTTATTAAGGGATAAATAGTCCATATGTACTGAATGCTGCAAAGAACTAAGAGTTATGGGTATCAGGAAGAAGGGCCTTATATTAAAACACTGTAATATGTTATATACAAATAAAACAGTATTTAAAGACCTTATGTGTTAGCGTAAAAAACTTATTCTTCCAGTATAATGTAACTATAATTCTATCTGTAATAGAAGGCTGTTTAAATACCTTACAGGTAAATTACTTCAGTTATTGAATTGAAGCACTTGTGAAAACTTGAATTTAATTTGACTGTTTTTTCATAATTCAGTTTTTTTGTTTTAACATAATTTTATTATGATTATACCACACTCACCAGAATTTGATGTCTGTGATATTTTTAATCCATTATTTGGTATGGGATAAATGTTTTAATTTGCATGTTGATAATGGCTAATGATCCTACCCAGTGTTTCAAATCTTACTGGTTATTTAGATATTACTTTTGTGAAGTGTTTGTTCATGTGCTCTAATTTTCTATTGGTTTTCTGCTTTTAATAATGGGTTTTAAAATGTCTATTAATAAATTAATCTGAAAAACAGATATAATTATAACAAAATTGTAGATATCTGTGGAATTTTTAGCAATGTCATATTGCAAAATTATATTTTCAAGATACTAATGAGTGGGATTTATCCTTTTTAGAATGGAGTTTGGATTGAAAGTATGATAATAACTAAAAAGAAAGCCAGATATTGATTATTACCAAGACTCTCTGGGTGTCTGAGATGAAATGGGTCTGTTGATGATTTACACAATATCCCACTATTATTGAAAATAAAATAAATTGTGGTTGATTTAAAAAAACTAATTCAATTTGCAACTTACTGTTACTTGCAACATTTACTTTGAATTTCCACAAAACATGATAAATAAGCATTGGATTTAAATCAGGTGTGACTTAATCATTTTAATTTTTTAAAACTTTATTTTCTAGAGCAGCTTTTGATTTGCAGAAGAATTGAGAGGAAAGTACAGTGATTCCCCATATACTCCCTGACAAACACATGCACATCCTCCCCCATTATGAACCATGCCCCCCACCTTCTTGGAGTGGTGCAGCTGTTACAGTTGAATAACCTATATTGCCACATCAGAATCACACAAAGTTCATGGTTTACATAGGGTTCACTCTTAGTGTTGTACATTTTATGAGTTTGGACAGATGTACAATGACATGTATACATCATTACAGTATCATACAGCATATTTTCACAGCCCTAAAAATCCTCTTTGTCCTTTGTTAACTAAGGTAGTACTATTTCATTTAGAATTTTTCAAGATAAATCTTTAGCAAAGTATCTAATCTGATCCAATCTTTAGTTTAAATATAACACTTACATGTATTTAATCTCCTTCTACATAACAGAGTCTATGTGGAGTTCAGCTGCTACATACTTTATAAATAAATCATTTAAAAGTGTGTCTAGGGGTGGGTGGGTGTGTTAATAAAACAAGTGTTCTGCAGGTGTAAGACCCCGAATAGCCAAAGCAGTCTTGAGGGAAAAAAACGGAGCTGGAGGAATCAGACTCCCTGACTTCAGACTATTCTGCAAAGCTACAGTAATCAGGACAATATGGTACTGGCACAAAAACAGAAACATAGATCAAAGGAACAAGACAGAAAGCCCAGAGATAAACCCACGCACCTATGGGCAACTAATCTATGACAGAGGAGGCAAGGATATACAATGGAGAAAGGACAGTGTCTTCAATAAGTGGTGCTGGGAAAACTGGACAGCTACATGTAAAAGGATGAAACTAGAACAGTCCCTAACAAACACCATACACAAAAATAAACTCAAAATGGATTAGAGACGTAAATGTAAGACCAAACACTATAAAACTCTTAGAGGAACATATAGGAAGAACACTCTTTGACATAAATCACAGCAAGATCTTTTTTGATGCACCTCTTAGAGTAATGGAAGTAAAAATAAAAATAAATGGGAGCTAATGAAACTTCAAAGCTTTTACACAGCAAAGGAAGACATAAACAAGATGAAGAGACAGCCCTCAGAATAGGAGAAAATATTTGCAAACGAATCAACGGACAAAGGATTAATCTCCAAAATATATAAACAGCTCATGCAGCTCAATATTAAAAAAACAAACAACCCAATCCAAAACTGGGCGGAAGACCTAAGTAGACATTTCTCCAGAGAAAACATGCAGATGGCCAAGCAGCACATGAAAATCTGCTCTACATCACTAATTATTAGAGAAATGCAAATCAAAATTACAATGAGGTATCACCTCACACCAGTTAGAATGGGCATCATCAGAACATCTACAAACAACAAATGCTGGAGAGGGTGTGGAGAAAAGGGAACCCTGTTGCACTGTTTGTGGGCATGCAAATTTATACAGCCACTATGGAGAAAAGTATGGAGGTTCCTTAAAAAACTAAAAATAGAATTACCATGTGATCCAGCAGTCCTACTACTGGGCATATACCCAGAGAAAACCATAATTCGAAAAGACACATGCACACCAATATTCATTGCAGCACTATTTACAATAATCAGGTCATGGAAGCAACCTAAATGCCCATCGACAGACGAATGGATAAAGAAGTTGTGGTACATATATACAATGGAATATCAGCCTTAAAAAGGAATGAAATTTGGTCATTTGTAGAGACGTGGATGGATGTAGAGACTGTCATACAGAGTGAAGTAAGTCAGAAAGAGAAAAACAAATATCGTATATTAACGCATATATGTGGAACCTAGAAAAATGGTATAGGTGAACTGGTTTGCAGGGCAGAAGTTGAGACACAGATGTATAGAACAAACGTATGGACACCAAGGGGAGAAAGCGGCAGAGGGTGGGGGTGGTGGTGTGATGAATTGGGCGATTGGGATTGACATGTATACACTGATGTGTATAAAATTGATGACTAATAAGAACCTGCTGTATTAAAAAAAATTAAATAAAATTCAAAAATAAAGACAAAACAAAACAAAACAAAAATACAATTTTATTCCATTATCTTTAAATCTTATAAATAGTGCAATGCTGTGGAATTGGAAAATGTATTTCATACTACAATGCTGATGTGCCTAGAAAGCATAATAGTTAATCTGTAATTAATTTGGTCTGACTGAATAGCATGTATGCATGGATGAGGGAGAAAAGTAACTTTCTGTTATATAAAGTTTGAAAATTGTATGATACATTATTTTTTGTAGTCCTTTTAAATAATGTTTGGTGTCTATTAGATTAAATTTTCTAGTTACTCAGCATCCCTTTCCTCTTTCTACTTCTATAATTTCAATGGCAAAGCCCTTGGAGAATATACACTATCTGTAGTGACCATGTGACTTATTGTTCAAAATGGAATACTTTGACAGTAAAGAGTTGCTATTAATAATAATTACATCCAGACAGTCAGCATTGGCTGGGACACTCTTTGATATACATAGCTCAGCTTCTCTTATTCTTCGTAAAAACAAACCTTAAATCCCACAAAATTTTCCACCTGACTCACTACAATAAACCCACTAGTTTTTTTTGCTCAGCATTTTTATCGCAGCTATATTTTAGTTCTTAATTCTAAGCCTACAGGTTCTGATAGGCTCATGACTCATACCTAAGCACACTGCCAAGGTTCTATGGTGATATCTGTGTACTAGATTATTATATGGAAGCCTTCTAGATATCCACTTTCCTCAATCTAACTTAGAGAGCCAGGTGAGTCACTATCCCTCCTATCTCTGCCCTTGTAGCATCTTGCCCTATATAACATAAATCCCCCTCTTTATGTTAAAGACTATGTATGTGGAAAATAGGACTCTTTCAAACCTGATTCTCTCTCTCTCTTTACTTTTTTCCTTCTCACCCCTCAAATATCACTAGGTCAGAAAAGGACTCAATCTCATTCTACCATAATCAGAGATGATGAAACCTGTAGATGATGCTTACCCTCCACCACACAGGACAATGTACTTATGTTTTTCCTTTAGGTGCATTATTGACATTCTAATGGGAATGGTGGTAGAAAATTAGAAAATCCTCTCTCATAATAACATCTTGATTAACACAGTTATCCTCCCTACTATGTATAATGCTTTTTATATTAGAACATGAATATTACCTCTCTATTCAATGTATATCCCTTGATAATACATCTCAGTCTCCATATTCCTTTTAGAATTTATCTTACTCTTCTCTGAGAAGAAAATTTTAGGTAAGGTAGGCAAAAGAGAAAAGCAAATTTACAATAAATAATCTTGTATTAATAAGATACGTGGGCTTCCCTGGTGGCACAGTGGTTGAGGGTCCGCCTGCCGATGCAGGGGACATGGGTTCGTGCCCCGGTCCGGGAAGATCCCACATGCCACAGAGCGGCTGGGCCCGTGAGCCATGGCCACTGAGCCTGCACTTCTGGAGCCTGTGCTCTGCAACGGGAGAGGCCACAACAGTGAGAAGCCCGCGTACCGCAAAAAAAAAAAAAAAAAGAAAAAATAAGATACGTAACTTTTTAACTTTTGCAGAGAGTAAACAAGAAAACTAAGCTGCAGAGGAAGTGCTGTATATGTCATGTAGTACATGTTTAAAGAAAGGAATAATAATTCCCATATTTTTCCATAATAATTCCATATTTTCCATAATAATTTCACAAAATCATTTACGTAATTTATGAGTATTTTCCTAAAATGTAAAATGAATGTAATTTCCTAATATACAAAATATTTCCTGACATTTGATAATGTACAAAGTGAATATAATTTCCAGAATTTTGTTCCTCATTGCATTATTTTAAGAAGACATCCACATTCCAGTTAAATCCATTTTTTAAAAAACAACAGTCAGTACAGTACTAGCAACTCTAGTTTTCACTCTTGCCAAGAAATTTTGTCATTGGTTTCAAGAGAAGCTTAAAAAGGATATTGAATGAACTTTTAAATCTACTGCTTTCCAAATTAATCTTTCTTGGAAATTATGTTCTGGAAATTATGTTTTGGTGGATCTGTTTTCCACAGAAACAAATGAACAGTCAATGTTAGTAGCAGTAGAAATTATCAACAGTAGTAGAAGATCAAGATATTTAAAATATTTATGCACTTTCAAAATTTTAATCCTTCCTGAGTAGATTAAGTTTTTTTGATTAAGTACACAATAAATGTTAATGTTGATAATGCTGAAAATTTTCAGCTTAAAAAATAGTGTCTGTATAAAGATAGCACAAAAGTGATTAAGTATGAAAGAGAAGTGGATAATCTTTGTTGATAAAACAGCCAAATTTTAAGTTCTATTCTGGACATTTATTTTGTTTAAGGTGTCATTTAATTTTCAGAATAAGTATTTTTGGAAAATAATTTGTGTGTTGTTTTGCAATATGACACTTGCCAACTCTGCATTACTACTCTGATGTATACCTTACCATGTGATTAATGGGGAAAATATCATATAACCAGGTTTGGAAGAATATAAATGCTGTCAAATTTCTAATATATGCCACAGATGCTCCTACTCCTTCACAAACAAAAACTTGCCTTTAATTCACTGTATATCTTCATCAAGAGTAGTCCTTTCAGGAGGAGAGAATCAAGATGGTGGAGTAGGAAGATCCTCAGCTCACCTCCTCCCATAGACACACAAAAACTATGCTATGTATAGAAGTTTTTCTAAGAACAACCTGAAGACTAGCAGAATGCCTCTTTTACAACTAAGGATATAAAGAAAGATCCAAATTGAGATGGCTAGGAGGGGCAGAGATGCAGTCTAGTCAGGACCCACATCCCTGGCAGAGTGACCCACAGTGGGAGGGGATATCACAAACACAGAGGTCCTCCCTAAGGAGCAAAGGATTTGAGCTCTACATCAGGCAGCCCAGCTCTGGGGACCTGTACCTGGAAGATGATCCCATATAATGTCTGGCTTTGAAAACCACCGAGGCTTATGGCTGGGAGAGCTGGAGGGCTATAGCAAACAGACTCTGCTCTTAAATGGATTGTGCACAAACTCACTCGCTCTGAGTTCCAGCAAAGAGACCTATGTTTGAAAAGTGCCTGGGCTATATGTGAAGGAGATTCATTGACAAACTTTAGGGTGAGTCCCAAAGGAGCAGGGATCTATTGGAACTTTATCAAGGTACCAAACCAGTGGTAGATGCCATTTTTCTAATTCTCCTTTTACCTAGCTGGCCAGGTGCTGGTGGGCATTATTTCTGACATTTGCTAACTACCCTGCTAGTATTTCCTGCCCTGTCCTAGCAGTCCCCTGAGGACCCACCGTGTCCAATCCATCCACCCTGGTCAGTGCCTTTCCAAAGCAAGCCCTACCCCACCACACCTGGCAGGCAGCCTCGGGTGGGTCTGGCATGCCTCCCCCACAAAATGGCTCCTGTGCCAGGGGACAAACCCCATAAAACCACCATACCCACAACTGTGGCAGTCAGGCCCTGAATCCAGCCTCACTGGGGCAGCAGTCATGAATCCAGCAGTTATGACCAGGCCTTGCATACAGCTGGGCCAGGGAACAGCCCCACCAATCAGTACACCAGTAGCAAACATGACCCCACCACAACAGGAGGACTCAGCCCACAGAAGGAATACTCATGAAGTGCCTGGCTCTGGTGACCATAGGGGATTGCTCTTCTAGGCCTCACAGGAAACCTTCTACAATGGACCACTCCTTCAAGACCAGGAGATATATCTGATCTAGATCTACCTAATACATAGAGATAAACACAGAGAATTAGCAAAATGAGGAGACAAAGGAATATGTTCCAAAAGAAAGAAAAAGACAAAACCTCAGAAAAAGAATTAAGCTAAATGGAGATAAGTAATCTACCTGGTAAAGAGTTCAGGTAATAATAAAGTTGCTTACCAAACTCAGAAGAAGAATTGAAGAACTCATTGAGAACTTGATAAAAGAATATATATATATATATATATATATATATATATATATATATATATATATACACACACACACACACACAACAGCTGAAGATTACAATAACTGAAATGAAAAATACACTATATGGAATCAGAAGCAAATCAGATAAGACAGAAGAAAGGATCAGTGATCTAGAAGACAAGGTATTGGAGATAATCCAATTGGAACAGAAAAAAAAAAAAAAAACAAGGCAAAAAGCAAATGAAGATAGTTGGATCTCTAGGACAAGTGTACTAACATTCACATTATAGGGGTCCCAGAAGCAGAAGAGAGCAAGAAACAGAAAACTTGAAAAAATAATGGCTGAAACGTTTCCTAACCTGGTGAAGGAAACAGACATCCAAGTCCATAAGCACAGAGAATCCTAAACAAGATGAACCCAAAGAGACTCACACCAAGACAGATTATTATTAAAATGTTAAAAGTTAAATATAAAGAGAAAATCTTATACATAGCAAGAGAAAAACAAAAAACAATAGAAAAGATCAATGAAACTAAGAGCTTGTTCTTTGAAAAGATAAACAAAATTGAAAAACATTTAGCCAGACTCATCAAGAAAAAAATAGAAAGGTCTCAAATAAAATTAGAATTAAAAGAGAATTTACAATCGATACCATAGAAATAAAAAGATTCATAAGAGACTACTATGAACAATTATATGCCAACAAATTGGAAAACATAGAATAAATGGATAAATTCCTAAAAACATACAGTCTTCCAAGAGTATATCAGGAAGAAATAGAAAATCTGATTAGACCAAATAGTAGTAATGAAATTGAATCAATAATCACAGAACTCCCAACAAACAAAACCCTAGGACCAGATAGCTTCATAGGTGAATTCTACCAAACATTGAAAGAAGGGTTATACTGATTTTTCTCAAACTATTCAAAACAAAAGCAAAAAAATTCAAGAGGAAGGAAAGCTTCCAAAATCATTTAACAAGGTCAGCATTACCCTGACACCAAAAGCATCCAAAGGCTCTATGGAAAAAGAAAATTACAGGCCAACATCTTTGATGAACATAGATGCAAAAATCCTCAACAAAATATTAGCAAACAAAATTCAGCAGTACATTGAAAGGACCATATACCATGATAGAGTGGGGTTTATTCCAGGGATGCAAGAATGGCTCAACATCTGCAATTAACATGACAGACCACATCAACAAAACAAAGGGTACACATCATATGATCATCTCAGTAGATGCAGAAAAAAGTGTTTGACAAAATTCAACACCCATGCATGACAAAAACTCTCAACAAAGTGGGTATAGAGGTAATTAACGTACCTCTAAGTAGTAAACAATACATATGACAAACCAACAGCTTACATTGTACTCAATGATGTAAAGCTAAAAACTTTTCTCCTGATCTTCGGTTGAGGAAAAAGACAAGAATGTGCACTCTTGCCATTCTCTTATTTAACATAGTATTGGAAGTTCTAGCCACAGCAACTAGACAAGAAAAGGAAATAAAAGTAATCCAAATTGGAAGGGAAAAAATAAAATGGTCACTATTTGCAGATTACATGATACTATGTTTAGGAAATGCTAAATACTCCACCAAAAAATATTAGAACTAATAAATGAATTCAGTAGAGTTGCAGGATACAAAACTAATATACAGAAGTCTGTTGTATTTCTATACACTAATAATGAACTATCAGAAAGAGAAATTAAGAAAACCATCCCATTTACAGTTGCATCAAAAAGAATAAAATACCTAGGAATAATATAACCACGGAGGTGAAAGACCTGTACTTTGAAAACTATAAGATATTTGATGAAAGTCATTAAAGATGACACAAATAAATGGAAAGATATCCCAGGCTCCTGGATTGGAAGAATTAGTATTATTAAAATGTGTATACTACCCCCCAAAATCTACAGATTCAGTGTAATCCTTTTCAAAATACCCATGACATTTTCCAAATGACTGGAAGAAATAATCCAAAAATTTGTATGGAACAACAAAAGACCCCCAAAGAGCCAAAACAATCTTGAGAAAGAACAAAAGCTATAGTAATTAAAAGAGTGTGGTACTGGAACAGAAACAGGCACATAGATCAATGGAACAGAATAGATAGCCCAGAAATAAACCCACACACATTAACAATGTAGGCAAGAATATACAATGGGTAAAATCCAGTCTCTTCAGTAAATGGTTCTGGGAAAACTGGATAGCTACCTGCAAAATAATGAATCTGGACCACTATCTTAAACTATATACAAAAAAGTAAGCTCAAAATGAATTAAAGGCTTGAATATAAGACCATAAGCTATAGAACTTCTAGAAGAAAACAGGTATTCAGCTCTTGGACTTTAGTCTTAGTAATTATTATTATTTTTTGGATATGTCACTTCATTCAAGGGAAAAAAAAGCAAAAATAAGCAAATGGAACTACATCAAACTAAAAAGCTTTTGCACAATGAAGGGAACCAGAAATAAAACAAAAAGGCAATCTATTGAATGGGAGAAGATATTTGCAAATCTTATATCTTATAAGGGGTTAATATTCAGAGTATATAAAGAACTCGTACAACTTAACATATAAAAAAAGAAAATCCAAACAATCTGATTAAAAAATGGGCAGAGGACCTGAATAGACATTTTTCCAAAGAAGACATACAGGCCAACAGGCACATGAAAAATGCTTAACATCACTAATCATCAGAGAAATGCAAATCAGTACCACCTCACACCTGTCAGAATGGCTATTATCAAAAACTCAAGAAATAACAAGTGTTGGCAAGGATGTGGAAAAAAAGGAACCCTTGTGCACTGTTGGTGGGAATGTAAATTGTTGCAGCCGCTGTCGAAAACAGTATGTAGGTTCCTAAAAAACTAAAAATAGAACTATCATATGATCCAGCAATTCCACTACTGGATATATATCTAAAGAAAACAAAGAAACACTAATTTGAGAAGATATATGCACCCCTATTTTCATATTAGTATTATTTATAATAGCCAAGAGATGGAAGCAACCTAAATGTCTTCGATGAATAAATGGATAGTGAAGATGTTGCAACAACATGGATGGGCCTAGAGGGTATTATGCTAAATGAAATAAGTCAGAGAAAGACAAATATAATACGATTTCACTTATATGTGGAATCTAAAAAACGAAGTGAACAACAACAAAAAAAGCAGAATTGATTTATAGATACCTAGAACAAATTGATGATTGTCAGGAGGTGGGAGGGTGGAGGGATGTATTTTATCAGCAAAACAGATTAAAGAGCACAAACTTACAAATATGAATAAGTTATGGTGCTGTAATATATAAAATAGGGAATATAGTCAATAATATTGTCATAATATTAAGCTGTGACAGGTGGTAGCTGGATTTATCATGGTGATGATCATCTTGTAATGTATGTAATGTATATAAAAGTCAGATCACTATGTTGTTATTCACCTGAAACTAATGTAACATTGTATGTCAATCGTACTTCATTAAAAAAATAAAGGGTTGAAGTACAGTCAAGCTACACAGACCTTCCACCAATGGTGGAACGCTAGACAGGTGTATGGTCTCAACTTCGTCAGCAAAGAAGATGTGAGTGTCTTCGCAAGTACTGTGATGCATGCCTTCGACGTGTTGAATTCACAGGAAACAGGGCCAACATTGCCTAGACAAAATTCACAACTACCTGCCCAAGTTCAGAATGGCCCATCACAAGAAGAATCGGAAATTCAAAGGCAACTGCAAGCACAGCAAAGAAAAGGAGCTGGAGCGGGAAAGGCTGGAGGGCGAAAGAATGAAAAGGGAGAGATTGGAGAGGGAGAGGTTAGAAAGGGAAGGGCTGGAGAGGGAGTGACTGAAACAGGAACAGCTGGAGAGAGAGAGAGAGACAAGAAAGAGAACGTCAGGATTGCCTGGAGCGGGAGAGACAAGAACGGGAAACGCTGGAGAGACGGGACCGAGAAAGGCAAGAACGAGAGCAGCAAGAGCAGCTACTGCCTCTGTGGAGACTCCTCTAAGCTCTGTGCTGGGAGTCTCCTCCGCTGCTGAGCCAGGCTTGCATTGTCTTGGGACCACCTGCACCTCCACCCACTCCTTCACTCCCGCCAGGTCCTGCCCAGGCATCAGTCACACTCCCTCCTTCCCCAGGACTCCCTCCATCCCATCCACTTCCATCCTCAGGGCCTCCACCTCCTCTACCACCTTCCTCCTAATCAGGTACCCCCTCCTCCTCCACCACCTCCTGCTTCTCCCTTCCCTGCATCTGGATTTTGGGGGCATCCATGTCTGAAGACAGTCACCCTTTAACTGGACTTGCAGCTGCAATTTCTGGATCAAAACTTAGGAAAGTGTCACGGATGGAGGATGCCTGTTTCCCAAGTGGAGGGGAGATCACTGGTGTGAATTTGGCCTCATCTGAAAATACGGGTAGTGGAAAAGGACCCCTTCCATTAGGGGTGGTGGGTTAATGGAAGAAATGAGCACCCTGATGGCCAGGAGGAAGATAATTGCTGAAAAGGGATCAACAATAGGAACAGAACGAAAAGAAGACAAAATGAAGATTCAGACCCTGTAACTTCCAAGGCCTCTTCAACAAGTACGCCTGAACCAACAAGAAAACCTTGGGAAAGAACAAATACAATGAATGGCAGCAAGTCACCTGTTATTTACAGACCAAAATCTGCACCCTCATCACAGTCCAGTGCCAAAGGAGTCCAGACAGGAGGACTGGACTGAAGCCAAACATTTTAGATGAAATGAGAAAAGAATTAACTAAGCTACAAGAAGAGCTCATCGATGCAATCAGGCAGGAACTGAGCAAGTGAAATACCACATAGAGAAACAAACTAAGAAGAGATAGGACTTTAATCTGGAGAAAGAAAAAACAAACTGCAAAGAACAACTGTTAGCAACAACAAAACCCTTACGTTCTGTGAGCCGTAAAAAAGAAAATGGAGACAAACAGAAGGAGGAAAAAGACAACATACTTTGAAAGCCTTCAGACATTACTACTCTGGCAATAAGCTAGTACCCTCCCAGTTTGATGCTTTTTTCTGACCTTTACTACAGGGTGGAAGAGTGTTGTATAGGAGTTCCTGTATCAGTTATGCAGAAAATACTAAACCAGTCAGGCAAGAACACCGTGCCTTGAAATATTTTCATGTCAAGAGAAAATCACACATTTTCCACAATCCATTGCTAAAATAAAGAGGAGAAAGGCTTTGAGAAGTTTTTTTTCAGAGAACGCTGATGAAGAATTTAGCAAGTTATGCTATTGTATTGTAAATGTTTCTCTCAGGTTTGTCTTCCTGTCACATTTGATATCCCATGAATAATTGAGATTAGCCCTATGTAGGTTAAGATCATAAAATGTGGAACAGATGGAATTGTATGTGCTTTCAAAGGGTGATATTTATAAGAAAGTGTCCTAAAAATGATTTGCCCAGGGTGAGGAATTTTAGAATAATAGGAAGTCTCTCGAGTTTAGCCTTCAAGCAATTTTGTATATTTGAACATAAATTCATGCAGAATTTAAAGGTTTAGATGCCTTCCTAAATTATTAGTGATTTACCAAATCTATGATTCCTACATAACACAAACCAGTGGTCAAATGTAAAACAATATATTGTAGATTCAGTGTTTTCAACCTTTTTTAGATTGATGAATGTGGACATTTTTATAATATAATTACAACCATCACAAAATTAGCTTTTTAAATTGCAGACAGTAATGCATATCAAACTAATATGTAGTGGCCTTTTCAAGGCCTAGTCCCAGGGAAAACATTTTGTAGAGTATAGGGAAGTGGGAGGAAGGGAAGGAATAATGTTTAATTTAAACTTAATTTCTGCACTATCATGTTTTCAATTATCTGCATGAATAATAATGAGGAATATTTTGTGACTTTAACTGGTAAATATGTTAACAGAACTAAGTATTTAATCTTTTACATCATGTCTTCAGCTATTTGTATTTTCACTTTAGTAAGTTCAATGGTCTGAAACATGAGTCAGACCATTTATAATTCACATGAATTATATCTTACTGTGGAACTCAAAAGTTCGATCCTGAATTTGGCAGTTATTATTACCTAGGTGCCCTGCAGTTATACAGGTGTTCAGGTACACGTTCCTGACTACAAAGCTGCTTTTGAATCTTATGTTGAAATACTAGAAAAGTAACCATGATGGCAGCAATTAAGGTCAGAGAAATCATTAGACAAAAAGAAAACGAGGGGTCCTGCATAATTTTCTTTTAATAAATAAAGTGAGACTTAGGTGGTGGGAAGAAGGAGCTAGATACTCTACTTACCACCAAGTGTGTGCGTGTGAGCGTGCGTGTGTGCGGGTACTCACGTGTGAGTATGTAATCCTCTCCCTTTCCTTTGAAACTTCTAAGATTAAAATAGGGGAGAAATCCTGTACGTTGCAATGATAGAATTTTTTGAAAATTTAGAAAATCAAAAATTCTCCAGGCTCTCCATCTTGATTTATGCTTGGGTTGTTATGTGCCATATTTGCTTTGAAATCTTTGATTATCAGTTATTTTACTAAAATTGTGAAGGAATAATCCACCATCTGCTTTCTAGATTTCTTAATCTAAGTTCATAAGACAGAGCTTGTTGATAGCATACTTTTCTAAATGCTGCAGGTGTGCAGCCATTACCACTTCAAAGAGGTTTGAATGAGGGATTTCTTTTCCTTGTTAAAATAATTCCTGTTTCTGTAGAAACTTCATTTTTTGATTAATCTGTGATGGATGAGCTATAATAATTAAGTATAGTTTTTTTTCTATCAACTATTCATTGTCATCCAGTAGTAAAGACATTAAAAATGCAGCAAGCTTATAAAGTACTATTTTCTAAAAGAAATAGGAGGCATTTTCATCTTTATTATTGTACTTTTGGTCATGGAAACACTTTGATGATATAAACGTATATGTCCCCCATAAATCTGGTCAGAAATCACTTTTGATTTTGTTGATTAAGTTGAGCAGTAGGATAGAGTACTGGGTACAGGTGGTCCAACATAAGATAAAAGACCAAGATAAAAATGATAGATCTGGGCTTCCCTGGTGGCGCAGTGGTTGAGAGTCCGCCTGCCGATGCAGGGGACACGGGTTCGTGCCCCGGTCCGGGAAGATCCCACATGCCGCGGAGCGGCTGGGCCTGTGAGCCATGGCCGCTGAGCCTGCGCATCCAGAGCTTGTGCTCCACAACGGGAGAGGCCGCAACAGTGAGAGGCCCGCGTACTGCAAAAAAAAAAAAAAAAAAAAAAAAAAAATGATAGATCTTAAAAAAGAAACTGGTTTATGTACTAAATGTTTTGTGCCTTGGTCTAATATTAACATGATGTCTGTGTAAAATGACTAGAAGAACCAATGTTGAATCACGTTATATTTCCTGTCATTCTGCATTATCCCAGATTGCTAAATGTGTTCTTTCCAAGAAGTTTGATTGAATTACTGTATACATTTACTGTCCTATGTGACAGTTTTGTCATTGTTAGAGATTTCAGTAATTAAAATCGGAAACAGAAGCTTAAGTTATTTTCCTTATCAAAACTATGTTCCTTGGAGACACATTATTGTGATGGTTTTTGTGCTCTTGTACATTGGATGTCTTAAGGTGAGTGCAGTTTAGGGGATCCTGTCTAATTACAGGAAGGTACTTCTTTCCTTCAACACTGTGATCTGACCAGTGACAAATCTGTACTATACGCTATGCAAATGGCTAACAAGTCAATTGCAAAGCAACTGAATGTACAAATCTTAGTTCTGGTGCTGAAATCTCTTCAGAATAGTCATCATGATCTCAAAGTTTGTTTCAAAATTTGCAAGTATCAAGTGTCAGTCTGAAAAAACTGAAGATGAAATACTAATGAATGTTGAATTCTCATGCTTTAATTGTACTTCCTTCATTTTTTATTTATTTTTTTACATATTTAGCTTTTAATTTTTCTAGCATCTTTATTGGAGTATAATAGCTTTACATTGTTGTGTTAGTTGCTGCTGTATAACAAAGTGAATCAGCTATTCGTATACATATATCCCCATATCTCCTCCCTCTTGTGTCTCCCTCCCACCCTCCCTATCCCACCCCTCTAGGTGGTCACAAAGCACCGAGCTGATCTCCCTGTGCTATGCAGCTGCTTCCCACTAGCTATCTATTTTACATTTGGTAGTGTATATATGTCCATGCCACGCTCTTACTTCATCCCAGATTACCCTTCCCCCTCCCCATGTCCTCAAGTCCATTCTCTACATCTGTGTCTTCATCTTTATTCCTATCCTTTTTAGATTTTTTTGGTTCTCTGCTATTTTTACCATACTGTTTCATTTAAATTTCCTACATGCTAACTTTGTGCGACTGAAATACAATTGCAGTATATTAAAAAAATTATGAATTGTAAAAAAATTCAAAAATAAAAATAACAGTCCTTTCACACCATACCCTGCCTCTTGTTTGTATTCTCTGATAGCCCTGAAGAGTCTCAGTAGTATCTCAAAAAATTATTGGCTTCTCAAAAGACCTTCACAACACTCTTCATCTTGAAAAATGCTTTGTGTACACTTCATCAGCAAAGAACCCAGGTGCAAATCTTGCTTCCATCATTTGCTAATTGTGAGTTATTGGACAAGTTAAATAACATTTCTGAGCCTCAGTTTCCTGTTCTGAAAACAGATCAAATACTATTTTTCATATTGTGAAATTTCAAAAGTTAGCACTTACAACCTGACTTGCAACATAAAGTTTTATGTAGCCTATTAGTCAATAAGTTCACATTTATTTTAATGTGTAACTTGGTGACTTTCATGTTTCATATCAGGAATAGTTTCCTCATATTCAACAATTTAGATTGATATTTGTATCATTATACATATTATTTTCATAAATGGGTATAGTTGGACATACTATTTTTTCTGTATTTATATGTATTATTATAGTATACTTCCACTAAGGCTTATCTTCTTTTTATATGCCAAGCATGTGGTCAAATTTTGGAAAAAATTTTATTCTCATTATGGCAGCAAAAATAACTGTTCTCTTGATACCCATAAAATGAAAAAGAAAAAAGAGAATACAGTCATATGCCTTTAAAAATAATTTAAAGGGTAAAATATAACTAAAGTCTCCCAACAAAATGAAGGTTATGGATACTTTTAATTTATTTTCTCCAAATATATTACAGAAATTAAGACACTACCAATGTTTGAAGATCACCAATTCAATAATTACACTCTGGAGAAGCATATCATGTCTTCAGATACATTTTAATGTATTTGATTAATTAGTATTCATTTACACTGGAGAATAATTACAATTGTAATATTACACGTTAGAAAAATTTCTAAAAAGGTAGATATGCAAATTTTATTACAAAAATGAAATATCTAAGTGTGATTATTCTACCAAGGAAACCTGTACAGCTGTCTTGAAAGAAATTGGTACATTTCATATGATGAGCATTATTCATTTAGTTATTTAGTATTTAGACCAGGATTATGCTAATGTTTAGGAAACTTGGATGAGCATACTTATATCTGTATTTACAATTGACCTTTGAACAGCACAGGTTTGACCTACACAGGTCCACTTATAGGTGGATTTTTTTCACTAAATACGCTACAGTACTACATGTTGAACTTGCAGATGCTGAACCATAGATACAGAGGGCCAACTGTGAAGTTAAGCCCACATTTTTGACTGCTGGGAGGGTCAGCACCCCTGACCATGGAGTTATTCAAAGGTCAACTAGACTTATATATCTCTGTGCCTATATCGACACACACAAATGCACATACATAAACACACACATATATATGTATTTTGCTGTCTATATGCACACACACATACATGCACATATATATACACATATACATCTTGCTTTTGCAGTTGCCTTTCTTTTAAATTGACTGAATCAAAAAGTTATCGAGACAACACAGCATACTTTCCAAATTGACACATATTACTAGAAACACAAGAAATTTGATTGTTCAGAAACTAGTCTGTTGTATACCTGAAACTAACATGATACAGTAAATCAACTATATTTTAAAAAGGCAGAGACTGTAATTTTGTCAACTTGTTAAACCTGTGAAAATGTACAGACTCTAGTTGCTGTACATTTTCACAGGTTTAGCAAATTGATAAAGTATTTCAATTATATATATATTTGTTCAGATTGTTTTCTGTCATAGGTTATTACAAGATATTGAATATAGCTCCCTGTGTTATACAGTAAATCCTCAATGCTTATCTATTTTATGTATAGTAGTTTGTCTCTGTTAGTCCCATACTCCTAATTTGTCCCTCCCCCCTCCCTTTCCTCTTTGGTAACCATAAGTTTGTTTTCTATATCTGTGGATCTGTTTCTGTTTTGTATATAGATTCATTAAGATTCTACATATAAGAGATATCATATAGTATTTGTCTTTCTCTGTCTGACTGACATAGTATGACATTTTCTAGATCCATCTATGTTGCTGCAAATGGCAATATTTCATTCTTTTTTATGGCTGAGTATATTTCATTTGTGTGTGTGTGTGTGTATATATATATATATATATATATATATATATATATATATATATATACACACACACCACATCTTCTTAGACCAATCATCTACTGATGGACACTTGGATTGTTTCCATGTCTTGTCTATTATAAATAGTGCTACTATGACATAGACAACACACTTGTGGTTGCCAAGGGGGAAGAAGGTGGGGGAGGGATGGATTGGGAGTTTGGGATTAGCAGATGAAAACTATTTTATATAGAATGGGTAAACAACAAGGTTTGCTGTTCAGTGTCCTGTAATAAACTATAATGGAAAAGGATATGAAAAAGACTGTATATATATATGTATAACTGAATCACTTTACTGTACAGCAGTAGTTAACACAACATTGTAAATCAACTATACCTGAATAAAGTAAATTAAAAAAAAATAGTGCTGCTACGAACATTGGGGTACATGTATCTTTTCAAATTAGAGTCTTCATCTTTTCTGAATATATGTTCAGGAGTGGGATTGCTGGATCATATCATAGCTCTATTTTTAGTTTTTAAAGGAGCCTCCATACTCAAAAGAAGACAGTCTCTTCCTTTGAGTTCAGTAATATACCTTCTCATATCAGTATACTGTAAATAAAGAGAACATTTTTGTGTTATGGTCTACTAGTAACTTTTTTCTTCTGGTTTTATTGAGATGTAATTAATTGGTATACATCACTGTATAAGTTTAATGTGTACAATGTAATATTTTTACTTACATACATCATGAAATGATTAGCACAATAAGTTTAATGAATATCTCTCATCTCATATAGATACAAAACTTTTTTCCTTCTGATGAGAACTCCTAGGATTTACTCTCAACAACTTTCATATATTGCATACAACAGTGTTAATTATGTTTATCATGTTGTACATTACATTGCTAGTACTTACTTATCTTATAACTGGAAGTTTGTACTTACTGACTGTATTCATTGAATTCCCCCTCCCCAGACTCCCTGCTTCTGGCAATCACCAATCTGATTTCTTTTTCTATGAGTTTGCTGGTTTGTTTGTTTTTGAAGTATAATTGACTTGTCACCATACAAAGATGTTACATAATTATTGACTATATTCCCAACAATGTACATATCCCTGACTCATTTATTTTGCAACTAGAAATTTGTACCTCTTAATTTCCCTTACTTATTTCTCTCCCTCCTCTAACTCCTCCCCTCTGGCAGCCACCTGTTTCTTCTTTGTATAAATGACTCTGTTTCTGTTTTGTTATGTTTGTTCATTTGTTTTGGTTTTTAGATTCCACATGTAAGTGAAATCATACAGTTTTTGTCTTTCTCTGTCTGATTTATATCTCTTAGCATAATACCCTGTAGGTCCATCTATGTTGTTGCAAATGAGAATATTTCATTCTTTTTTATGGCTGAGTAATATTCCATCATATATTTTATACATATATATATATATATATCTCACATCTCTCTTATCCATTTACCCGTTGATGTGTCTTTTTTTGTGCCAGTAACATACTGTTTTGGTTACTGTAGCTTTGTAGTATAGTTTGAAATCAGGGCACCTGATACATTCAGCTTCGTTCTTCTTTCTCAAGATTATTTTACTTATTCAGGGTATTTTGTGTTTTCATATAAAATTTAGAATTATTTGTTCTAGTTCTGTGAAAAATGCCTTTGGTATTTTGATAGGGATTGTGTTGAATCTGTAGATTATCTTGGGTAGCATGATCTTTTAAAAATATTAATTCTTTCAATCCAAAGCATGGTATATCTTTCCATCTATTTGTGTGGTTACCAATTTCTTTCATCAGTGTCTTAACATTTTCTGAGTACAGGTCTTTTACCTCTTTAGTTAGATCTATTCCTAGGTATTTTATTCTTTTTGAATGTGATTGTAAATGGGATTGTTTTCTTAATTTCTCTTTCTGGTAGTACTGGTAGAAGTACCAGTAACTTCTTAACTACAAGAAAGTTACATTTTTCAGTAACATTTCAGAATATTCACATTTAAAATTGAAGAGTAAATTTAGTTTATAATTTTCTATCAGCATAATGAAGATATTATCCTTTATTACATCTTCTAGAAAACCTTCATAGTGATTATTAATCAGTTTTTATCTATCTAACTGCATATGATGTGGAACATAAATAATTCTGTATTTTACCTTGTTTTATAAATTTTTTAAACAAAATTGCATTGGTGATAAGTTAGTCTACACTTACTAAAACTCAATCATCACTTGTGATCAGTGCTAATATCTTTTAAAATAAGTATGACCTATTTACTCCAGTCATTTCATCAAATTAAACACAAATTAACATTTTATGTATGAATAAATACCCAAATGTTATTTCTTTTGATAGGTGATTGATACAAATAGAACTATCTAGAATCAAATATTTCATATTTTTAAACTGAATACATTGTAATTATGATAGAACAAATATTTTTCTCTGTGTGCTTTTACAATAACCTGTGAAACCTATAAATAAAAGGTCCTATAAATTTAGACCTTGAGATTATCTCATTGCATTTTTTTTTAATTAGGCTTTATGTGTTTTGAAGTGAGGAAACATTTTCATGTCTCTGGATAAATAACTCCTGTATTTGAAAGTTGAATTGTAACTTGTTTCCACTGTGCTACTTTGAAACAACAGAGGAGGAACTATGAGAGATAAATGCTTCTGTGATTTTGTAGACAAATTTTAAAAAAAATACATATTGACAGTTTGCTCCACTCAAATATTTGAGGAATTTTGTGAAAAAATGAATGTTAAGTCTGCTTGGTCACATACACTCTAAAAGGAGGAATTAAACTTGTACGTAGAGATAAAAGAAGAAACATTTTTCTTGCAAGTGATGAGGAATTTCCAATAATTAGAAGTAGGCAGAGACCTTATGCCCATTATTCCTGAGGGTCTAATTATCTCTACCTTGTGTCAGAGCTTGTACCAAAGAGCTTTGAAGAAAACTCCTGCTCATATGATTCTGTTAATAGCATCAGAAACGCTAAGGTTAAGGATGTCTTGGGGTGAGAGGGGACTAGCATAAATAGGGAACTCTAGGTACACAGGCAGTGCCCTTTGAACTGCATGCAGCTTAATTCTGGCACTTTGATGGCAGCAATAAGTTTGCCAAATTTAACGTTCAATCCAGACAGAGACACATTTCCTCACATTTGCTTTGAAGGCTAATGGATATATCTGTAATTATGCTAAAGTGGAAAGGCACATAATAGTATTTGAGGACAGAAATACTAATGGAGGCATTTAAAAATAACAATATTATTATTATCATCATCATTATGCTTGAAATATATAAGCTTCTTTGGCACCTGACTACACAAAGAAGAGTAAAATGAAATGAGTGCCAATTACATATTATTAAATGGCCGCCTCTGATAATTCCATTTCAAATTTGACTTGAGGAATGTCCTAAAAGTCACAGTAAAGATTCTCTGAGGTCAGAAAGGGTACTTTTGTTTGGAGATTCTAACTGAAGAAATAGGTCCTCTTCTAGCTGAAGTGATCATGTCAAATTAAATACTTCATTTTATGAAAGAAGCAAATAGAGTTATGACTGCAAAAGAGGCACTCAGCCAACCAGATCATTTGAAGCTGTGTAATAGATGTCACAGCCAACTTGTCCTCAGATCACATATGTCAAAGGGTATCTCCATAATTTTAGCTGTTGGGCTCAGTTCTACCTCTGGCAAATTAAATCAAATACTCTCACTCTCAGTGTATTCATATTGAACCAATATAGAAATTGGCAGAGATAACAGGGTTAGATCCCACAGAGTCCCATTATAGAAGTATCATTAAATGAAAATAATTAAATACTTTCAGTGTCATGCTACTTACTCTCATTTGACTCTTTGGTGATATATTAGGAACTAAGTGCTAGGGTGATTGTGATCGTATTGCACATATAATGGTTTATTTGGAACCATGAACTAGTTCAATTAAAAAGTTTATTTTAAATACTTGTTTTCTTTACATGGGGCCTATTTGTCATCTTGGACTGTTATTTTGTAAGGGAGTGGTAATAAATATCTAGAGCCTGCCTCAAGGACCATTATGCTTGGTTTATTTCTTCTTGCCTGAAGGTCTAAAGTGCTTATCTTACAATGTGAGTTGTAATAATGCCAATATAATTTAAATTTTCTACAATACCAATATTCAAAAGAAACCAATGTTTTTCAAAACATTATAGCAAGTGGGAAAATAGAGGAAAGGCTATTATTAGAAAACAAGTGAGTATATGACTAAATATTCATAATGTTGTATACATATATGCACACTATGTATGTTATTTATTTACATGTAATATTTACTTGTTTTAATGGGAGCTTACTCAAATGTAAGAGTTCAATAAATGATATTGATGTCAATGATTATTACCATTACTGTTACTTCATTGCAGTTTCAGGTAAGAAATGGGATTTAATACACTTCTAGTGAACAGGCAAGTTTGAAAAATTGAAGAAGAAAAATTTAAGTAGGCTTAAGAATTGAGAAAATTGAGAAAGTTGAGAGACAAGAAAGTTAAGTAGGTTTAAGAATTGAGAAAATTGAAGAAGAAAAATTTAAGTAGGCTTAAGAAGAAACAGCTAATTATTCATAAGGCTTAGACCAGAACATAGTTTTTCTGATTCTGATCTCTATGATTTTGTTTTACCATTTTGTACTATGTAAATTCTAAATGCATTCTAATGATTAACTATAGATTATCTCACTAAGCATCACAAGTTTCCTCTAGCTGTATTTAACGTATTATGTGACCTTGAATTTCCCCTAATCATGGACTAGAGAGTCAGATATGAATGTGTGCCAGATTCACGTCTGTGATAGACACTGCTATTTGTTTGTTCCATGTTCGTGATCTCTTTCTTTACAAAGAGAACACTGGTGTTGTTCACCATGGTGTTCAGCCCAACCTAGAAAAGCCTAACATTTATCTCAGGGCTGTTTTTTTGTGGGTATCAGAGTGTACGTCAGAAAAAGAAGAACAAAAGAGGATGAGTGGCAGGAGAAGGAAAGGCACAAGGAGGAAGACAGGAGCGATACCCTCTTATTCCCCAGTTGGACATCTTCTTAGGCAAGATTTATCTGTGCCTGCATTAACGTCATAAACAACCACCACCATCACCTACAAAAATATAGGGAGAAACGACAAGACTGAAACAGGAGTCAAAAATAAGCAGTCCATATCCCCATGTTTTGTTATGTCTAAGAAGATGCCATCAGTATTTTCTGGACTTCAGTTACCCTACCCAGATTCACTCGAAAGAGCTGCCTGCTATTTGAAGGGATCAAAAGAAGAAGTGTGTTTGGGTCAGAGCCTCAGATCAAGGAGGTGAGTAAGGGGGTAAAAGGACAAGCAGAAAGTATAGGAAACTAGAGAGAGTTAACTCCAGCGAGCTGTCTACAAAACACATGGTTTCCCCATGAAGGATCAAGATTTGAGCATCAGTCACACCAAGTGCTTTAAGGATCAGTCACTCTTCACCTGAGAATCAACAACACGCAAAAGAAAGAACACCGTTAAATGGCCGATTAGTGAAGACCCACATATTATTTTGCTCTTTATATTCAGACATCTAAGTTTTAGAGAAGGAGTAAAAAGGAGGTAGCTTGGAACGAGACAATACCACTGTGGTTCCCAACTCCAACATTCAGAATCCCAGGTCAAGTCTTCATAGCGGAATGAAAGAAGGATATGAGCTTCAAATGAAGACGGGAATTGAAATTTATTTAGGCTGGACTTACCTTGAAAAAGATAGAGTGGCTGGCAAGGTACAAAATCTGGTTAAGGTACTAGTAGGGGCTTGGACAGGGAGGTTCGGCATGACATGTATAGAAACAGTGAAAAAAGATAAATAAAAACTTAACTATGCATAATTTATTTAGTTGAAACTGCTAAAGCAGAGGCAAAAATATGTACTATGAAGTTAATTAAACATAAGAAAAATGGTTTCATCATGTCATACTTCCTCATAGCGAGAGATTCAGGTAAAACACCATGTATAAGGAACCTACCTAATTATTTATTGGATCCAAAGAACTTGGGAAATAACATTATGTAAAAAACAAGAGAAAAACTAAGAAACTGTAATAGACCAGAGAAGGCTAAGGAGATATGATGACTAAATGCAATGTGGTATTCTAGTGTGGATCTTTGAAGCAAAACAGAACATTAATGGAAAATCCAGTGGAATCTGAATAAAGTCCAGAGTCAGGTAATAGGAATATTCAAATGCTCATTCCTTACTTTTGATTAATGTACCCTGTTACGTAGATGTCAGCAGCATGGGGAAGTGATTTAGAGAATACCAAAAATCTCTGTATTATTTTTGCAAGTTTTCAATAAACCTTAAATTATTCTAAAATTCTTTTAAGTTTATTTTAAAAAAGAAAATTTAAAAATGATAAAGAATGTATACAGAAAATTCACAGGAAAAAAAAACAATATAAAGAAAATGAGATGAAGTTCATGAACAGAAAATAATCATGGCAGAATTCGAGTTTTAAAAAAGTATAAATTATTTATAATTAAAATAACAAAAATAAAATAAAAATTATTTCAAAAATACCACCCCTTTATGCTTGTCATCAAACTCACATTTGGGAACAGTTTACAAAACACCTGACTAGTACTTTTGAAAGGATCAAGCTATTAAAAATGAGGAAGGGGCTTCCCTGGTGGCACAGTGGTTGAGAGTCCGTCTGCCGATGCAGGGGACACGGGTTCGTGCCCCGGTCCAGGAAGATCCCACATGTCGCAGAGTGGCTGGACCCGTGAGCCATGGCCGCTGGGCCTGTGCGTCCGGAGCCTGTGCTCCGCAACGGGAGAGGCCACAACAGTGAGAGGCCCACATACTGCAAAAAAAAAAAATAATAATAATAATAAAATACTCTCCTTCAGGCTTCCCTGGTGGCGCAGTGGTTGAGAGTCCACCTGCCGATGCAGGGGACACGGGTTCGTGCCCCGGTCCAGGAGGATCCCACGTGCCGCGGAGCGGCTAGGCCCGTGAGCCATGGCTGCTGAGCCTATGCGTCCGGAGCCTGTGCTCCCCAATGGGAGAGGCCACAGCAGTAAGAGGCCCGTGTACCACAAAAAAAAAAAAAAAAAAAAAAGAAAAGAAAAAAAAAATGAGGAAGGTCTGAGATAAAGAGCCTATAGAGACATGAGTAACTGTAGTGTAGTATTCCTAGATGGTATACTGGGACAGTAAACAGTACAGTAAGTAAAAAATGAGGAAATAATAGGCCAGTTAATAATAGTGTATCAATATTTGTTCAGTAGTTCTGATAAATTACCATAGTAATATATGATATTAACAATAGCAGGAACTAGGTGCAGGGAATATGGAAACTCTGTAGTATCTTTGCAACTTTTCTGTCAATCTAAACTATGCTAAAATAAAAATTTTATTTCTATTTATACATACAGATTTGTGGTGGAAGAGGCCCTACTCACGCACACACATATGTATGCATACATAAATAGAAACACATTAAACATAGTCATTGAAAAATAATTAGAAGGAAATATGCTAAACTATTAAACTATCTCTGTGGGATAAAATTATGAATTCTTATTTTTAATGTTTTCTAAGTGATCTGTATTGATCACACATTATTGTTATTAAGCTATTAATATAATACAGATATTACTAGGGAATAAATTAAAATACAATTTAAAAAAGCAAACATCTGTTAGATCTTTATATAGCCAAGTGGTGGGCACTATCAAATAGATTATTCTAAACTAGTGCCCTGAGTAAGAAAAATAAGGGGAAACAACACATTTTGCACAATAATCTGTAACAGGCAAAGCCATGCAGATTATATTGCTGCTTAGGAAAAGCTTTATCTTTAGTAATGCAGATTTAGAATGCACTCACTAAGAGTATTTAGTTGTGCCAGAGAGAGCATATTTGATTCAGTAGGTGGAGGATGAGGACCCATATATAAAATGGGTTTACCTATAGTGCATTCAGAGACCCAACTTAATATGTTCCCAATCTTCCAGTATGTAACTAGGACACAAACATTTAACATCTAAGAAAGCCCCCACATGAGTTATGTGGTTTGGGGGTTAAAAGTCATAGTAGGAGGAAGAGCCAAATGAAATTCCCTGAAGTTCCAGGCCCCAGCCAACAGAGTGAATCACAAGTAGAAGTTGCAAAGATTGATGCCATCGTCAAAACTTTAAAAAGGCAGGAGGTGATACCTCATTGTAGTTTTCATTTGCGTTTATCTAATAATTAGTGACGTTGAGCATCTTTTCATGGGCCTGTGTATTTGTGTGTGTGTGTGTGTATGTGTATCTCAATATATATAGAAAGATATATATATATATATATATATATATATATATATATATATATATATATATATATCTGAATCACTTCACTGTACACCTAAAACTAATGCAACATTGTAAATCAACTATGTTTCAATAGAATTTTTTTTAAAGTTTAAAAACTAATGGGATTCTGGGAAATAAATTAAAAGGCAGGAAGTAGATCCTATTATTCTCTAACTCAGTTACCTGCTTGATCCTTAGGGGGAGAAATGAATCATGGCATTTGTCTGTGGACTATCTTAAATTTAGTCAAGTGGTAGCCAGGACACAAGATGCTGTGATGTTTGAGGTATCTTCATTGTCAGACCTCAACAGAGCCTCTGGCACTTGGCATTTCAGTCCATTATCTGCCAAATTAGGTGTTCCTTGTTTTGGTTTGGCTTGGTTTGGTTTTTTTTTTTCAGTCTCCAACAATAAGTATGACCAAAAACAATTGACTTTTATGTGGTAAGGAGAACTGTCCACATTGACTATCTTATGGTTATATTATCCATCCTGATTTCTGAAATAACGTGGCCCAAGTAAACTTGATCATCTTGCCATTCATAAAAAAGCACACATAAGATCACATAATCGATGATGCTAATTGGATCTCGTGAGCAGGGAGTTGCAGGTATTCTAGATGAAAAAGTAAAACAGAAGTATGCCTCATGGTAAGAGTTAAAAGGCATGAAGAATGAGGGACCTATCACATTTATGAATTTTTAAAGTAATCATATGAGGCAGAACAAGATATCTTCTTAATACATTTGAGCATGTAGCCCATACCACAAAGAAAAAAACAGTTTTCTGAGACTTTTTTGAAATGATGGAAGAAACACTAAGGACACTGGATGGAATATATTGCTCAAAACAGTTGAGTGACTCAAAAGTCTGCAAATTTTGAGTGGATCCTAAAGCAAGAGGACTCTTCAAAATCTCCAGACTGTGGTTAAAGCTACCATCCACTGAAGCCATCTGATACAGCCAATGAAATGACAGTACAACACTAGCATGCTGGGTAAAGTGCCTGACAAGGTCCAATAAGATTATCATAGCATAGAAGGTCATGCCTCCACAACGGAGAACTACGCATAATTTGAAAGACATCTTTTGGCGTTCTATTACCCCTAGAAGGAACTGAAAGCCTGTTGACTACAGAGCATCAGAGGACTTTGTGACTAGAACTACACCATCATGATATGAGTGTTACAGAGCAATGAATTGAATGGTCATTTGTGCTGAGCAGCAGTCCAGCACATGACTGAAATGTAACATTCAAGATCAGCCAACACAGATCCAGAGGACATCTATTGCATGGACAGGTAGCCCAGAATCCCCAACCCCTACTTCTGTTGAACTCATGCCTCTTATCTTGTATGTATGTGTACTCATGCTGGATTTTCCACAGTCAACTGGCAGAAAAGAGCAAACCTAAACTAAGTCCTGCTACACAACTGCGTTAGCAAAATATTTTGGCATTAGCTACAATCCCACTCAAGGATGCCTTGAAGGAGAATAGTGAACAGAAAACTTTCCAATATCAACAGTGAACTTACTGAACCAGGAAGAAATAGAAAATATGAACAGACAAATCACAAGCACTGAAATTGAAACTATGATTAAAAATCTTCCAACAAACAAAAGCCCAGGACAAGATGGCTTCACAGGCGAATTCTATCAAACATTTAGAGAAGAGCTAACACCTATCCTTCTCAAACTCTTCCAAAATATAGCAGAGGGAGGAACACTCCCAAACTCATTCTGTGAGGCCACCATCACCCTGATACCAAAACCAGACAAATATGTCAGAGAAAAAGAAAACTACAGAGAAGCAAAAAGAACTACAATCCTGCAGCCTGTGGAACAAAAACCACATTCACAGAAAGACAAGATGAAAAGGCAGAGGGTTATGTACCAGATGAAGGAACAAGATAAAAGCCCAGAAAAACAACTAAATGAAGTGGAGATAGGCAACCTTCCAGAAAAAGAATTCAGAATAATGATAGTGAAGATGATCCAGGACCTTGGAAAAATATTGGAGGCAGAGATCAAGAAGATGCAAGAAATGTTTAGCAAAGACCTAGAAGAATTAAAGAACAAACAAACAGAGATGAACAATACAATAACTGAAATGAAAACTACACTAGAAGGAATCAGTAGCAGAATAACTGAAGCAGAAGAATGGATAAGTGACCTGGAACAGAATGGTGGAATTCACTGCTGCGGAACAGTATAAAGAAAAAAAGAATGAAAAGAAATGAAGACAGCCTAAGAGACCTCTGGGACAACATTAAACACAACAACATTTGCATTATTGGGGTCCAAGAAGGAGAAAAGAGAGAGAGAGGACCAGAGAAAATATTTGAAGAGATTATAGTCAAAAACTTCCCTAACATGGGAAAGGAAATAGCCACTCAAGTCCACGAAGCGTAGAGAGTCCTGTACAGGATAAACCCAAGGAGAAACATGCCGAGACACATAATAATCAACTTGGCAAAAATTAAAGACAAAGAAAAATTATTGAAAGCAGCAAGGGAAAAATGAAAAATAACATAAAAGGGAAATCCCATAAGGTTAACAGCTGCTTTGTCAGCAGAAACTCCACAAGCTGGAAGGGAGTGGCATGATAAAGTGATGAAAGGGAAGAACCTGCAGCCAAGATTACTCTACCCAGCAAGGATCTCATTCAGATTTGATGGAGAAATCAAAAGCTTTACAGACAAGCAAAAACTAAGAGAATTCAGCACCACCAAACCAGCTCTACAACAAATGCTAAAGGAACTTCTCTAAGTGGGAAACACAAGAGAAGAAAGGACCTAAAAAAATAAACCCAAAACAATTTAGAATATGGTCATAGGAACATACATATCAATAATTACCTTAAACGTGAATGGATTAAATGCTCCAACCAAAAGACACAGGCTTGCTGAATGGATACAAAAACAAGACCCATATGTGCTGTCTACAAGAGACCCACTTCAGACCTAGGGACACATACAGGCTGAAAGTGAGGGGATGGAAAAGATATTCCATGCAAATGGAAATCAAAAGAAAGCTAGAGAAGCTATATTCATATCAGATAAAATAGACTTTAAAACAAAGAATGTTACAAGAGACAAGGAAGGACACTATATAATGATCAAGGGATCAATCCAAGAAGAAGATATAACAATTATAAATATATATGCACCCAACATAGGAGCACCTCAATACATAAGTCAACTGCTAACAGCTATAAAAGAGGAAATCGACAGTAACACAATAATAGTGGGGGACTTTAACACCTCACTTACACCAATGGACAGATCATCCAAAATGAAAATAAATAAGGAAGCAGAAGCTTTAAGTGACACAATAGAACAGAAAGATTTAATTGATATTTATAGGACATTCCATGCAAAAACATCAGATTACACTTTCTTCTCAAGTGCGCACAGAACACTCTCCAGGATAGATCACATCTTGGGTCACAAATCAAGCCTCAGTAAATTTAAGAAAATTGAAATCATATCAAGCATCTTTTCTGACCACAGCACTATGAGATTAGAAATGAATTACAGGGGAAAAAAACGTAAAAAAACCCGAACACATAGAGGTTAAACAATAATAAATAACCAAGCGATCACTGAAGAAATCAAAGAGCAAATCAAAAATACCTAGAGACAAATGACAATGAAAACATGATGATCCAAAACCTATGGGATGCAGCCAAAGCAGTTCTAAGAGCAAAGTTTATAGCTATACAAGCCTACTTCAAGAAAGAAGAAAAATCTCAAGTAGACAATGTAACCTTAACCTAAAAGAACTAGAGAAAGAAGAACAAACAAAACCCAAATTTAGCAGGAGGAAAGAAATCATAAAGATCAGAGCAGAAATAATTAAAATAGAAACAAAGAAAACAATAGGAAAGATCAATAAAACTGAAAGCTGGTTCTTTGAGAACATAAACAAAATTCAAAAGCCATTAGCCAGACTCATCAAGAAAAAGAGAGAGAGGACTCAAATCAATAAAATTAGAAATGAAAAAGAAGTTACAACAGACACCACAGAAATACAAAGCATCCTAAAAGACTACTACAAGCAACTCTATGCCAATAAAATGGACAACCTGGAAGAAATGGACCAATTCTTAGAAAGGTATAGCCTTCCAAAACCTAATCAGGAAGAAACAGAAAATATGAACAAACCAATCAGAAGTAATGAATTGAAACTGTGATTAAAAATCTTCCAACAAACAAAAGTCTAGGACCAGATGGCTTCACAGGTGAATTCTGTCAAACATTTAGAGAAGAGCTAACACCAATCCTTCTCAAACTCTTCCAAAAAATTGCAGAGGAAGGAACACTCCCAAACTCATTCTATGAGGCCAGCATCACCCTGATAGCAAAACCAGACAAAGATACTATGAAAAAAGAAAATTACAGACCAATATCATTGATGAATATAGATGCAAAAATCCTCAACAAAATACTAGCAAACAGAATCCAACAACACATTAAAAGGAAAATACCCCATGATCAATTGGGAATTATCCCAGGGATGGAAGGATTCTTCCGTATATGCAAATCAATCAATGTGATACACCATATTAACAAATTGAAGAATAAAAACCATATGATCATCTCAATAGATGCAGAAAAAGCTTTTGACAAAATTCAACACCCAGTTATAACAAAAACTCTCCAGAAAGTGGGCATAGAAGAAAACTACCTCAAAATAATAAAGACCGTATATGACCAACTCACAGCAAACATCATTCTCGATGGTGAAAAATTGAAAGCATATCCTCTAAGATCAGGAACAAGACAAGGATGTCCACTCTCACCACTATTATTCAACATAGTTTTGGAAGTCCTAGCCACGACAGTCACAGAAGAAAAAGAAATAAAAGGAATACAAATTGGAAAAGAAGAAGTAACACTCTCACTGTTTGTAGATGACATGATACTATACATAGAGAATCCTAAATATTCCTCCAGAAAACTACCAGAGCTAATCAATGAATTTGGTAAAGTTGCAGGATACAAAACTAATGCACAGAAATCTCTTGCATTCCTATACACTAATTATGAAAAATCTGAAGGAGAAATTACGGAAACACTCCCATTTACCATTGCAAGAAAATGAATAAAATACCTAGGAATAAACCTACCTAGAGAAACAACAGACCTGTATGCAGAAAAGTATAAGACACTGATGAAAGAAATTAAAGATGGTACCAACAGATGGAGAGTTATACCATGTTCTTGGATTGGAAGAATTAATATTGTGAAAATGACTATACTACCCAAAGCAACCTACAGATTCAATGCAATCCCTACCAAATTACCAATGACATTTTTTTATGGAACTAGAGCAAAAATCTTAAAATTTGTGTGGACACACAAAAGACCCCGAATAGCAAAAGCAGTCTTGAGGGAAAAAAACGGAGCTGGAGGAATCAGACTCCCTGACTTCAGACTGTACTACAAAGCTACAGTAATGAAGACAATATGGTACTGACACAGAAACAGAAACATAGATCAATGGAACAAGATAGAGAGCCCAGAGATAAACCCACGCACCTGTGGGCAGCTAATCTATGACAAAGGAGGCAAAGATATACATTGGAGAAAAGACAGAGTCTTCAATAAGTGGTGCGGGGAAAACTGGACAGCTACATGTAAAAGAATGAAATTAGAACACTCCCTAACGCCATACACAAAAATAAACTCAAAATGGATTCGAGACCTAAATGTAATACTGGACACTATAAAACTCTTAGAGGAAAACATAGGAAGAACACTCTTTGCCATAAATCACAGCAAGATCTTTTTTGATCCACCTCCTAGAGTAATGGAAATAAAAACAAAAATAAACAAATGGGACTTAATGAAACTTCAAAACTTTTGCACAGCAAAGGAAACCATAAACAAGACAAAAAGACAACCCTCAGATTGGGAGAAAATATTCACAAATGAATCAACAGACAAAGGATTAATCTTCAAAATATATAAACAGCTCATGCACCTCAATATTAAAGAAACAACCCAATCCAAAAATGGGCAGAAAACCTAAATGGACATTTCTCCAAAGAAGACATACAGATGACCAAGCAGCACATGAAAAGCTGCTCAGCATCACTAATTATTAGAGAAATGCAAATCAAAACTACAATGAGGTATCACCTCACACCAGTTAGAATGGGCATCATCAGAAAATCTACAAACAAATGCTGGAGAGGGTGTAGAGAAAAGGGAACCCTCTTGCACTGTTGGTGGAATGTAAAATGATGCAGCCACTATGGAGAACAGTATAGAGGTTCCTCAAAATCTAAAAATAGAATTACCATATGATCCAGCAATCCCACTACTGGGCATATACCCTGAGAAAACCATAATTCAAAAAGACACATGCAACCCAATGTTCATTGCAGCACTATTTACAGTAGGCAGGTCATGGAAGCAACCTAAATTCCCATCGACAGACAAATGGATAAATAAGTTGTACATATATACAATGGAATTTACTCAGCCATAAAAAAAATGAAATTGAGTCATTTGTTGAGACATGGATGGATCTAGAGACTGTCAGAAAGAGTGAAGTAAGTCAGAAAGAGAAAAACAAATATTGTATATTAACGCATGTATGTGGAACCTAGAAAAATGGCACAGATGAACCGGTTTGCTGGACAGAAGTGGAGACACAGATGTACAGAACAAATGTATGGACACCAAGGGGGGAAAACTGCGGTGGGGTGGGGATGGTGGTGTGCTGAGTTGGGTGATTGGGATTGACATGTATACACTGATGTATATAAAATTGATGACTAATAAGAACCTGCAGTATAAGAAAACAAACAACAACAAAAAAAACAACTAATACTAAACTTTGTTTTTGGTTATTTGCATGGAAATATGTTAATATAAATGTTTCAGTCATTACATGAAATTTCTAAAAATCTTATATATTCTGGTATACGTCATAATTCTAGTTATTACTTTAAAATGTGTATCTCAGAAATAACTAAATTTCCTTGTCAATTGCATTATTATGAACTTTCATCAAATCTTTAACCATGGTCATTTTTAAGTCTTTGTCATTTACAGACAGTTCTGGTTGTACTCTGATGCTTTCACAAAAATATTCCTATAAAAGGGTTTCATCTTCAAGGAATTCATGGAAAAGACTCTGACAAGTACAGGTTTCTAGTAAGTGACTATACTGCGGAACTGAATGAATAAGCATTTTCAGAACTCTAATGGAAAACTGATGAATTCATAAAAATGCTAACAAAAGATCAAGATGGGGCTTCCCTGGTGGCGCAGTGGTTGAGTGTCTGCCTGCCGATGCAGGGGACGCGGGTTCATACCCCAGTCCAGTAGGATCACACATGACACGGAGCGCCTGTACCCATGAGCCATGGCCACTGGACCTGCGCATCTGGAGCCTGTGCTCCGCAACAGGAGAGGCCAGAACAGTGAGAGGCCCACGTACAGCAAAAAATAAAAAATAAAATAAAAGATCAAGAAGAAAAAAACATTAATTACATGGGACTGAGTGAACTGATGAGGATGATTATAAATCTTGTGACTTTCTTTTTGAAAAAAAAATAGTTACAGGCCAATATCACTGATGAACATAGATGCAAATATCCTCAATAAAATATTAGCAAACAGAATCCAGAAGCACATTAAAAGGATCACGACCAGAAATACAGCTACACGTGGAACAACTCCTACAGAACACATACTGAATGCTGGCAGAAGACCCCAGACCTCCCAAAAGGCAAGAAACTCCCCACATACCTGGGTAGGGCAAAGCGGAGAGATTCCTGCACAGAGGATCGGTGCCGAGCGGCACTCACCAGCCCGAGAGGCTTGTCTGCTCGCCCACCAGGGCGGGCGGTGCTGGAATCTGAGGCTCGGGCTTCGGTCAGAGCGCAGGGAGAGGGCTGGGGCTGGCGGCGAGAACTCAGCCTGAAGGGGGCTAATGTGCCACAGCTAGCCGGCAGGGAGTCCGGGAAAACTCTGGAGCTGCCGAAGAGGCAAGGAACTTTTTCTTCCCTCTTGGTTTCCTGGTGCGTGAGGAGAGGGGATTAAGAGCACTGCTTAAAGGGGCTCCACAGACGGGCGCGAGTCACGACTGAAAGCGCGGAGCCCAGTGACGGGTGTGGGACGCTGGGGCTGCTGCTGCCGCCGCCAAGAAGCCTGTGTGCGAGCGCAGGTCACTGTCCACACCGCCCTTCCGGGAGCCTGTGCAGCCCGCCACTGCTGGGGTCCCGGGATCCAGGGGCGGCTTCCCTGGGAGAACGCACGGCGCGCCTCGGGCTGGTGCAACGTCACGCCGAACTCAGGCTGCAGGCTCGCCCCGCGCTCCGTGCCCCTCCCTCCCGCCTGGCCTGGGTGAGCCAGAGTCCCCGAAGAGGCTGCTCCTTTAACCCTGTCCTGTCTGAGCGAAGAACAGACGCCCTCTGGCGACCTACACGCAGAGGCGGGGCCAAATCCAAAGCTGAGACCCAGGAGCTGTGAGAACAAAGAAGAGAAAGGGAAACATCTCCCAGCAGCCTCAGAAGCAGCGGATTAAAGCTCCACAATCAACTTGATGTACCCTGCATCTGTGGAATATATGAATAGACAACAAATCATCCCAAATTGAGGAGCCAGGAGTCAGTGCTGTGCCTCTGAGGTGGGAGAGACAACTTCAGGACACTGGTCCACAAGAGACCTCCCAGCTCCACATAATATCAAACGGCGAAAATCTTCCAGAGATCTCCATCTCAACACCAGCACCCAGCTTCACTCAACGACCAGCAAGCTACAGTGCTGGACACCCTATGCCAAACAACTAGCAAGACAGGAACACAACGCCACCCATTAGCAGAGAGGTGGCCTAAAATCATAAAAAGTCCGCAGACACCCCAAAACACACCACCAGACGTGGACCTGCCCACCAGAAAGACAAGATCCAGCCTCATCCACCAGAACACAGGCACTAGTCCCCTCCACCAGGAAGCCTACACAACCCACTAAACCAACCTTAGCCACTAGGGACAGACACCAAAAACAACAGGAACTACGAACCTGCAGCCTGCAAAAAGGAGACCCCAAACACAGTAACATAAGCAAAATGAGAAGACAGAAAAACACACAGCAGGAGAAGGAGCAAGATAAAAACCCACCAGACCTAACAAATGAAGAGGTAATAGGCAGTCTACCTGAAAAAGAATTCAGAATAATGATGGTAAAGATGATCCAAGATTCTATTTCCCAGATCCAAAATCTTGGAAATAGAATAGACAAAATGCAAGAAACAGTTAACAAGGGCCTAGAAGAACTAAAGATGAATCAAGCATCGATTAAAAACACAATAAATGAAATAAAAAATACTCTAGATGGGATCAATAGCAGAATAACTGAGGCAGAAGAACGGATAAGTGAGGTGGAAGATAAAATAGTGGAAATAACCGCTGCAGAGCAAAATAAAGAAAAAAGAATGAAAAGAACAGAGGACAGTCTCAGAGACCTCTGGGACAACATTAAACGCACCAACATTCGAATTATAGGGGTTCCAGAAGAAGAAGAGAAAAAGAAAGGGACTGAGAAAATATTTGAAGAGATTATAGTTGAAAACTTCCCTAATATGGGAAAGGAAATAGTTAATCAAGTCCAGGAGGCACAGAGAGTCCCATACAGAATAAATCCAAGGAGAAATACGCCAAGACACATATTAATCAAACTGTCAAAAATTAAACCAAAGAAATCATATTAAAAGCAGCAAGGCAAAAACAACAAATAACACACAAGGGAATCCCCATCAGGATAACAGCTGATCTCTCAGCAGAAACTCTACAAGCCAGAAGGGAGTGGCAGGACATAATTAAAGTGATGAAAGAGAAAAACCTGCAACCAAGATTACTCTACCCAGCAAGGATCTCATTCAGATTTGATGGAGAAATTAAAACATTTACAGACAAGCAGAAGCGGAGACAGTTCAGCACCACCAAACCAGCTTTACAACAAATGCTAAAGGAACTTCTCTAGGCAAGAAACACAAGAGAAGGAAAAGACCTACAATAACGAACCCAAAACAATTAAGAAAATGGGAATAGGAACATACATATCGATAATTACCTTAAACGTAAATGGACTAAATGCTCCCACCAAAAGACACAGATTGGCTGAATGGATACAAAAACAAGACCCATATATATACTGTCTACAAGAGACCCACTTCAGTCCTAGAGACACATACAGACTGAAAGTAAGGGGATGGAAAAAGATATTCCATGCAAATGGAAACCAAAAGAAAGCTGGAGTAGCAATTCTCATATCAGACAAAATAGACTTTAAAATAAAGACTATTAGAAGAGACAAAGAAGGACACTACGTAATGATAAAGGGATCGATCCAAGAAGAAGATATAACAATTGTAAATATTTATGCACCCAACATAGGAGCACCTCAATACATAAGGCAAATACTAACAGCCATAAAAGGAGAGATCGACAGTAACACAATCATAGTAGGGGACTTTAACACCCGACTTTCACCAATGGACAGATCATCCAAAATGAAAATAAATAAGGAAACACAAGCTTTAAATGATACATTAAACAAGATGAACTTAATTGATATTTATAGGACATTCCAACCAAAAACAACAGAATACACATTTTTCTCAAGTGCTCATGGAACATTCTCCAGGATAGATCATATCTTGGGTCACAAATCAAGCCTTGGTAAATTTAAGAAAATTGAAATTGTATCAAGTATCTTTGCCGACCACAATGCTATGAGACTAGATATCAATTACAGGAAAAGAGCTGTAAAAAATACAAACACATGGAGGCTAAACAATACACTACTTAATAACGAAGTGATCACTGAAGAAATCAAAGAGGAAATTAAAAAATACCTAGAAACAAATGACAATGGAGACACGACGACCCAAAACCTATGGGATGCAGCAAAAGCAGTTCTAAGAGGGAAGTTTATAGCAATACAATCCCACCTTAAGAAACAGGAAACATCTCGAATAAACAACCTAACCTTGCACCTAAAGCAATTAGAGAAAGAAGAACAAAAACATCCCAAAGTTAGCAGAAGGAAAGAAATCATAAAGATCAGATCAGAAATAAATGAAAAAGAAATGAAGGAAACGATAGCAAAGATCAATAAATCTAAAAGCTGATTCTTTGAGAAGATAAACAAAATTGATAAACCATTAGCCAGACTCATCAAGAAAAAAAGGGAGAAGACTCAAATCAATAGAATTAGAAATGAAAAAGGAGAAGTAACAACTGACACTGCAGTAATACAAAAGATCATGAGAGATTACTACAAGCAACTCTATGCCAATAAAATGGACAACCTGGAAGAAATGGACAAATTCTTAGAAATGCACAACCTGCCAAGACTGACTCAGGAAGAAATAGAAAATATAAATAGACCAATCACAAGCACTGAAATTGAAACTGTGATAAAACATCTTCCAACAAACAAAAGCCCAGGACCAGATGGCTTCACAGGCGAATTCTATCAAGCATTTAGAGAAGAGCTAACACCTATCCTTCTCAAACTCTTCCAAAATATAGCAGAGACAGCAACACTCCCAAACTCATTCTATGAGACCACCATCACCTTGATACCAAAACCAGACAAGGATGTCACAAAGAAAGAAAACTACAGGCTAATATCACTGATGAACATAGATGCAAAAATCCTCAACAAAATACTAGCAAACAGAATCCAACAGCACATTAAAAGGATCACACACCATGATCAAGTGGGGTTTATTCCAGGAATGCAAGGATTCTTCAATATACGCAAATCAATCAACGTGATACACCATATTAACAAATTGAAGGAGAAAAACCATATGATCATCTCAATAGATGCAGAGAAAGCTTTCGACAAAATTCAACACCCATTTATGATAAAAACCCTGCAGAAAGTAGGCATAGAGGGAACTTTCCTGAACATAATAAAGGCCATATATGACAAACCCACAGCCAGCATCGTCTTCAATGGTGAAAAGCTGAAACCATTTCCACTAAGATCAGGAACAAGACAAGGTTGCCCACTGTCACCACTCTTATTCAACATAGTTTAGGAAGTTTTAGCCACAGCAATCAGAGAAGAAAAGGAAATAAAAGGATTCCAAATCGGAAAAGAAGAAGTAAAGCTGTCACTGTTTGCAGATGACATGATACTATACCTAGAGAATCCTAAAGATGCTACCAGAAAACTACTAGAGCTAATCAATGAATTTGGTAAAGTTGCAGGATACAAAATTAATGCACAGAAATCTCTGGCATTCCTATATACTAATGATGAAAAATCTGAAAGTGAAATCAAGGAAACACTCCCATTTACCATTGCAACAAAAAGAATAAAATATCTAGGAATAAACCTACCTAAGGAGACAAAAGACCTGTATGCAGAAAATTATGAGACAGTGATGAAAGAAATTAAAGATGATACAAACAGATGGAGAGATGTACCATGTTCTTGGATTGGAAGAATCAACATTGTGAAAATGACTCTACTACCCAAAGCAATCTGCAGATTCAATGCAATCCCTATCAAACTACCATTGGCATTTTTCACAGAACTAGAACAAAAAATTTCACAATTTGTATGGAAACACAAAAGACCCCGAATAGCCAAAGCAATCTTGAGAACGAAAAATGGAGCTGGAGGAATCAGGCTCCCTGACTTCAGACTACACTACAAAGCTACAGTAATCAAGACAGTATGGTACTGGCACCAAAACAGAAAGATAGATCAATGGAACAGGATAGAAAGCCCAGAGATAAACCCATGGACATATGATCACCTTATCTTTGATAAAGGAGGCAGGAATATACAGTGGAGAAAGGACAGTCTCTTCAATAATTGGTGCTGGGAAAACTGGATAGGGACATGTAAAAGTATGAGATTAGATCACTCCCTAACACCATACACAAAAATAAGCTCAAAATGGATTAAAGACCTAAATGTAAGGCCAGACACTATCAAACTCTTAGAGGAAAACATAGGCAGAACACTATGACATAAATCACAGCAAGATCCTTTTGGACCCACCTCCTAGAGAAATGGAAATAAAGACAAAAATAAACACATGGGACCTAATGAAACTTCAAAGCTTTTGCGCAGCAAAGGAAACCATAAACAATACCAAAAGACAACCCTCAGAATGGGAGAAAATATTTGCAAATGAAGCAACTGACAAGGGATTAATCTCCAAAATTTATAAGCAGCTCAGGCAGCTCAATAACAAAAAAACAAGCAACCCAATCCAAAAATGGGCAGAAGACCTAAATAGACATTTCTCCATAGAAGATATACAGACTGCCAACAAACACATGAAAGGATGCTCAACATCTTTACTCATTAGAGAAATGCAAATCAAAACTACAATGTGATATCATCTCACACCAGTCAGAATGGCCATCATCAAAAAATCTAGAAACAATAAATGCTGGAGAGGGTGTGGAATAAAGGGAACCCTCATACACTGTTGGTGGGAATGTAAATTGATACAGCCACTATGGAGAACAGTATGGAGGTTCCTTAAAAAACTAAAAATAGAACTACCATACGACCCAGCAGTCCCACTACTGGGCATATACCCTGAGAAAACCATAATTCAAAAATAGTCATGTAGCACAATGTTCATTGCAGCTCTGTTTACAATAGCCAGGACATGGAAGCAACCTAAGTGTCTATTGACAGATAAATGGATAGAGCAGATGTGGCACTTATATACAATGGAATATTACTGTGCCATAAAAAGAAACAAAATTGAGTTATTTGTAGTGAGGTGAATGGACCTAGAGTCTGTCATACCGAGTGAAGTAAGTCAGAAAGAGAAAAACAAATACCGTATGCTAACACATATATATGGAATGTCAAAAAAAAAAAGAAAAAGTTATGCAGATCCTAGGGGCAAGATGGGAATAAAGATGGAGACCTACTAGAGAATGGTCTTGAGCACATGGGGAGGGGGAAGGGTAAGCTGGGACAAAGTGAGAGAGTGCTAGTGTATATATGGACATGTATACACTACCAAATGTAAAATAGATAGGCAGTGGGAAGCAGTTGCATAGCACAGGGAGATCAGCTCAGTGCATTGTGACCAGCAAGAAGGGTGGGATATGGAAGGTGGCAGGGAGGGAGACGCAAGAGGGAAGAGATATGGGGATATATGTATTTGTATAACTGATTCACTTTGTTATAAAGCAGAAACTAACACACCATTGTAAAGCAATTATGCTCCAATAAAAATGTTTTTTAAAAAAAAGTGCGAACTTAGACATTTGTTTTGTATGGAAGGAGAAGTGGCCAAAGCTTTATATATATCTTGATTCTAGGACATAGAAGATGGTTGAGTTTGTTGGTCATTGGTCCAAAAGAAACTAAATCATAATTTCCCATTCAAATGTTTGGGGACAAAGCATGTAGATGAACATATGAGAGTAGACACAAAGGGTGCAGATCTGTAGATCTAATGGTAAGGTACAGCAAAAAATTTTGTGCTGTGGGGACACTTAAACAATCAAATGGAAGAATATTTATTTTATGTATGCCAGCTAGTGTCTTAGTATGGCCATTCTGGGCCGCTGCAATAAATTCATGCATACAACGGTTATGGTGACAGTGATAGAGGCTTTACATTTGTTTGAAAGAAGAGAACTCCATTTTCCAAGACTGCTCCATCTACTACTGCTGCTGAAGGACTTACATTCCAGCAGCAGAGACTGACATTTAACAGAAACTGATATTTAGCCCTCAGTATGGTATGCCTTAAGGAGACTAGCCAGTTACTTGGTAGCAGATTGACTACATTAACGGCTTCCACCAGTGAGAGGACAGCAATCTATCGTTACTGGAATTCACACCTTCTCTGAATATGGATAGGCCTTCTTTGTTCACTGTACTTCCAACAAATCATCAGCTGAAGGTTCATATGTTACATTTTTCTGTGGAATATGGTCCTTCACATCATCAAATTAGACCTATTAAAGAGCAGAGGAGAAGGGACAGAGAAAGCAGAATGATAGGATCAATACAGAAATATTTCTACCATAAACTGCATCAGTCAGATATCAACATGTGAATAATGTCTTGTATGGTGGTCAGGGCTCTTTCCTCTAGCAGTAGTATATATATTGAATGAATCATTGATGTAAGGTGTTATGGTCCTATTAAGGATGCACCATATATGGTCTAAGACCCAAGTGATGGAAGGAAATTGTCTCCTTTTTCTCACAGAATTTATATTTCCAGTCCTTAAACTTTGCTGGGTAGAGGTACTGATTTCCAAGAGGAGGGCTGCTTACATTGAATACAGGGAAGAGATACACTGAATTTGAAACTGAATATCATTTGGCATTTGGTCTAGAAGAAAAAGTTAATATATTGGCAGGGTTGGTTGACCCAGATAACTACAAAGTCTTCCTCTCTGTTTCTCTGTTTTTTTCTTTCTCTCTCTATATATATATTAAATTAGTCAATATAAACAAAGAAGCAAATAAATATATTTAATATATTGGAAACTATCTAAATTCTCTTCAATAGGTAATAAATCTGGTTCTATCTCTACGTTGTGGCACATCTGAGATGAGAAATTCTAAATAGAAAGAAATTTTTAGAAAATTGATCTACATTTGGTAATATGTTATATTACAAATAAAAAGCAAGAAGCATTTCAATCTCTGTAGAAAGTATAGGTTAAAAAGAATATATGCAATTATATATGTAGTTACATTTTAAAAAGTTGAAACAAGAAACTATACACAGTGGTTTTCCATTGTCCTGGAGTAGAGAAGCCCAATGCCCTGGAACCTGGGATCTGAGATGGATTGGAGACATACTTCTTCTTGTACAGTTACAATTTTTTTTGAAATGCATGAGCTATATTTTTCACTGAAACATGACTCTTATTCTGTATAAGAATAATCATTAAAAAAATTGAATTTATCAAGCTAGGGGAAACATATTCAAGGAAAGATTTGTAATCCTGAGAAAAAAATTTTTAAGTGAAAGAATTATCAAAAAGTAGAAGTGATAAGAGTTAATATATTTTTCATGATATTTTTCAATCAATTAGAAAATGTGTAACAAGGTAGATGCTAAAACAAGGGAGAGGGAGAGATTAAATTTGGGAATGGAGAGGGAGTAGATGGTGTACTCAGGAAGTGATGGACTATAACAGCAATTCATGAAAATACTCCTGAAATGAATTCATATCATTTCTGCTTTGAAACATGGATATGTGAGTGACCAGCAAGAGTTTAGTGAAGAATGTATAACTAAAATCTGGTGACCTTTTTCATGAAAAAAATAGGAGCAAAGAATTGCCAAATTCTACTGATTGTAGAGTGATCATGACAACACTTCACCAAGAACAGTGAAATTAAAATGAACTTCTTCATGTATTATGTAAACCTGATATTCACTCTGTGTGACACTGTTTTTGTTTTGTTTTGCTGTTGTTGTTGTTGTTGTTTGCAATGCTGTCTTCACTCAGTTTTTTTTTTTTTTTTTTTTTCTTTTTGCGGTATGCGGGCCTCTCACTGTTGTGGCCTCTCCCGTTGCGGAGCACAGGCTCCGGATGCGCAGGCCCAGCGGCCATGGCTCACGGGCCCAGCCGCTCCGCGGCATATGGGATCCTCCCAGACCGGGGCACGAACCCGTATCCCCTGCATCGGCAGGCGGACTCTCAACCACTGCGCCACCAGGGAGGCCCTTCACTCAGTTTTGAGGCCCTGGCTAAAGGCTAGTCAGCATCTTGAGTAGCTAGCTGATTTAAGATCACACCCTGACCTGTCCACATATTGATTTCCCATACATGGGGCCATTATGCACCAGTTTTATTCCCCCTGGGCCAAAACAAGGGATAAGCCCTATGTCCTGGAGCCCATTAGATTATTCAAATTAGCCAATCCATAGGAGACCCACAAGACCTAGTTAACCCCACCTACTACTATACATAAGCTACTCTATACAGCTCCAGCTTGCTATTACCTTTTCCCCTGGGTGCAAGCCCTGGCAGCCTTTACTTGTTCAGAGCTGTAAGTAACAAAGAGAACCCTTTCATCTCTGTGAGTGTAAAAGTCTTGTCTCCCACCATCAAAAGAATCTTTAAATATTATAAAACATTTTCACAAACCAGTCCTATTCAAAAATTAATAGGACTTGAGGCTGCTTTACTTTACTGGGTACTTCTTTAGAAGACCCCATATCATTAAGATTTCTTCATGTCTTTACATATCTGAATTTAGGGATTTTTTAAAAGTTAAATTACCCCCCACAAGAAAATCGTTTTATATTAAACATCAGAATTTTGATTTTTCTCCTTAATGATACTTGTGAAATTTAATAACATATAATAAAAGAAACAAATGTGATTTACAGAAATATGTATCTGTATTACACACAGATTATAATTTAATTGTACATACCATATGGTTGTGTTTGTTAATATATAAAACATAATTATGTAATAATGCTAAGTGTTTAATATAAATTCATGTATTGCATGGGACCTCCCTGGCTGTCCAGTGGTCAAGACTCTGCACTCCCAATGCATGGGGCATGGGTTCAATACCTGGTCAGGGAACTAAGATTCTGCATGCCACACGGTGTGGCCAAAAAAAAAAAAAAAAAAAAAAAAAAAAATTCATGTATTGTAATTTAATATCATTTAATTTAATTGCTTGTTAAAAAGGAAAAACACCATTACATTATTTAAAGTAAAATTTTTTCCTTAAAAAATCTTTTAATTTTCACTTCTAATGTGTTGTTTTTAACTACTTATAAAAGTGAATTGTTTTCATCCCTTATGAGTGAAGATTCAGAAAAGAATATTTTTTTTTATTATGAGAGACGTGTTTGAAAGAAAATGCTGACATTTTACTTTTCATATTAAGCTTTCTCCATACCACTTTTTTCATAGAAGTGAACCATTGTATGGTAAAACTATCATAACCTTGTAGTGTGAAACCCAGATATTTGCAGTAGGTGACAATATTGAGACATTCTAAACAAAAGAATGAAAATATATGGGTTATCTATTATACTCATGAAAATCACTGAAGTTCTGCAATACTTTGCCAGGTACAGTATTTGTATTTACACTGTAGCTGTGCATATCTTTAAATTATTTTTTAAGTAACAACAATAATGATGCTACCATGTAGCTACTATGCATAAAAGTGTGTTATTTTCTTTATAATACACTGTTGTCTTCAAAACAAGCTCATAAGGCAAATATTATTTTCCCTATCGCTGTACTTGATAAATATTTAGAAAAAGGAGTAGACCTTAAGGCATCTAGAAAGGTTCACTAAATTTACAGTTATTCATAAATGTGATAATGAAATAAAGGAGCAACCAAAAGTTATTTAAAAAGATCCTGTGCTCATCTGTATTTCCCAGCCTCCCTTAAGATTAGATTTGCCATGTGACTGGGTCTCTGCCAGTGCCACTTGGGCAGAAGAATGTAAGCATCTTTCCTTCCTGGCCCTTCAATCACCTTACGTCTTCCCTCCACAGACACAGTGGCTTTGAAATCTACAAGTTCCCAACAGCTGGTAGCTCAGAAAAGGAGGACAACCAACCTTATATGGGTGAGAAAATACATTTATTATATTAAATCACTGAAAATGCAATGTTTTATTTATTACACAGCATAGCATTTTCTATCCTGACTAAACCGTAACAATAATAATAGTTGTTGAACAGGGACTGTTTAATATATGTGCGGCCTTGTGCTAGGAGCTACCGTCTCCATCCTCTTGCTGTTCTTACCTCAAACCACCCAATGGGAACTTTCTTTAAATATCACCTTCCAGAAGTGCACTGAAAAAAGTTCCTATCATGTTCTGCCTCTCTTTATTTTCTTCTTTTCACAATGAGAGTGACTTAACTGATGGTAGATAATTCCTTTTGAGTTAATTTTGTGTATAATGCATGAGAAGGATGGGTGAAGTTTTGCCCTATGAATATCTAGCTTTGTTTCCAGTACTGATTATTGAAAAAAAAGTTTCCTTTCATCTATGAATTGCCTTAGAACATTTGTGGAAAATCTTTTGACTATATATTCTGGTTCTATTTCTGGAATAGCTATTGAGTTCTATTAATCAATAATGTCTGTAATTATGCCAATATCACATTGTGTGTATTAAAGTAATTACACTAATTGTAGAATGAAATAGTGTAAGTCTTCTTAGTTCTTTTAAAAAATGATTCAGCTATTCAACCTCATTTATATTTTCATTTAAATATTATCTATAGCCTGGGTATTTCTCCAAAATGCCACTGGTATTCTTTTTTTGAATTGTACTTAATCTGTAGATCAATTTGGGGAGAGTTGATAACTTCACAATTTTGAGTCTTCCAACTCAAGAATATGGTCTGTTTCTCTATTTATTTAGAAGATTTTTTATCTCAGTGATGTATTATGATTTTCACTGTACAGGTTTTCAATGTATTTTTTAATTTTTTTCGTATGTGTGTGATGTTTTTGATGCTGTTGTAAATTGATTTTTCAATTCTATTTTCCAATTTTTGTTGCTTTTTGAAACATCTATTGATTTTTGTATATTTACTTTGTATTCTAATATCTTGATAAAATTTTTATTGGTTTCCCCAATTTCTATATGTCTTTTTTTTTTTTTTTTTTCGGTACGTGGGCCTCTCACTGTTGTGGCCTCTCCCATTGCGGAGCACAGGCTCCGGACGCGCAGGCTCAGCGGCCATGGCTCACGGGCCCAGCCACTCCGTGGCATATGGGATCCTCCCAGACCGGGGCACGAACCTGTATCCCCTGCATCAGCAGGCGGACTCTCAACCACTGCGCCACCAGGGAACCCCTCTATATGTCTTGTGAGCAGTGCAACTGACTGTACTTTTTTGCAGGACTATCTTTTCAAGGTTGGTTGCATAGAGTAGAGCCTTGGAGGATAGAGATAGTGTCTGCCTCCAGAACAGAGCTGAATCATACTTACTGCTCACTATAAAAGATTTGAGTTTCTTAACTCGGGATTTCTCTCCTTGACCTCAGTTTCCTGCATATGCAAACATCCGTCAGGAATAGCTGGATAGCCCAGCTATATCCTCCCTCTATTCTCACATCTGCTGCTTTCTTAGGGGTTGAGGTAAACTCTTCCTATCCCAAGGGAGACTAAAAGTCATATGTATCTCTTCCAGTGATCTGAGAAACTTCAGGTATGTGAGAGATCCAAATTATTATTAGTCTGTTGATACAGGTACCCAACTTACCATTTTATGCAGACCCACAGAAGAAGGGTCCACCCAAAGTCTGCTGATGAAATCTGAGTAAAGTTCACAAAGAGGAAATAAGTTAAAGTGACCTTGTGTTTGGAGTCCATTGGGCAAACCAATGACTTTTTGTGGCTTCCATGTTTAAACGTATATTAGTAATTGATTTATTAAATAATTGTACTTCCACATGCCATGAGGGTCAGAGGTAATTCTATCAGGCAGAGTCCCATGTAGAGAAGTGCTAAGGGAAGTCTTCCACAGCAGTATCTTAACTCCTAAACTCCTCTGCTGTTTATCACTAGGAGGTGGGCAGGATTTAAAACAAGTGTTTTTACCCTCTGATGTTCAAATCTTTGGTGGTTGTTTTGTTTCAAAACAAAATCCTCTGTTTCAAAGTCCCCAACTGAGACATTACCACATTTCTTCCAGGAGGGTGGATGATAAATTCTAACAAAATTCAGGGTTGTATTTATGAAATAAAGTTTCTTGAGCCTATTCACAAGATTCAGTCCCACTGGCATTCATAGGAAAACTGTTTTCAGCCTCATAAAATCAAAATTAGATCTAACAGTGTTTTGGACTTTTGGGGTATTGAAGACAGTATGTATTCTTCTCCTGTTGGTTTTGTGTCTCTGGAGAACACTGAGTAATGCACACCCAATACGCTATTCCAGAATTCCATTCTTGCAAAGAAATTAGGTCTTAGTTATGGAGAAGGATCTGGGCATGTTTTACAATGGTTACTTCTCCCCTTCCTCTGCCAGATTCATGAGGAAATGTTTCACAGATTCTCATAATAACAATGTGGTAAAATTCTTAGAAAGAATACCCATAAAAGAGTGAGACCTCCAACAGAAGCAGCCTTCAGGAGTTTTCACTTTCATACCAGTTCTTACTCAGTCTCCAGGAATTTATCAATATCAGAAATTTATCAAACATTTCAGTGTTCATGCTATTTTATGGCACCAGGAGCTTCTGTTCCAGGTAAACAGGTGTTGCCTGCTTTAACACTGTGGGTGCTCCTTTCTCTTCAGATTTCAGCATGGCAGTTTGTCCTGTGACTTCATTTCTCTAATGGGTCCGAGAAAGATTGTTGATTTTTAATTTGTCAAGCTTTTTCTTGTGAGTACAGGAGGGATGACTTCCAAGCCCTTTTGGTGTTGTAGCTGAAACCAGCAACCCTCAGTGAAGGTTTTATTATAGATATCATATTTTACAATTAGAAATTCTATATTTACCTCTTTTTAAAAACAGGTTCCTTTTCTCTGCTAATATTCTTATCTTTTCATTCATTCTAAGGGTATTTTTCTTTACTTCTTTGTGCATAGATATAATAGCTGCTTTCAAGTCCTTGCCTAATGTTGCCAACACCTGGATTATCTCTGTTGTGTTTCCTCTGGTTCTGCATGGGTCAAATCGTTTTACATTGTGTCCTGGACTTTGTGATGTTAGATATTGTAGACTGTGGATTTTGTTGTGTTCTCCCAGAGAGTGGTAATAATTTTGTTGTGTGGGAAATTAAATTGGAAAGGTAAAAATTGCAAACACTTTCTCATTTGTGGTGGATGGCAGTTCAAATCTCAGTTCAATTCTTTGAGCTTTAGCTTGGCAGCATGAATGCTATAAACATGAGGTTCAGAGTTTAGCCAGTGAATTGGCAAAATTTAAACAGAAAGGGCCTCCCTGGTGGCGCAGTGGTTGAGAGTCCGCCTGCCGATGCAGGGGATACGGGTTCGTGCCCCGGTCTGGGAGGATCCCATATGCCGCGGAGCGGCTGGGCCCGTGAGCCATGGCCGCTGGGCCTGCGCATCCGGAGCCTGTGCTCCGCAACGGGAGAGGCCACAACAGTGAGAGGCCCGCATACCGCAAAAAGAAAAAAAAAAAAAAAAAAAAAAAAAAAAAAAAAAAAAAAAAAATTTAAACAGAAAAAATAGAGCTCTCTCTTTCTGGGATTCCTTTCTCAGATTTCTGCTGCAGGGGTTAACCCTTGCTCCGTCATCTGAGTTTTCAAGCCAGAATGATGGTAGGGTCTTTATTGTATCTTCAGCCTCCAAGCACCTCTCTGCCTTCCACCACTCCCTCAGGCCAAATCCCCCAAATTCAGAAATTAATCTTTGCCTTCTTCCAAGTTTCAACTCCTGTTTAATGTGGCCATGCCTTTGTGCAGTTCATTTTTTATTTTATTTTGTATTAAGTATTTTGTCAAGAGTGTACCATTGTTCTTCTAAAAGAGGTTTGTCCATCATATTGAATATGATACTCCATCATATTGAATATGATAATCTTTGACAGTGAAAGATTTATTACTTCATTTTCTTGATGAGTTGTCATTGTGTTTTTGCCCTGAAATCTGATAGATTCTTGTCTTAGCACCTCAGTTGAAAGAAGTGAAACCCCTTTTACTGAAAATCTGGTATTTACAAAAAAAATGTCCGTGCCTACTTGGAAATAGTTTTATAATTAAAATTCATTGTCTTCACATTTATTGATAAATGTCAGTTACATTTGTACACTGTTGTCATCATTGCCATACCATATACTGTCTTCTTCATTGAGATACTATTGTACAATAGTAAAAATTGATGTATTTCTTTTTGCATTGTCCTGTGACAAACAGTATGCAAAAAAAAAAAAAAAAAAAGCCAGCAAAGTGATTGTAATACAAAAGAGTAAATTAGCTTGGTGTCACCTAATCAGGAGGAAGAAATAAGTCTGCATCTGAAAAGTGGTGGCTTAAATTACTTCAATAAGAGCTGTAGGAAATCTATATTTATAGCCTACTTTTGAAAGCAAAAGTTCATGCTATTCTTAAAGGTATTATAAGAAATATCTCTTCCTGCAATAAAAATAAAACAGAGAGTTAGAAGATAGTCAATATAAAGTTAAATTTCTTTCAGATTTTGAATTATGATCAGTCTGAGTTCATTAAGTAATTCTGTACCTACTTAATTTTATGTGACTTTATGCTTATATCTAACAATTCACAGGGGTCAACTCTTCTTTGCACCAAAATATTAGGAATATGAAGTTCTTCATACTTTGACTAATAAACAATATAAATTAGTTAAAGTCACAATTACTGAACATTTTATAACTGCTTGTACAGCAGTTATCTGCAATGAATCAGTGTCATGTCCTCCAGGAAATAATATTTATTGACATTTCATTTCTATATAATTAGAGAAATAAATTGTTGGCTACGTGAAAAAATGATCATTTAACTAAATTAAATTTTGTTAATATAAATATAATATTACATTTATGTATGATCAATATTGGTTCTTCCTTGCTTTAGATTCATTTTTACAGCACAAAGAGTTATATTTATATATTTTATTTATTTTCCTGATTTTAAAATAAATAATTATTGTCCTATGAGTAGAAACAAGTAAAGAGTATTCTCATCAGTGGGGGATTCATCTGCACTATACAACTTTAATTCATATCCCAAGGCTATACAAATAGCAAAAGCTGTTCAAGAATATACCAGCAAATATGCGTTAATATATAATATTTGTTTTTTTCTTTCTGGCTTACTTCACTCTGTATAACAGACTCTAGGTCCATCCACATCTCTACTAATAAGGCATATATGTGGAATCTAGAAAAATGGTACAGATGAACCTATTTGCAGAGCAGGAATAGAGATGCAGATGTAGAGAATGGTCGTGTGGACACAAGGGAGGAAGGGGAGGGTGGGATGAATTGGGAGATTAGGTTTGACATAAATACACTGTCATGTGTAAAATAGATAGCTAGTGGGAACCTGCTGTATAGCATAGGGAGCTCAGCTCAGTGCTCTGTGATGACCTAGACGTGTGGGATGGACGGGGCAGGGAGGTCCAAGAGGGAGGGGATAAGCATATACATATAGCTGATTCAGTTTATTGTGCAGCAGAAACTAACACAACATTGTAAAGCAATTACACTCCAATTAAAAAATATATATATATATATATCAACAAACTCTCAAATTGGATGATGTACCAAAAAAGGCACATTAGTCATGGTTGACACTTTTAAAAGGGAAAAAGAACACTTAAACTTATTATTTCAGAAAGCACTGCTGTTCTTTATACTGTAACTGGTTTGTAACTCATGGTTTGATTATGCACCCATTGTTATGTTATACAGCTACTCTTCAAGTTGATAGTTGGAATCATATTAACTCTATACAAAAACAAAAATGCAACTTCTTTTTGATATAATAATGTATCTAATGAAAAACATTGTGTATGTTATATGAAAAGTCTTTTACTCTGAAAAAAAGTATGTTTTTAAGTCCCTAACATTTTAAGTTGACAATTGAATTACTTCTACATGGTTTGTTATAAAATACCACCACACTGATCTTCTTACATTAGCTTATATTAATTTAATTCAAGATATTTTTAAGATAGATCTTAAAACCCATTTATAGATATTTATATGAATAAATATCATTTTTTTAAATCCCACAAGATGGTAGACAGAAATTTATATTTTTTTCAAATTTTTATTGCAGGTAAAATTAATGTTGAGATGAGATGATTGCATATTCATTGGATTTTTCTTTCTTATCAACTAGCTATTTAGCAATATACAGAACATAATTTTGTCATTTTGTTGATTAAACCAATTGTAAATATTATTGGATTTGAATACAGGCAAATTACCATCTTTTCTTTGGACAATAACAAACATTTCAAAGGTTAATGGGCATTGAATATATCCAGATTTCTTAAGTTCCTTATAGCGTCTCAGCCAAAAAAAGTAATAATAAAATTTTAATTTACCATATAAAATTGGATTTTTATCCAAATTTTTAATACTATGTCAGCAAATTCCTAGGAATCCCTACATTTTTAACAGTTTCTGCTGAAGACCATTTTCATCAAGTAAAGGACATCAGATTGTTTCTTTTGCCATCTATGGCAAGTAGTGGGCTGAATCTGATAAAAGTTAGTAGTCCTATTTCTGTGAACTACTTGCAGCTTGTTCTCAGTATCAGATACTTATAGTGCTGACATTTCAAAAGCACAGATGGTGCAGAGGAAGTCCTCAGACGTCACCAGAGGGTGGTTTTCAAGTCTTTGTCACAGGTTTAGAGCTACAACTTTAAAGAGATAAAACTTTTTCACTAAGCTTCTGTTTGTAACTCAAAATAAGTTACCTCCCAAAACACTTAAATCACAAAGTGTTTAATCACTAATTCCACCTAAATTAGTATAATAACTACGCCTTATACTTTCTGTGATTAGGGGAAAATATTGCATCTTTAAATTGTAGCACCAATATTTAGATATTTTCTGTAGGAAGATTTATATTTCCTACCATGGCAAGATATTTTTGAAACTCCCCATCATTAGCTTTACACTGTAATAATACTTGGTACTCATGGTATTAATATATCTATTAGATTTTATTATAACTATTGGATTATGGTTTTGTCTCAGAGTTAAGAATTTTTAGTTATTTTATGTTTTTTTTAATAGGCCACTGTGCCTAGTTTAGTGTTGGGCATATGGATGGTACAAAATACATGTTCACTGAATGTTTGAATGAATGAATATTTGATCATTTAAGAGACTAAGATTATCATATATTAAAGCAAAGGAGAAAGTCATTTTTATAGAGCACAGATTTAACTAAAACTAAAACAAACAAAGAAACCAGAGGAGTAATTGAAGTCTTCTGTTTCTGTTATCAATATGATTAGTCCCTCATTAAAATAAAAACTACAGACTTAGTTTATAATTACAGGAAAGAACATGTACAGAAATAATAGAAAAATGTTATGTCATCTTACTACAGAATTTCATATTAAACAGGTATTTCTATTTTTTCAAGAATTAAACATGTCTAATAATGCTCACTTCCAAATCAAGACTTTTTGTTAAAGGTAAAGAAAATAAAGTTATATAGACAAATACCAGATGATATCATTTATATGTGGAATGTAAAATATGATACAAATGAACTTACTTGTAAAACAGAAATAGAGTCAGACATAGAAAACAAATTAATGGTTACCAAAAGGGAAAGGGGTAGGGGAGGGACAAATTAGGAGTTTGGGGTCAGCAGATACAAGCTACTATACATAAAATAGATAAAACAAAGTCCTACTGTATAGCATAGGGAACTATATTCAATATTCTGTAGTAAACTATAATGGAGAATATGAAAAAGGATATATATATATATATATTCAAACACACACATAAATGAATCACTTTGCTGTAGAGCAGAAACTGGTGTGCAATATTTAACACAATATTGTAAATCAACTATACTTTAATAAAAAAAAACTAGAGTTAACATCCAACTCTTTCAGGCATTTTTCACAATAGTGTTTATTTTTTCCATATATTTGGAGACAGTTCCCCATACAGCTATATCATTTATGTGTATCTTTTAAAGAAGTATACATTCTATAAAATAGTAATAAATCATTAAATAGCATCTAATGCAATGTAATTTCAGGAGAGAAACTTTTAAAGTTAATAATAACTTTAATTATTAGTGTTAAAACCATATAGCACTATATTGTTCTGGTAATTATTTCTGTACTGAAAAATAATAGTTATATAAACAAAAATGCTTTCTTAGCTCTACTTTAATTTTCACCTTTTAATTAAGAAATGATATTTTTTAGAATGATAGATGCATAGTATCCACTATTTAAATCATACAGTAAAAGACATGGAAGAACATACTCATTCTGTGAAGTTCAACCTTCAGAAATAATCACATTTTATATTTTGATGACCTTTATTCCAGATATCACTAAATGTATATATTTACATAATACACTTGTACAGATATTTTCACTGAGATAATATGAATGTTTTCTGTATATATGTGTATATTTGTATTATATATGAATAAATAATCATTTTAAAGATTATCTAATCATGTTACTCATTAACTGAGGTAATGGTTTGTATATATTTACATAACTAGTCCTCTCTTTTTGGCTGTATAAGATGTCTTCAAATTTTTACTATTATAATAAAAGATTTGGAGAAATTATTTTCACATAAATATTTTTTCACATTGCAGCTATATGTGTACAGCAAATCCTTAGAAGTAGAATTGCTTGATCAAAGATAAGAAATATTTTATATTTGATAATATATGAAACTAACATCCAAAAAATTGCATAAAACTATGCTCTAACAACAGTAATGAGGTTCTGCTGGCTATGGATTTCACTTCCAAAAGCAAAACGTCTCATTTTACATAAAGCTTTAATTTTGTCCTTTAGTAAATTTTTTATTCTATCATAGATTTTGGATATCTCTTGCTTTATTTGCTCTAATATAATTTATATTTTGCTGTCAGTTTTTAAAATATATTTCTTATTTGTGTTATTTTTGTTGTAGAAAACCTATTTTGTATTAATTACGTTATTTGCCTTTGTATGGCATTTTCATAATTTAAAAAATATTTTAATTTTTGACCATGGCCTTCAGCTATAAAATTTTATTTTCAGACAATCGTAATTTTGTCTTTTCTTCCTTCTTTTTCAGTATGTATATGCATTTGATTCAGTTTATTTGCACTGCGTAGATCTCTGAGAATAATGTGTTAAATACCAAACTTCTACTTATTATCTCTATAGTCCTTCTTATAAAATAAACTCTTAACACTTTAATTAATCTTACAAGAAAAGGCTTACTTTTTGCATTTGTTTCTTTTCTTATATATTAGGACATAAATTATTCATGTTTTTGGCCTCAAAGCAGTCAAATTCTCATCTGAGTTTCAGAACTCTTTAGTCAGAAGTCATTAAAGAAAAATTGGATACTAGTATATAGTATGGTCAACAGGCTAGCATTTTAAGATAACACTGGATTGGTGTACTACAAACAGTATAAACAGGAATCTTGCAAAGAAAGAAGGGAGAGAATATCCTTGTCATCAGAATAACTTCTCATCACATTTACTATTAGTAGAGAGTGTTGAGCATGATGAACTAATTTGTACTCTGCTTCCAGACTATACTTACAGAGCTATTCCATCTTTCTTTAACAAAACCTTTATGTTTATAGATTAAGTATGTTAAAATGTATTTAATTTGCTAAGTTTCAGATAAAATAGTAATGTATGCTAAAAATATATATAATGAGATAGTTGATAAGATATAAAAGTCTTACTAAAGTCATTTAGACTAATAGTTATCAGTAAATCTCTAGATATCTTATAAATTCTCTCGGCTTAAGAAACGTTAATAAACTCAGAATTTAAAGTACTAGAAGGACAACCTAAGTAATTATCTTGTGAGACTTACTTCAATCCCAGGTAATGGTCTAGAAAATATAATAAGGTAATTGATCTTCCGAAAGAAAGAACTGATGAATTGAATGAAAAGTTGTCAGCACACGTTTCCAAGATACAGTTGCAAACTAATGTAATAAATCAATTTAAATAGAGTAATTGATAAGGTTGACAAGGGCAGTGTACCATGTTTAATGTAACAAGGTTAAAATCAAAGTGTCCATGCTGTCCTGTTGCCTGCTTCTTTCAATAAGCAGTGCATCATGAGTGTCATTCAAAATGGATTACTATGAATGAAATTATGAGAAAATTATCTTAATTACAGGAAATGCACTGTTTCCATCATAAGTTTCCTGTAACATATCTTTATTCTCTGGATATTTCTAATTATATGTCTTTCTTATTTTATCAGCTTTTTGGTAATCTAAACTCCTGGCCTATGTATTTCATAATACTTTTAATAAAACTTCCTTTTACCATGTATTTTACAAAGCACAAAGTATTACGCATTATCCCATTACAAGGCAGACAGTTCTACTTTTTTTCTTTCTGTCTATATACAGGACCAACAGCAAATCAGAATTTGCTAATACCAGAAAAATAGTTTTGGTAAATTGATGGGATGGGTAGGTTTTGGTTCACTCCACCTTTTACATTACATTAAAACATTTCTTTGTAAAACAACAAAAAACTAATTATAAATATTAATCACTATGATTGTCCTAAAGTTGCCTACTGAGAGAAAAATATGAAGATGGTAGCACAATTAAAAGTGAACTTTTTTCTTTCCAAATTTTAAACGTTACAAATATTATTTATTCCAACTCAAACTTTCTTTTCAATCATTAGTATGCCAATATCCCCTAGTTCCCTAAATAGTTAGCTGTAAGCTTTTGGATAAAACTGATCATAAACCCTCCAGAGAATACACTTAACTCTGCATTCACTCATTCATTCATTTAACAAAATGAAAAAAAAAATCTTCTGGGTCCCAAGCACAGTTTTTTGGGGAATATAGCAGATAGGAACATTGATAAAAACCTTTGCTAAAGTGGAGCTAACAATTCTAGTTGGCAGAGATAGTCAATAAACTAACAACAACAACAACAAAAAACCCATAATATTTCAAACAAGAAGAAGATAAAAGAAGTATAGATGATGTGGCTGTTTTTATAAGAGTAATCCAGGGAGACAGTGGCATTTGAGCAGACAGTGAATTAAGTAGGAAGCAAGTTAGGCAGCAGCTTATTTCTGGCATAGAGCACAGCAATAACAAATTTAGTGCTATGGTAATTAATTTGTTATGAATAACAAAGAGCAAAGATATAAGTCTTCCTAAAGCATAGTGAGCTGAGAGTAAAAAATATGGTTGCAAATGACTTAGAGGAATAGCCTTCGGCAAGTTAATATATATAGACTTATAGTTATCTCTTTGTTTTGCTTTTTTTAATGAGAGCAAGAATTTGGATTTTCTTTTGATGTGATCAAAAACTTTGCATGGTAATGATGGGTTTTGATTTATGGTCATAGAAGTATGACTCTAATGCTACCAAAAATATGTGGAAAACAGACAGTGATAGAGAATGCTGACAACCATTTTGGATACTATTATCATAGTCCAGGTGAGATCATTTCAGATACATTAAGAAGACAAGAAGTTTTGCTTATGTACCAGATGTGGTGTGTAAAAGATGGATAAATATCAAGGTCAAAAATCACAACACAATTTTATTGGCATAATGTGGATTTAAGTGACGTTTACTGAGGAGGGTACCATGGGACAAGAGATGGGGGGAAATAATCAACAAATATTTATTTACATGAAGTTTGAAATTTTTTGTCCATCAATAGATAGTTATGAGTAGACTTCTAAAGATAAATTTATATATAGATGCAGATATATAAATATAGATGTAATTATGGACATGAGGGAAGTAGTAAGCCCTGAAGATGAACAGTTAAAGCCATATACATATAGAAGGCATGAACACACACTTTTTTATAGAATTCACCGCTAAATCCTAGATAATTATGTGTACATTTTATAGGGTATGATATTTTTAACATTCCTAACTAGAAAATAATTACATGTGCTATAATATGATATCTGTGTCCTGTGAGAAATTCTGTGATATTCACATGTAAATATGCTAATATTTGTCAATATTTTATGACATGTCTGTTTTACTAACAACAGATTTTCAGGTAGTAGAAATCATGCTCTCCTGTCTCCCTGTGAACACAAAATCTAACTATATGAAGAACTCTTCCATTTGTTACTGGTGCTGAAAGAATTCTTACTCCCTTGTCAATTTCCAGTGTCCCTGGAGATAATTTAAACCACTAAAATCTTCTGTAAACATTGGGCAGTGTTTCCACTGCACTTTTTCCACACTTGGCTCATCAACTTATTCCTCTTCTGTAGTTTCCATTACAAGTGCATGACTTCCTTGGAAATGCACTATAGACCTGTTAGATAGGGTATCAAATGCCTTACTTGTTTATTCAGATCTCCATCATAATAGTCATGGTTTATGTTGTGTCTTTTATTTTTTTCTTTTCATTTATTTTATTTTTTAACATCTTTATTGGAGTATAACTACTTTACAATGATGTGTTAGTTTCTGCTTTATAACAAAGTGAATCAGCTGTACATATACATTGATCCCCATATCTCCTCCCTCTTGTGTCTCCCTCCCACCCTCCCGATCCCACCCCTCGAGGAGGTCACAAAGCACTGAGCTGATCTCCCTGTGCTATGCAGCTGCTTCCCAGTAGCTATCTGTTTTACATTTGGTAGTGTATATATGTCCATGCTAGTCTCTCACTTCATCCCAGCTTACCCCTCCCCATCCCTGTGTCGTCAAGTCCATTCTCTACGTCTGCATCTTTTTTCATGTCCTGCCCTTAGGTTCTTCAGAACCTTTTTTTTTTTTAATTTTCCATATATATGTGTTAGAATACAGTATTTATTTTTCTCTTTCTGAATTACTTCACACTGTATGACACTCTCTAGGTCCATCCAACTCACTACAAATAACTTAATTTTGTTTCTTTTTATGGCTGAGTAATATTCCATTGTATATATGTGCCACATCTTCTTTATCCATTCATCTGTTGATGGACACTTAGTTTGCTTCCATGCCCTGGCTATTGTAAATAGAGCTGCAATGAACATTGTGGTACATGTCTCTTTTTGAATTATGGTTTTCTCAGGGTATATGCCTAGTAGTGGGATTGCTGGGTCATATGGTAGTTCTATTTTTAGTTTTTTAAGGAACGTCCATACTGTTCTCCATCATGGCTGTATCAATTTACATTCCCACCAGAAGTGCACGAGGGTTCCCTTTTCTCCACACCCTCTCCAGCATTTATTGTTTATAGGTTTTTTGATGATGGCCATTCTGACTGTCTGTGAGGGGATACCTCACTGTAGTTTTGATTTTCATTTCTCTAATTATTAGTGACGTTGAGCATCCTTTCATGTGTTTGTTGGCAATCTGTATATCTTCTTTGGAGAAATGTCTATTTAGGTCTTCTGCCCATTTTTGGATTGGGTTCTTTGGTTTTTTTATATTGAGTCCCATGAGCTGCTTGTAAATTTTGGAGATTAATCCTTTGTCAGTTGCTTCATCTGCAAATATTTTCTCCCATTCTGAGGGTTGTCTTTTCATCTTGTTTATGGTTTCCTTTGCTGTGCAAAACCTTTGAAGTTTCATTAGGTCCCATTTGTTTTTTTGTTTTTTTTTTGGTTTTATTTCCATGGGCCAAAAAGGATCTTGCTGTGATTTATGTCATAGAGTGTTCTGCCTATGTTTTCTGCTAAGAGTTTTGTAGTATCTGGCCTTACATTTAGGTCTTTAATGCATTTTGAGTTTATTTTTGTGTATGGTGTTAGAGAGTGTTCTAATTTCATTCTTTTACATGTAGCTCTCCAATTTCCCAGCACCACTTACTTAACAGGTTATCGTTTCTCCATTGTAGATTCTTGCCTCCTTTATTAAAAATAAGGTGACCATATGTGCATGGATTTATCTCTGAGATTGCTGTCTTGTTCCATTGATCTCTATCTCTTTTTTTATGCCACTACAATACTGTCTTGATTACTGTAGCTTTGTAGTATAGTCTGAAGTCAGGGAGCCTGATACCTTCAGCTCCATTTTTCTTTCTCAAAATTACTTTGGCTATTTGGGGTCTTTTGTGTTTCCATACAAATTGTGAAAAATTTTGTTCTAGTTCTGTGAAAAATACCATTGGTAGTTTGATGGGGATTGCATTGAATCTGTAGATTGCTTTGAATAGTATACTGATTTTAACAATGTTTATTCTTCCAGTCCAAGAACATGGTATATTTCTCCATCTGTTTGCATCATCTTTAATTTCTTTCATAGTGTCTTACAGTTTTCTGCATACAGGTCTTTTGTCTCCTTAGGTAGGTTAATTCCTAGGTATTTTATTCTTTTTGTTGCAATGGTAAATGGGAGTGTTTTCTTAATTTCTCTTTCAGATTTTTCATCATGAGTGTATAGGAATGCTAGAGATTTCTGTGCATTGATTTTGTTTCCTGCAACTTTACCAAATTCATTGATTAGCTCTAGTAGTTTTTTGGTGGCATCTTTAGGATTCTCTTATGTATAGTATCATGTCATCTGCAAACAGTGATGGCTTTACTTCTTCTTTTCCGATTTGGATTCCTTTTATTTCTTTTTCTTCTCTGATTGCTGTGGCTAAAACTTGCAAAACTATGTTGAATAATAGTGGTGAGTGTGGGCAACCTTGTCTTGTTCCTGATCTTAGTGGAAATGGTTTCAGTTTTTCACCATTGAGAGTGATGTTGGCTCTGGGTTTGTTATATATGGCCTTCATTATGTTGAGGCAAGTTCCCTCTATGCCTACTTTCTGGAGGGTTTTTATCATAAATGGGTGTTTAATTTTGTCAAAAGCTTTTTCTGCATCTATTGAGATGATCATATGTTTCATCCTTCAGTTTGTTAATATGGTTTACCACATTGATTGATTTGTGTATATTGAAGAATCCTTACATTTCTGGGATAAACCCCACTTGATCATGGTGTATGATCCTTTTAATGTGCTGTTGGATTCTGTTTGCTAGTATTTTGTTGAGGATTTTTACATCTATGTTCATCAGTGATATTGGCCTGTAGTTTTCTTTCTTTGTGACATCTTTGTCTGGTTTTGGTATCAGGGTGATGGTGTCCTTGTAGAATGAGTTTGGGAGTGTTGCTGTCTCTGCTATATTTTGGAAGAGTTTGAGAACGTTAGGTGTTAGCTCTTCTCTAAATGTTTGATAGAATTCGCCTTTGAAGCCATCTGGTCCTGGGCTTCTATTGGAAGATTTTTAATCACAGTCTCAATTTCAGTGCTTGTGATTGGTCTGTTTATGTTTTCTATTTCTTCCTGATTCAGTCTCGGAAGGTTGTGCTTTTCTAAGAATTGTCCATTTCTTCCAGGTTGTCCATTTTATTGGCATATAGTTGCTTGTAGTAATGTCTCATGATCCTTTGTATTTCTGCAGTGTCAGTTGTTACTTTTCCTTTTTCATTTCTAATTCTATTGATTTGAGTCTTCTCCCTTTTTTTCTTGATGAAGCTGGCCACTGGTTTATCAATTTTGCTTTTCTTCTCAAAGAACCATGTTTTAATCTTTGCTATTCTTTCCTTCATTTCTTTTTCATTTATTTCTGATCGGATCTTTATGATATCTTTCCTTCTGTTAACTTTAGGGTGTTTCTTTTCTTCTTTCTCTAATTGCTTTAGGTGTAAGATTAGTTTGTTTATTTGAGATGTTTCTTGCTTCTTGAGGTAAGATTGTATTGCTATAAGCTTCCCTCTTAGAACTGCTTTTGCTGCATCCCATAGGTTTTGGGTCATCATGTTTTCATTGTCATTTGTTTCTAGGTATTTTTTGATTTCCTCTTCGATTTTTTCAGTGATCTCATGGTTATTAAGTAGTGTATTGTTTAGCCTCAATGTGTTTGTATTTTTTACATATTTTTTCCTGAAATTCATATCTCGTCTCATAGCATTGTGGTCGGAAAAGATACTTGATACAACTTCGATTTTCTTAAATTTACCAAGGCTTGATTTCTGGCCCAAGATATGATCTATCTTGGAGAATGCTCCATGAGCCCTTGAGAGGAAAGTGCATTCTGTTGTTTTGGATGGAATATCCTGAAACTATCAACTAAGTCCATTTTGTTTAACATTTCATTTAGAGCTTGTGTTTCCTTATTTATTTTCATTTTGGATGATCTGTTAAAGTCCCCTACTATGATTGTGTTAATGTTGATTTCCCCGTTTATGGCTGTTAGCATTTGCCTTATGTATTGAGGTGCTCCTATGTTGGGTGCATATATATTTACAATTATTATATCTTCTTCGTGGATTGATCCCTTGATCATTCTGTACTGTCCTTCTTTGTCCCTTGTAATAGTCTTTATTTTAAATCTGTTTTGTCTGATATGAGAATTGCTACTCCAGCTTTCTTTTGATTTATATTTGCATGGAATATCTTTTTCCATCCCCTCACTTTCAGTCTGTATGTGTCCCTAGGTCTGAATTGGGTCACTTGTAGACAACATGTATATGGGTCTTGTTTTTATATCCATTCAGCCAGTCTGTGTCTTTTGTTGGGAGCATTTAATCCATTTACATTCAAGGTAATTATTGATATGTATGTTCCTATTACCCTTTTCTTAATTGTTTTGGGTTTGTTATTGTAGGTCTTTTCCTTCTCTTGTGTTTCCTGCCTAGAGAAGTTCCTTTAGCATTTGTTGTAGGGCTGATTTGGTGGTGCTGAATTTTCTTAGCTTTTGCTTGTCTGTAAAGGTTTTAATTTCTCCATCGAATCTGAATCCCTTTCATCACTTTAAATATGTCATGCCACTCCTTTCTGGCTTGCAGAGTTTCTGCTGAAAGATCAGCTGTTAACCTTCTGGGGATTTCCTTATATGTTATTTGTTATTTTTCTCTTGCTGCTTTTAATATTCTTTCTTTGTATTTAATTTTGGATAGTTTGATTACTGTATCTTGGTGTGTTTCTCTTTGAATTTATCCTGTACGGGACTCTCTGCACTTCCTGGACTTGATTGACTATTTCCTTTCCTTACATGAAAAAATGATAATTTTTTCATCTAGCCAACAATTTATTTCTCTAATTATATAGAAATGAAATGTCAATAAGTATTATTTCCTGGACACAGATCATAGCCTAGAGTCCTCCCACTTTCCCCTTTCTTGAGCTAAAGAACTAATCTTCAAAGTAAAAGCAAACAAGTGCTAAGAAGTGTAGGGAGGGCTTCCTTAGCACAAAGTGGAAAAGAAGAGAAAAATGAAGTTTAAAAAATAATATTGAAGAGTTTATGGTCACAAACTTAACCTTCTATTGTATATTCATAGTGAGTATGCTCAGCCTGGGTGAATCAGGGGAATTTACATCTTTAATTTGGTTTGAGACGTTCTCAAACCTATGATAGCAGAAAGGAAGGAAAAGATATCTGGAGGGAAGGGACAACTTTCTTTGACTTCAGAGAACACTGTAATTATTGTTCAAGACAATGGCCAGTAAGCTGTGAAATTTTACAAAGCATACAAGAGAATAAGAAATGCTGAACCTGGGTGAAAATCAACCGAAAATACATTTACCAGGCATGCATAGTCTACACACAATAGATTTATATGATATGGTGTTTATAATAATCTATGCTCCATCTGTTTAAAGAAAAAATTTTCTAAATATTGGAAACTGTAAAAAGTGCTATAGCAGATTTTCAAAAAGAGCGGAACAGGCAAGTATAAAGTTGCACTTCTAGTCTTGTTGGAGTAGTTTGGTGCCAGACTTTTCATTTCACGTTTAAGTAGGAAGGAAATGAAATATACCAGGAAAAATATTTTAGATACTAGGAAAGAGGCAGCACGAGATTGTAATCCCAGAGTGGAGGAAACAAACAAGGTGAGCCCTAATACAACCTCAAGTGCGTCCATGAAGAGGTTTTCCAGGCATGGTATAAAGATGAGTAACCTAAGCAAAACACAATGACTGTGGTGAGTTGAGGATCAAGAAATCAGAATTCTTGACAGCTGCAGCAGCTGTGATTTGTAGGGGAAAATACTACAAAAGAGGAGAGCTGCCAAGAAAAAATTACAAATATGTTCATAGCCTACCCTTTAGCCTGTTGCTGGAAACCAGTATTTCACAATTATATGTGAAAACACAAAAAGTTGATGAACAATTTCAGAGATTACACAGGGCAGAGAGACATATGACTACCCACCACCCAAGTATTGAGATATAGTTCAACATGCTGTGCATTCAGTAGAGCCATTTAAAGGATCAGGATGTATAGTAGATCTTAAATACCTTTGAGAAAAGGCTACTGTATATACACCAAACAAAACTTTAAAAGAAGCCTAAAAAGATTCAAGTGTTATTTGTGAACAACTTAACTTTCCCAAACAGTAATAATCTTGGAATGAAGAAAACTAAACATAGGTATTTAACCTTCTAAATTACAAATGGTTGAATTTCCAATTTAAAAAACTAGACATTCAAAGAAACAGATGAAGTAATCGGAAAAAATAAAATAAATTCAGGTCCAAAAATGAAAAACATGTCAGATTAGCAGACAATTGCTATAAATCAGCCACTATAAATAAGATCAACCTGTAAGGAAAAGCATGATTATAATGAGTGGAAGCTGAACAATAGACACTCTGAAATGAAAAATTCACTGAATAGACATAGGAGGAATTTGAATAATGTAAGAAAGTATCAGTGAACTTAAGGCATAGTAACAGGCAATTATGTGGCAAGATTAAAAAAATATAGAAAAGAAACATGTAACACACATGGTTAATAAAAATGGGACAGGAATATAGAAGCTTCAGGCAACAAATAATAAGATTATATTATGATAAATAGTATATATGTTAAATTTGGAAGCTTAAATGAGGTAGAAAAAATTCTAGAAAAATAAAATTCACCACACTACCTCAAGAAAAAATAAAAAAATCTGAAATATGTTACTTTTTAAAATTAAATTATAAATCATTTTATAGTTATATATAATGTAGTTTTATAACTATTTCATAACTTTATTAACGTTTTTATTCTAATAATATAATGTACATATTTGAACCTATAAATTATAAGCATTTTTAAATTATAAGTAATTCATGTTATTAAATTAAATAATTAAATAAAATATATTTTTAATATATATATATATATTTATTTATTTATTTATTTTTATTTATTTTTTTTTTTTTGCGGTACGCGGGCCTCTCACTGCCGCAGCCTCTCCCATTGCAGAGCACAGGCTCCAGACGCGCAGGCTTAGTGGCCATGGCTCACAGGCCCAGCCTCTCCGTGGCATGCGGGATCCTCCCGGACCGGGGCACGAACCCGTGTACCCCGCATCGGCAGGCGGGCTCCCAACCACTGCGCCACCAGGGAAGCCCCATGTATATATTTTTAAACTTTATTTCTAGATGTGGTTGTCACCTAGAAAATTCATAAATATCAACATATAAGTGATTAAAATGAATAAAAGTATGACAGTCATATGAAACTACTATACAAAATTTACTTGTATTTTGATACTCTAGAAATAGAAATAAACAATATCTTTGATTGAGTTTCAAATAACATAAAATATAAAATATCTATATAAATTTAAACAGTGATGTATAGCAGTTCTATGGAAAATATAAAATTCTATTAGATGTATCAAAGAAGATATAATTAATGTATTTGCTATAGCATATTCATGGTTTTAATACTAAATATTGTAAAGATATCAATTGCTATCAATTACTTAATAGAGTCATTAAATCTAAGCCAAGAACTAAAAATTTCTGTGGAAATCAGCAAGCATCCTCCAACATCTATGTTGATATGTAAGGACCATGTATAGTGAAGACTAATAATATAAGATTGGATTCTCTTTTGAAATATCTAGATAAGTTATAAAGCTATAAAGCTTTAGCTATATGAGTATTCTAGTATAGGGATGAAAAACACAAGTATATAATTTCTTTTGAAACTATTGGATTACTTGAGTTACATAAATTTCAAACCTTTGATTCTTTTTTAGTTGTTTTGGTTTTTGTTTTTTTTTTCTGTAACTCTGGAGATGGTTAGGCATCTATAGCAGACTGTATGGGCCAGTTCAGATTGAAGCCTGATTCTCTAATAGTTGCTAAAACCAAATTCAGGTTAAAGATATGAGTCCAAATTAAAGAAATATCTTTAGTTGTGTGCATACAAACTAACATAAAAGTACAAAGGCATTCTCATAGAGTTGTTCCCTGACTTCCATAGACTTATATTTGAAAGAATGCTCATCCTTATAAAATAAATATATGGTGTGGCAATCCCATGTTAGTAGAGCGGGGCTGTTTCAAAGTTAACATGTAAAAAAACATAGATGCAGACCACTTTATTACCCCCTCTCTTTTACCTAGTTTTTCAAGATTAACATCGTCTAAGACATGATAGGCTTAGAATTTATAATTCTTTCTTAGATCATTCACAATCAATAGTTTTGGAATATAGTCCTCTAATTAAATGTAAATCATTGTATCTGGTTTTATATAAGAATGAAATAATGCCATTTGCAGCAACATGGAGGGGCCTCGGTATTATCATACTAGGTGAAGTAAGCCAGATAGAGAAAGACAAATATCATATGATATTGCTTATATATGGAATCTAAAAAAAAATGATACAAATGAACTTATATATGAAATAGAAATAGACACACAGACATAGAAAACAAACTTATGGTTACTAAAGGGGAAAGGTGGGGAGGGATAAATTAGGAGCTTGGGATTAACATACACACACTACTATATATGAAATAGATAACCATCAAGGACCTACTGTGTAACACAGAGAACTATACTCAGTGTTTTGTAATAACCTATATGGGAAAAGAATCTGAAAAAGAAAATATATATTCAGTTATATATACATATATATGTATATATAACTGAATCACCTTGCTGTACACCTGAAACTAACACAGCATTGTAAATCAACTATAATTCAATAATTTTTTTAATTAAAAAAAATAAATCATTGGACAATTCTGTATAAAAATCTAATTTGAAAATATAGAAGATGCAAATACTGGCTTGAATGCACACAATATTGAATTACATAAAGTCACTTGATTAATTTTCCTTATTTTTCCCCTATTTGATGTAGATTTGAAAAAAAAACAATAGCAAAAATGGAAGTAGATACATTGCTTTAAGATAGGCTAGCAGAAATCAAGATATCAATAAGAGAGAGACATGCTGGTTTACAAGAAAGAAATTTTTCATAAAGAAAAAGAGATTTTATTTACAATTCTAGTAAGAGTTAAGTGGAGGACACCTCTTGATTTTGGGTATTTGGGTGGGTGGAGAGGTGGACACATCATCAATAATTTTTATGGTTCATTAAAATTAAGTCAGCTATGTTATCTTCTCTCTCGGCAGCATTTAGAGAAAGGATGAGGTACAGAAAAGAGCTCATATTTACAGATTATTCCTGTCTGTTTCTATATTTATTCCATTTGATCTGTAAACTAATTTCTTCAGATAGTTTACAGCACCACATGTTTGGAAAAAACTTTCTGATGATTCATTGAGCAGGTCAAGAATAAGGGTTTTCAAAACAGTACACCAAGATTGCATGCTATATCTAGCTTCTGCAACATCCTTTTATATAACAGAATGCTTTTCCTTGTTGTCATTTTCTATTTTAATATCTACACAATCAATTCAATAGCAAAGTTATTATCAATTGCATAGATGACAAAATCAGCTTTTTATTATCTGATAATAACTCACTCTTAGTTAAGTAAATATGGCTGGGACCTAAGGTGTTATCTTACTAACATTTCATACCAAAAATGATTTTTTTGACACTGTGAAGTAGCTTTTTTAATAGACTGAGTAAAGTAAAAAGCATTTTTATTATGTACCATCTTCAAGAAAGTATTGTAATTTTTCATTTTTATATACTTCTAGTCTTGTACAGAAGGATATGTTATGACATAAACTTCTTTGACTGAAGTCTAATTCAAGTTTACATTTATTACATATTTCAGATACACAGCACCATAGAGTATGTGACAAGTTTTCTCATTTAAACAAGGTTCTGTCAAATGCGGACATCCAAAATACAGATGTGAATTTAGCTAAAGGTAATAGATACCATCTTCTACTTCAGTGTACAGTCTTTTTTTTTCTTTTTTGTTCCTTTCTTTAGATAGCTTCATAGTTTTGTGATGATTAATCGCAGAATTGATTAAACCTTTGTACTGACATCTAACAAGCATATAGTAAATTATACAACAATCAGTGTTCAGTTCACTAAATTGACACAAACTGAACACCCGAGTGTAACCAGCACCCAGATCAATAAACAGATTCTCTACTAGCAACGTATTGTAGTCCTCCTGCTCCATCTCAGCCACTGAACACTCCTTCAAGAGTATCGTTACTACCTTGTAACATCACAAAATAGTCTTACCTGTTATTACATTTTACATAAAGAAAATCATATATTAGTAATCATTTATGTTTGGCTTCTTTCACTCAACATTAGTTTTGGGAGATTTATCCATATTGTTGCATGTAGATTAAGCCATTCATTCTCACTGCTATATAGTATTTTGTGTGAATATATCAGTTTATTTATCCATTTTAATGTTGATAGGTATTTGGATATTTTCTGATTTTTGATTATTTTATTAGAATTGCTGTGTGCATTCTTGTACACACTTTCGTTAAATATTTAAATGCTCTTCTCTAGGTTGTCTGCTAAGGACAACAATTATTGGATTATAGAGAACTCATATATTCAGTGTTAGTATCTACCCCGAAATAATTTCCCAAGGTGATGGTACCAATTTTACATGCCCACTGGCAGTGTATGAGAGTTCTGGTAGGTCCACATTACTGGCAAACCCTTGACATTTTCATTTTTAGCTTCCTTTCCTGGCCCTTAAATGGTTTTCTCAACCCTTTCTTCTTTGGTTTATTTTCCTTCTCATGCTACATGTGTTTGAATTAATACAGGTTCAACTTTAATATAAATTCTAAGGTATAAATATATATTTCTGACCTAGATCACTTTTGAAAACCCAAGATTGATATCCAAATGCCTCCTGAATCATTCAACTTATGTGAAATTTCTCAAAATTACAGGAAATCATCTCTCTAGGTTTTCTCTTGTTTTTTTTTTTTTTAAATGTATTTATTTTATTTATTTATTTTTGGCTTCATTGAGTCTTCGTTGCTGCACGCCGGCTTTCTGTAGTTGTGGCGAGCGGGGGCTCCTCTTCGTTGTGGCTTGTGGGCTTCTCATTGCAGTGGCTTCTCTTGTTGTGGAGCGCGGGCTCTAGGCGCATGGGCTTTGGTAGTTGCAGCACGTGTGCTCAGTAGCTGTGGCATGCGGTCTCTAGAGCTCAGGCTCAGTAGCTGTGGCTCACGGGCCCAGTTGCTCCAAGGCATGTGGGATCCTCCCGGGCCAGGGCTCGAACCCGCGTCCCCTGCATTGGCAGGCAGACCCTTAACCACTGCACCACCAGGGAAGCCCTCTCTTGTTTTTTAATATTATTTGTTGAATAACCTAAACATCTGATTATTATCTTTAATTTTATTCTTATACATCTTCAAAATACAAGTAGAAAAAGTTTTTTTCCCTCTTAATTATCTAAAACTATATTTTTCTTGCCAACATTGCTGCCTTTGACATTATTCAAGGTTTGTTGTCTCTTATCTCGTTTCTTTCAATACATGTCTATTTTTTCACTTTGAATTCAACTCCCAACTTGTCTTCTAGACTTCCCTTTTTTTTTTGAATTTTATTTTTTTGTTAGTTTCTGCTTTATAACAAAGTGAATCAGCTATACGTATACATATATCCCCATATCTCCTCCCTCTTGTGTCTCCCTCCCATCCACCCTATCCCACCCCTCTAGTCAGAGAAAAACAAATACCGTATGCTAACACATATATATGGAATCTAAAAAAAAAAAAATGGTTCTGAAGAACATAGGGGTAGGACAGGAATATAGACTTCCCTTTTAAAATGCAGTTTGTTCATAGCACTATCATAGTATTGTCATTTTTATTGTTTTCCTTCTTACAGTAAAAGAAAAAGTTAGTTCCTTAGCCTGGCAAGCAAGATATTTTATGTTCAGGCCTAGGATTTTGGGCCCATCTCCTTGGAGGCAACATTGAATTATAGAAATAATGAGTGTTCTTTTGAGACGTACATAATATTTGAGAAATCACAATATCTGTGATTTTGTTTGTTCTACTTTGTGTAAGATTTTTATGTCTACCTATCTCAGAATAAAGTTTTATAAGGATTAAATTAAATGACTTGTCATGTGAAAGGCCTAAATATTCTAATTCATAATAGGCTCATAATATATGCAATTAGCTTCTGACATTTCTTCAAGCCTGTTCTTATTTCTTGCCATATCAGGATACATTCAGAACACTGAGTGGATAATGTTTTTAATTCCCTGTGTCATTGCTCATGTTGTCCCATCTTCCCTGTATATATTTCTTAATTTGGGGGGAATGTGGGGGCTGGAAAGTTCATATTCTTTGATCAGAGAATGGTTCAGTGTCATTTCTTTTGTGATTATTTTCTTTATAGCCATGGTCTTTGTTCCATGCATTATTGCTCATATTCCATGTTCTACATAACTAGCAGCTTCTGGTTCAAAACTATGTGCAAAGTAAACACAAAAATACTTACACTAGCCTATTAGTTCATACAAAAGTGCCGACCAATATATCAGTCGTCTTATGTGTTCAATATATTATTCATCTAATGATTCACAGCATTTCACTGATAGATCTAATGAAAAAATGAATGGGTGGCTCATGGAGAGAGCCACTCAATTATATTAATTGAGAATTTAGAAACAGTGATTTGAAAACTGTGCATGTCACCATATTTGATGTTAAAATGTTATTTACCTCTAGAATCTAATTAGAATCTAATGTTTTCTTCTTAAACCCATCATAATTTTCATTGGTTATATGCTCAGTTAGAATAATAATTCCATTCTTAAATACTTGAATCGTGACTGAAAGTTAATTTAATTTGGTGGATTGATCATGGGACAAGAATTTATTGAGCATTCATTTATTCAGTGTAGTATCAAGCAATAAAAGTCATATTATTTAGTTTTGGTCGCAGCATCTCATACACCTTTTTGATTAGTGTGATAATAAATTTGCTTCTTGACTGTTTAAATTATGGAGTATTTTGTTCACTGGATTATACCTCTGAGTTAATATTGAAAGTGATATGAAAGTCATAAATACTCTATTGAATTTTATAGTATCTAAATTTTTCACATCAAATATGGGATGTATGTATCTAAAATATTTTAAGATCATCTCCTGAACTGTCATTTTTATTTTTACTTAAAACCTGACCAGAAACAAGTTTAATTACATTCAAATATTGCCAGATTTGATTTTTTAAAATTACATGCCCTATATCCCAAGATAAACAGAGAGTTAAGCAAAAAATATTACTCATTTCTAAAATATTAATGAGGCAATGGGACATTTCTTGTGAACTTATGGATATAGGAGTTTTTAAAGAGAATACATGCCAGCAGAATTGTAATATACTTTTCAAATATCTCATTTCTTATGATAGCAGCTACCTTCAGGTTGAGCCAAAGGGATTTCCAAATCAGAGATCTGAGTCTGACACTTACGTTAAAGCTGCTATTCAAAATGTCTTTTTATATCATGTTTGGGGGTTGATAATCCTCAGGAATATCAGGTTTCTATGTGCTTTGTGTTCATCTGAATTCAGTTGAAAAACTATAAATTTTAATAGAAAATATATGGTGAGAAAAATTACAGAAATTCACTTTGATTTATACTCCTGGAGAGTATAAGTATTCTATTCAAGTTAATTTTCAGCAAGCATCAGTTTGAGCATATATAATTTTGCTATTATTGCAGATACTTAAAATGATCATCTTGTATCATTCTCCGTTATACATCCATTGATTTATCTTCTTTTTCTTTTCAGTAACTTATATTCAATATGAAGTAAACATTTTTTTCTAGAGATTATAAATGAAATTCCATCCTTTGATATTGTGTTCAGAATCACCAACAAAACCCACTCTGCATGTTTGGCCATTATTTTAATATCCAGTTTGGCCTCTAAACTGCAAAAATATTTTAAAATTCTTTCTTTCGTGCAATAAAAATGTTCTAAAATGACAGTTCTAAAATATTTGGACCAATGCTGTTATCATTGCAAGGAATAGGTACTGTCTTCAGAGTGATTCAAGGAAATTTTGAGAGTTGTTTTATAAAGTTAGTTGTTTGTGCTGTATATTTTGTAGGTTTGGCAAAGATACCAACTTCCAAAGCAAAAATAATCTGTATATCAGGAAACCCAAATGTGTAACCAAAGCAGAACCTGTATACAAATTAACATTTGGTTTTATTAGAGACACAGCTTGGGGGTGGGGCAAAGGATACACGGCAGCATTAATAGGAATTTCTATATTCATTGAACCTGGTCTTTCAATAAGACATACAATGAGATGTAAAAATATATGACAATTAGTGTAAATGCAGCTATGGAAGAATAAAAATACTTTTGAAGCAGGGGTTTTCTATAAAAAGCATATTTGAGAAAAATGGAAGAACCTGAGTGTCACTCCTCCAAAGGCAGAGAGAGGAAAATTGCCAGTAAGGAAAGAAGTATCTAAGAAATTAAATGTGCTCTTCAGAACAAGGGGAAAGGATGGGCTTCTTCTAACACCTGTTGTTCTCAAAATTAAAGGACCAATGTAACTAAGTAATAACTGACCTTACATGTATCTCCCATTCAAGTAGTACGTTTCTTTTTAATAACAAAAGACTGTTTTCTAAAAGGTTTTCCTGTGGGAAAATAGGAAGATTTGCTGGAATTAACTTCCCACATTTCCCCAAAGATAATATTTATTATTCTGCCATTCTATTAAAAATCATCTTGAAATGCAAAAGTAGTAGTTTATTGCTTTCATTTATTATTTATTCATTTTCTTTATTTTTAATAGATTTATAAGGATGAGACATATTATTTGTATTCTTTTCTTATAATCTAGGCTTGAATATTCTAAAATTATTACTTCCACTATTATAAAGTGTGCATTATATTATAAATTTATAATCATTATTGCTTACTTTTATCAATTATTAATACATATCATCAATATTTTATAGCATGTACTAGAAAATATTTTCAGGTGTTTTTGAGAGTAGCAAATGGTCTTCAGCCCAGAATATAGTGTTCTACCTTAATTTTTTTCTTTTCTCAACAGTCCCTTCCTTTGCAAGAATAAATGTCCTCTACCTAATTTAGAAAATTCTAGATCATTTATTGTTTTGGTTATTTATTGCTGTATTGAAAATACACCAAAACTCTGTGGCTTAAAGCAACAATTTTATTTTGCTTATCACTTTATGGGTCAGAAACTTAAAAAGATTTGACACTTTATTTCTGTCCTATGTGGCATCAGCTAGGGTGGTTGACTAAAGCTGCAGGATTGACTTTGGAGATGGCTTACTCACATGGTTAGCAAATTTGAATTGGCTGTCAGCTCAAAGCTCAGCTGAGAAATTCAAGGACCTCATCACTGAAATGCATAAACTTTCTCAGAGAATGGAGGCTGGTTTTCAACACACAGGAAGTATAAGTTACCATTCTCTTAAGTCCTGGGCCTGAAAATGAGCAATAGAATAACTTCTTTCATGTTTTACTGGTCAGAGTGGTCTTAGACCCCACTCAGATTCAAAGGAGGAGGTACACAGACCCTACAATGAATGGAAAGAATGTTAGTAATCTGCCCACTGTCATACAGATTGTACATGCATGAGAACCAAATTAATTGTCGCATCAGTCTGACCTCAAACAAAAAAGCTGTGCTGCCAGGTATAAGAATATTAGAATGATCTGCAGAAAAAATATTGAACATGCCTATCTTGCAACACTCTACTCTTTAAATTGGTTCATTGACATCAGTGACTGGCAATACCCTTGATAAAACATTTCCTTTTTTTCCCCTTTGGTGAGCCTTAGAGCACTTTTAAGATACATTAAAGCAGGGAGATCGAGACATAAGAGAAAAATCAATGCCTGTGAAGAAAAACTGGATATTAGAGAAGAAATATCTTTCTTTCTTTTTATTATCTATAATGTTAGCAATAGAATTCTGAGAATAAACCAGACTTTTGACCCAAGCCCTGAGCAGAGCACTTAGCGAAACCATGCCTAGGCTTCTGACCAATAGAATAAATGTGCGTTGTTTTGGTAATTCCTTGAGCTGCATACAGGTCTTTTGTCTCCTTAGGTAGGGTAATTCCTAGATATTTTATTCTTTTTGTTGCAGTGTAAATGGGAGTATTTTCTTAATTTCACTTTCAGATTTTTCATCATGAGTGTATAGGAATTCTAGAGATTTCTGTGCATTAATTTTGTATTCTGCTACTTTACCAAATTCATTGATTAGCTCTAGTAGTTTTCTGGTAGCATCTTTAGGATTCTCTATGCATATTACTATGTCATCTGCAAGCAGTGACAGCTTTAATTCTTCTTTTCCAATTTGGATTCCTTTTATTTCTTTTTCTTCTCTGATTGCTGTGGCTAAAACTTCCAAAACGATGTTGAATAATAGTGGTGAGAGTGGGCAGCCTTGTCTTGTTCTTGATCTTAGAGGAAATGCTTTCAGTTTTTCACTATTGAGGATGGTGTTGGATGCGGGTTTGTCATATATGGCCTTTATTATGTTGAGGAAATTTCCCACTATACCTACTTTCTGGAGGGTTTCTATCATAAATGGGTGTTGTATTTTGTCGAAAGCTTTCTCTGCATCTATTGAGATGATCATATGGTTTTTCTCCTTAATTTTGTTAATATGGTGTATCACATTGATTGATTTGCGTATACGGAAGAATCATTGCATTCCTGGGATAAACCCCACTTGATCATGGTGTATGATCCTTTTAATGTGCTGTTGGATTCTGTTTGCTAGTATTTTGTTGAGGATTTTTGCATCTATGTTCATCAGTGATACTGGCCTGTAGTTTTCTTTCTTTGTGACATCTTTGTCTGGTTTTGGTATCAGGGTGATGGTGGCCCCACAGAATGAGTTTGGGAGTGTTCCCCCCTCTGCTATATTTTGGAAGAGTTTGAGAGGGATAGGTGTTAGCTCTTCTCTGAAGGTTTGATAGAATTCGCCTGTGAAGCTATCTGGTCCTGGGATTTTGTCTATTGGAAGATTTTTTTTTTTTTTTTTTTTTTTTTTTTCTGGTACGCAGACCTCTCACTGTTGTGGCCTCTCCCGCTGTGGAGCACAGGCTCCGGACGCGCAGGCTCAGTGGCCATGGCTCACGGGCCTAGCCACTCCATGGCATGTGGGATCCTCCCAGACCGGGGCATGAACCCGTGTCCCCTGCATTGGCAGGAGGACTCCCAACCACTGCGCCACCAGGGAAGCCCCTGTTGGAAGATTTTTAATCACAGTTTCAATTTCAGTGCTTGTGATTGGCCTGTTCATATTTTCTATTTTTCCTGGTTTAGTCTCAGAAGGTTGTGCATTTCTAAGAATTTGTCCATTTCTTCCAGGTTGTCCATTTTATTGGCATAGAGTTGCCTGTAGTAATCTCTCATGATCCTTTGTATTTCTGCAGTGTCAGTTGTTACTTCTCCTTTTTCATTTCTAATTCTATCGATTTGAGTCTTCTCCCTTTTTTTCTTGATGAGTCTGGCTAATGGTTTATCAACTTTGTTTTTCTTCTCAAAGAACCAGCTCTTAGTTATATTGATCTTTGCTAGCATTTCCTTCATTTCTTTTTCATTTATTTCTGATCTGATCTTTATGATTTCTTTCCTTCTGCTAACTTTGGGGGTTTTTTGTTCTTCTTTCTCTCATGGCTTTAGGTGTAAGGTTTGGTTGTTTATTTGAGTTGTTTCTTAAGGTAGGATTGTCTTGCTATAAACTTCCCTTTTACAACTGCTTTTGCTGCATCCCTTAGGTTTTGGGTCGTCGTGTTTTAATTGTCATTTGTTTCTAGGTATTTTTTGGCTTCCTCTTTGATTTCTTCAGTGATCTCTTGGTTATTAAATAGTGTATTGTTTAGCCTCCATGTGTTTGTATTTTTTACCGATTTTTTCCTGTAATTGATACCTAGACTCATAGTGTTGCAGTTGGAAAAGATACTTGATACAATTTCAATTTTATTAAATTTACCAAGGCTTGATTTGTGACCCAAGATATGATCCATCCTGGAGAATGTTCCATGAGCACTTGAGAAGAATGTGTATTCTGTTGTTTTTAGATGGAGTGCCCTATAAATATTAATTAAGTCCATCTTGTTTAATGTATCATTTAAAGCTTGTGTTTCCTTCTTTATTTTCATTTTGGATCATCTGTCCATTGGTGAAAGTGGGCTGTTAAAGTCCCTTACTATGATTGTGTTACTGTTGATTTCCCCTTTTATGGCTGTTAGTATTTGCCTTATATATTGAGGTGCTCCTATGTTAGGTGCATAAATATTTACAATTGTTCTATCTTCTTCTTGGATTGATCCCTTGATCATTATGTAGTGTCCTTCTTTGTCTCTTGTAATAGTCTTTATTTTAAAGTCTATTTTGTCTGATACGAGTATTGCTACTCCAGCTTTCTTTTGATTTCCATTTGCTTGGAATATCTTTTTCCATCCCCTCACTTTCAGTCTGTATGTGTCCCTAGGTCTGATGTGGGTCTCTTGTAGACAGCATATGTACAGGTCTTGTTTTCATATCCATTCAGCCAGTCTGTGTCTTTTTTTTTTTTTTTTTTTTTTTTTTTTTTTTTTTCTTTTTTTGCGGTATGTGGGCCTCTCACTGCTGTGGCCTCTCCCGTTGCGGAGCACAGGCTCTAGACGCGCAGGCCCAGCGGCCACGGCTCACGGGCCCAGCCGCTCCGCGGCATGTGGGATCCTCCCAGACCGGGGCACGAACCCGTATCCCCTGCATCGGCAGGCGGACTCTCAACCACTGCGCCACCAGGGAGGCCCCAGTCTGTGTCTTTTGGTTGGAGCATTTCATCCATTTACATTCAAGGTAATTATCGATATATATGTTGGAGCATTTAATCCGTTTACATTCAAGGTAATTATTGATATATATGTTCCTATTACCATTTTCTTAATTGGTTCTGGTTTGTTATTGTAGGTCTTTTCCTTCTCTTGTGTTTCCTGCCTAGAGAAGTTCCTTTAGCATTTGTTGTAGGGCTGGTTTGGTGGTGCTGAACTCTCTTAGCTTTTGCTTGTCTGTAAAGGTTTTAATTTCTCCATCAAATCTGAATGAGATCCTTGCTGGGTAGAGTAATCTTGGTTGTAGGTTTTTCTCCTTCATCGCTTTTAATATGTCTTGCCACTCCCTGTGGCTTGCAGAGTTTCTGCTGAAAGATCAGCTGTTAACCTTATGGGGATTCCCTTGTGTGTTATTTGTTGCTTTTCCCTTGCTGCTTTTAATATTTTTTCTTTGTATTTAATTTTTGATAGTTTAATTAATATGTGTCCTGGCATGTTTCTCCTTGGATTTATCCTGTATGGGACCCTCTGTGCTTCCTGCACTTGATTAACTATTTCCTTTCCCATATTAGGGAAGTTTTCAACTATAATCTCTTCAAATATTTTCTCAGTCCCTTTCTTTTTCTCTTCTTCTTCTGGGACCCCTATAATTCGAATGTTGGTGCATTTAATGTTGTCCCAGAGGTCTCTGAGACTGTCCTCAATTCTTTTCATTCTCTTTTCTTTATTCTGCTCTGCAGTAGTTATTTCCCCTATTTTATCTTCCAGGTCACTTATCCGTTCTTCTGCGTCAGTTATTCTGCTATTGATCCTTTCTAGAGAATGTTTAATTTCATTTATTGTGTTGTTCATCACTGTTTGTTTGCTCTTTAGTTCTTCTAGGTCCTTGTTAAATGTTTCTTGTATTTTCTCTATTCTATTTCCAAGATTTTGGATCATCTTTACTGTCGTTATTCTGAATTCTTTTTCAGGTAGACTGCCTATTTCCTCTTCATTTGTTAGGTCTGGTTGGTTTCTGCTTTGCTACTTCATCTGCTGTGTGTTTCTCTGTCTTCTCATTTTGCTTAACTTACTGTGTTTGGGGTCTCCTTTTCCCAGGCTGTAGGTTCGTAGTTCCTGTTGTTTTTGGTGTATGTCCCCAGTGGCTAAGGTTGGTTCAGTGGGTTGTGTAGGCTTCCTGGTGGAGGGGACTCGTCCCTGAGTTCTGGTGGATGAGGCTGGATCTTGTCTTTCTGGTGGGCAGGTCCACGTCTGGTGGTGTGTTTTGGGGTGTCTGTGGCCTTATTATGATTTTAGGCAGCCTCTCTGCTAATGGATGGCGTTGTGTTCCTGTCTTGCTAGTTGTTTGGCATAGGGTGTCCAGTACTGTAGCTTGGTGATTGTTGAGTGGAGCTGGGTCTTGGCGTTGAGTTGGAGATCTCTGGGAGATTTTCACCGTTTGATATTATGTGGAGCTGGGAGGTCTTTTGTGGACCAGTGTCCTGAACTTGGCTCTCCCACCTCAGTGGCACAGCCCTGACTCCTGGCTGGAGCACCAAGAGCCTGTCATCTACATGGCTCAGAACAAAAGGGAGATAAAAAAGAAAGAAAGAAGATAAAGTAAAATAAAATGAAATAAAGTAAAATAAAATAATTAAAATAAAAAATAATTATTAAGAAAATTTTTTTAAGTAAAAAACAAACAAACAAAAAAACGGACAGGCAGAACCCTAGGACATATGGGAATAGCAAAGCTGTACAGACAAAATCACACACAGAAACATACACATACACACTCACACAAAGAAAAAAAGGGAAAGAAAAATATATATCTTTGCTCCCAAAGTCCACCTCCTCAATATGGGATGATTCGTTGTCTATTCAGGTATTCCACAGATTCAGGGTACATCAAGTTGATTGTGGAGATTTAATCCGCTGCTCCTGAGGCTGCTGAGAGAGATTTCCCTTTCTCTTCTTTGTTCGCACAGCTCCTGGGGTTCAGCCTTGGATTTGGACCCGCCTCTGCGTGTAGGTCGCCTGAGGGCGTCTGTTCTTCGCTCAGACAGGACGGGGTTAATGGAGCAGCTGCTTCAGTGCTTCTGGCTCCCTCAGGCTGGAGGGAGGGAGGGGTATGGATGCGGGGCGAGCCTGTGGCGGCAGAGGCCAGTGTGACGATGCACCAGCCTGTGCCGCACCATGCGTTCTCCCGGGGAAGTTGTCCCTGGATCACGGGACCCTGGCAGTGGCGGGTTGCACAGGCTCCTCGGAGGGGAGGTGTGTATAGTGACGTGTGCTCGCGCACAGGCTTCTTGGTGGCAGCAGCAGCAGCCTTAGCATTCGATCCCCGTCTCTGGGGTCCGTGCTGATAGCTTTGGCTCCCACCCGTCTCTGGAGCTCCTTTAAGCGGCGCTCTGAATCCCCTCTCCTCGCGCACCAGGAAACAAAGAGGGAAGAAAAAGTCTCTTGCCTCTTCGGCAGGTCCAGACTTTTCCCAGCTAGCCGTGGCGCACTAACCCCTTCAGGCTGTGTTCACGCCGCCAACCCCAGTCCTCTCCCTGCGCTCCGACTGAAGCCCAAGCCTCAGCTCCCAGCCCCGCCCGCCCTGGCGGGTGAGCAGACAAGCCTCTCGGGCTGGTGAGTGCCGGTCGGCACCGATCCTCTGTGCGGGAATCTCTCCGCTTTGCCCTCCGCACCCGTTGCCACGCTCTCCTCCGTGGCTCCGAAGCTTCCCCCCCTCCGCCACCCACAGTCTCTGCCCGCGAAGGGGCTTCTAGTGTGTGGAAACCTTTCCTCCTTCACAGCTCCCTCCCACTGGTGCAGGTCCCGTCCCTATCCTTTTGTCTCTGTTTTTTCTCTTTTCTTTTGCCCTACCCAGGTATGTGGGGAGTTTCTTGCCTTTTGGGAGGTCTGAGGTCTTCTGCCAGCGTTCAGTAGGTGTTCTGTAGGAGTTGTTCCACGTGTAGATGTATTTCTGATGTATTTGTGGAGAGGAAGGTGATCTCCGCGTCTTACTCTTCTGCCATCTTGAAGCTCGTCCAATTCCAATATTTTAAAAGTTTTTGCCCATGGGATTTTAACAGAAAATTTTCAGTGGGAATTTGAAAATATCTTTTTATAACTAGAGCCACAACTGCAAAGAGGTGGTAATAATATACAGTACTTTTAATGTCAGTTTTAAGTTAAAATTTATATGAATTTATAATTATTTGCTTGTTCATAAATTCAGAAAGACGAATCTAAAACTTGGTTAATGTATTTTGCCATTTAGTTTCAAAACTAACATGCATTGAATTTTTACCACATATTTTATATACACCGACTTAATTAATCCTCATAGCAACACTATGAATTAGATGTTATTATTAATATCTACATTAGATATAGAAACTAAGGCTTAGAGGAATTAAATAACTTGCCCCAAGTTACACAGTTGGGAATAGAACTGTTCTTTGAACTCAGGCTCTCTGATGCTACACCAGTGATTTTAATCATTCTGCAACTTCCTTAGCTGGTAAACATTACTGATTATATATTCTTGACATACAGTTTTTCTAGATATGTGGAAGATTCTGAGATGCACAAGAATATTCTTAAAATAATTTTCAAATAATAGTTTCTGCTCTTAAATATTTTATTAAAAGTAATAACTATTGCAAGACAAAGTATACATAAAATCAGTCATACACATGGAAATATGAAGACAGCCTAATTTCATTTGAATGGCTTATGTAAATCCAAATTTTAAACCAAATTCCAAGCCCTCTAGTTGCTTTTGCCAGAGGTAAAGGGGATGGGAAGTGTTTAAGGATTTGTTTGGAAAGTTAGATACCTATAATAGATAAACATTTTCCATTATTTTTGACAGAATAATAAAAAGAACATGGCAAAATCATTAGTTGATTCATAAGAGGGCATGGTAGGTAGAATAATATATCCTCCTCTCACCCCCATAGCCACCAAAGAAGTCCATGTCCTAATAATCTGGAACCAGTGAATATGTTACTTTTCATGGCCAAAGGACTCTGAAAGTGTAATTAAGTTTATGGACTTAGAGATGAGGAGATTAGCATGGAGTGTATGGGCGAAGGGGTCCAATATAATCACATGAGTACTTAAAAGTAGAGAATCTTTCCCTAGTTCTAGTCCAGAGAGATATAACGATGGGAAAGGAGTCAGAGATGTGGCAGCATGAAAAGAATTTGATACTTTGTTGTCGATTCTGAAATATAGGTGTTTTGTAAAAGGAATGCAGAGAGGTCTGTAGGGGATAAGGGTGGTCCCCAACTGACAGCCAGCAAGGAAACAGAGACCTCAGTCCTATACCACATATAACGGAATTTTGCCCACACATGAATGAGCCTGGAATTTGTCTTTCTTCTAGAGCCTCCAGAAAATAACGCAACACTGCTGATCCCTTGATTTTAGCCTGTTGGGATCCGTGTGAGACTTCTGAACTCCAGAACTGTAAAGATAATAAGTTTGTGTTACTTTTGGTGCCATGTTTGGGGCAATTTGTTGTTGCAGCAGTAGGAAACGAATGCGTCGGGCAGTATAATATTCTAAGCAGTAAAGCCAGTGTAGGCCAATAGAGGACATTCTTAGGGACATATAAAAGATTGTGAGGTGGAAAAAATTGGACTTGGGTATATGAAGGTGATGGCAGTGTGGTTGAAAATTCGTCCAAAGGAAAAGAAAAAAAATGAAAAGAATTCCACCCTTCACTCAAATCTCACTTCCAATTATACTCCTTGAATGATAACAGCACTAGACTAAAAGCCAAAATTGTAGCAACAATGCACAATCAGATGCGCTGCAACCCCCTCTGTATTATCACTTTCTATATCATTTGCACCATGTTTTAAATAATAATAGTTAAAAATTACTGACAGCTTATTAGGAGAATGTTACTTCTAATTCATTTATTCCTCTTGAAATAATCTTGTCAAATAGATACTCTCCATCTAAAGGTAAAGTTTTGTAAAACCATACAACTTTTCATGGACTGTGGTGAAGTATGCATGGAATATATTTATTAAAATACATTAAAATAACAAATACTACTTTTAATCTCTATTTTCACCTTGTAACAGAAACTTTTCTTCCTTTGTGCATTATCTGTACACCTACTTTTGTTTTTGTTTGTTACATCTTCTTCCTTCTTAATCCAAACAAAAACCTAATTTTGACCAAGTATTTTTTGTTAAAATATTAGAATGTAGGGCTCATTCCAACTCCCAAAGACTAGACACAACTATAAGGCAAAATATTCAAATGAAATAATTAGAGTTATAGGTTTAAAAGGAAAATAATCATACTCAACTAAGTGTATAACAGTTTTAAAACTAGTTGGCACTCACTATTAAAAAGAATCAAAAAATAGAATTACCGTATGATCCAGCAATCCCACTACTGGGCATATACCCTGAGAAAACCATAATTCAAAAAGGGTTATATACCACAATGTGCATTGCAGCACTATTTACAATAGCCAGGACCTGAAAGCAACCTAAGTGTCAATTGACAGATGAATGGATAAAGAAGACGTGGCACATATATACAATGGAATATTACTCAGCCATAAAAAGGAACAAAATTGAGTTATTTGTAGTGAGGTGGATGGCCCTAGAGTCTGTCATACAGAGTGAACTAAGAAAGAGAAAAACAAATACCATATGCTAACACATATATATGGAATCTTAAAAAAAGGTTCTGAAGAACCTAGGGGCAAGACAGGAATAAAGATGCAGACGTAGAGAACGGACTTGAGGACATGGGGAGGGAGAAGGGTAAGCTGGGACGAAGTGAGAGAGTAGCATTGACATATATACACTACCAAATGTAAAATAGATAGCTAGTGGGAAGCAGCTGCATAGCACAGGGAGACCAGCTCTTGGTGCTTTGTGGCCACCTAGAGGGGTGGGATAGGGAGGGTGAGGATATAGGGATATGTGTATACATAGAGCTGATTCACTATGTTATACAGCAGCAAATAACACAACAATGTAAGGCAATTATACCTCAATAAAGATGTTAAAAAATCAATTTGTTTGATAATAAGTGATAGTATAACACTAAGTAAACTGACATAGGCAAGAAAGATCACGTAATTTGAAAACTGTTGGAAATAGTACACAGAATATAAGTATGTCAACCAAGAGTAATTTCTTGGTATATGCATATGGCCATTCATGTGACTGACGTATATTTCTCAGATATATTTTGTCTTCTTACCATTCCTGGCTCACAGTTCCCGAAAACCTTTCAATTTTCTGATGCATAAGATGTTAATAAAGTTGCCTTTTTGATCCCACCCTGGGGTGGGGGCTGGTAGCCAGGGGAACCAACCTTGTGATTAGAGGGTTGGAACTTACAACCCCACCCCCTGATTTCTCAGAAGAGAAGAAAGCGTTTTGGTCCCTTTTTCGGAGATCTTCCACATTGAGCAAACAGCATACTTTCTCATGCCACCTTGCTGGACCCCACGCTGAAAGAGGACAGAAACTTCTTTGCTCAGGACCTTGCCCAATGAATCTCTTCGTCTGGCTGTTGATTCATATCCTTTAATACCCTTTTATAATAAATCGGTAATCTAATGAGTAAATGAGTTTTCCCGAGTTCTGTGAGCAGTTCTAGCAAATTAATGGAACCTGAAGAGGGGGTTGTGGAAACCTCTGATTTATAGCTAGTCAATCAGGAAGGAGTACAGGTACTTGGACTTACGTCTGGCATCTGGAGTGGAGAGCAGTCTTGTGGAATTGAGCCTTTACCTGTGGAATCTGGTTCTATCTCCAGGCAGACAGTATCAGAATTGAGTTGCATTCTCAGACAGTTTGCTGGCATCTGAGAATTGCTTGTTCGTGTGGGGAAGCCTCCATATAAGTATTGGAATTGGGTCCAGGAACCCTTTGCAGTATATAAAATTATAATAATAGAAGCTTATAGTTTTAGAGCTGGAAACTTCTTTGTGATCTTTTAATCCAAATTACTGCCCAGAAGCTACTCTCTAGTAGAATACCATAACACAAAACTCGCTGCTTCACAGACAATAATTTTGCATCTATAATTGTTGGAAAGTTTTTCCTCATAATTTGTGCCTATTTGTTATTCTAATTTGATTGATTGGTTATTTATTTTTAAGTTCTTATTTTACCAGGCTGTATTACTGAGCCCTTATTTTGCACCATGCTATAGCTGTCTTATGTCTGAAATATAATGGCGAGCATGATAGGTATAAATTTTGCCTAATAGGGAATAAAGAAGAATATCAAACAATTTAATATACACAATAAGAGAAATATATGGTGACACAGGGACACTCAGTTACATAAGCTCACCAAGAAATCTTCAAAGTGGTCTTCAGGGAAGCAGATCTGTGAGCAATGAATATGAGTTATCCAGATGAGGATTGTGTAAAGGAACAACATCCACAAAGGGCCAGAGGTCACACAAGTCATGAAATTAAATGAGAAGTAAGAGATATTCAGAACGGCCAGAGTGTTTACCTTTTAGAGATCACCGTTAAACATTTGTGTTTCAGAGTGGTCTTGTGGGCAGTGTTAAAGAATTTGGCTTTTATTCTAGGTGAACTATTAAACCTTTAAGGGGCACTGAGCAACACAGTGACATAATGAAAATTACTGTTTAGAACATCATTTTAACTGCAATGTGGAAAATCAACAAGAGAGAGGAAAGATTGGAATCTGGTAAAATGGTTAAGAAGGGAGGCTATAGTGTCTGGAATGAGTGTATTGGAAGAAAGAATAAGTAATTGCACAGTTTCTTGAGATATGTTTAGAAGACTTGCCCAAGGACCTGATTATTTGGATGTGAGAGAGACAGGATCATCAGAATCATAGAAAACACTCAAGTTTTTGTTTGTTTGTTTGTTTACCTCAGCAACACCTGCTTGGTCTTAGGTACTATTTTGTAAATATGCTGACTACATCATATTTCTCTTTCATATTTCTCTTCACTTCTCTTCGTCTCTCTCTCTCTATGGTACAGTCCAGTTTAGTAGTGAATATTAATACTCATCAGATTATTTCATGATGTGTTTTCAATACCGTTTATATCTGGATGCACTTTAGTGTATTAATGGCCTTTTGAAATTACAGAAACCTCAATTAAAAATACTACTCTAACTTCACTGATGCAAAATGTAGTGGAACTAATATTTTTAGTGTTTAGAAGGAAAAATATTTGAAACAAAATTTAAGGTGGTTTTAATATTTTTAAGGACTATGTCATACCCTTCTCTCAAATATGCCTCCCAGTGGGTTGGTGCCATCAATTGTTTTCATTCTCTATATAATTTTATAAATCCTAACCATCGATTGTTTTCATTCTGTATATAATTTTAATTAATAATTTAGTTAACTGTTACATCCATACATTAATAATTAACAAATACATTTTTCTTTTTAGAATATCAAAACATTACAATTAAGATTTTAATCTCCTTTTAACTACTAGTCTTTATCTCTTTTGTGTGTATAAAATCAAGGGGTGTGGGTGTGTACTTCTCTCTCTCTCTCTATATATATATATATTTACTCTCTATATATTTATGCATACTTATTTATATGTATATATTTGTATGTATCTATATGTTTGCCTGTTTTTATTGAATCTTCCAAGAGAAAAGGAAACATCATTTTACAGAGTGATATCATAACTTGGTAAATTGATTTATTTCCAAAATATGCCTTCTAATCTATACATATGAGTGCATGTACTTCTCAATTATTGAAAAGATATCTAATATTTTGTACTGTAAATATATTACAGTGTTGTACATTATAAAGATTTATCTTGAAGTTTACAATTACAAGATCTACTATAGATCTTGGATTATGTTAATTGACCATGTTAATGATAAATATAGAGAAAAAGGAACTTGAAGTGTAGAGAAAATATTGTTGATATTATTATCTTCTGCCTTTTATCCAGCACTATTTAGGAATAAACTTATTTCTCCAAAACATTATAATTCATTCAAAGGAATTATTATTCATCCTTTGTGCCAAATATTAACAAGAGACTAGAGTGATATAGGTTGAAAAAATTGTCAGGAGTCTCCCAGTTCATGTGAAAAGAAGCTATAAGGCAGTACTTCTAAGAATTTAGATAATTAGATTGTGTTCTTCAGTAATCAGTCTTTCTCAGTGCTATGAGAAAACCTATGTCAGAGGAAATTGATATTGCCAAGATCTTTCCCCACTCTTCAACCATTTATTTATCCCAACTCCACATTTCCATAGTCTAAACCCTTCAGGAATTAATTTTTCCCTCCACTTTATAAGTCTGAATTAAAGAAGTACTCCCTCAGGGACAAAGACATGTTAGAAATTCCAGCAGCAATGGATTTTGATGTTCATGTATTAGCAATGTGACCTTTAATAACTGGTTTGAGAGGAGAACTTATGATTGATTCAGTAAGAGTTACATTGTTGTTATTGATTTATTGATTCAATAAGTACCCCTATGTAATTGCCATAAACATCACTTATTACCATTAATTTGAGATAATTCTTGGGTTCATGTGAATTATTGAAAAGAGATCTGTGGTGTAGGGTTGAGAACACATAAAGCGCTGCATTTCAGATTTCATTTCTAATGTGATTTATGAAAAGCAACATTGAACTTGGTCCATAAAGTAAAAATCCAAATGTTAATTAATCTAAAGATAATCTATCTGAGAAGATTTCCCTATTAAAAATAGTTTGGACTCTCAAATCAGAATAAGACAAATAAATGCACTGTCTCCACAAACTCTGTACCATGGAAGAGCCTTTTTAGGCTCATATATTCAATGGTGGTGTCACTGTCTATGAAATTAATGGATTCTGAAGATAATTATGTATATTTACAATTTGTTCATCAGCTTATATAGAGAGATTTTTGCAGAAAGGATTTTAGTATGCAAATAAGATGTATGTTTATACAAGAAAAACTTGTAAGTATGTACAAAGAGATGAAGAGGTAGCAGATTCAAAAGTATTAACCACTCAGTTTGAATACGTAAGATAACAAAAATTATTGAGTCAAAAATTACTTCAGGGCTTCCCTGGTGGCGCAGTGGTTGAGAGTCCACCTGCCGATGCAGGGGACACGGGTTCGTGCCCCGGTCTGGGAAGATCCCACATGCCGCGGAGCGGCTGGGCCTGTGAGCCATGGCCACTGGGCCTGCGCGTCCAGAGCCTGTGCTCCGCAACGGGAGAGGCCACAACAGTGAGAGACCCCCATACCGCAAAAAAAAAAAAAAAAAAATTACTTCAAATTTCCTCATTTGGAACATCAGAGAAAGTATATTATTGTCTATTCAGGTGAAAAAGTTGTATTCGAATAGAATATTGTGGGCATTAACACTTCTATGTCAAGAACCAAGTCAATAAAGTTTCATTGAGACACAAGTATAGATTTTGAGGAAACTTTTTTCCAACATATATGCTATAATATATTGAGACTATTCACTCCATTTGCTATACTTTGATTGTCTTATTTGATTAAAAATAATTATGGTTTAGGAATTAATTTAACCCTACTTCTTCAGAACTTCTTCATATGCAATAAGTCCGTTCCCCTATTTAATCACTTTAGATTAAACTTTGGTCTATTATTTTGAAACTAAGGGAAAATAACCAATTATATTTTTCTTACAAATTCCTACAATGAGTAAATTAGAGGTTACATTTTTTTGTTTCCTTTTTAGTGTGACATTAGTACTTCAATGAAGGATCATTTCATTTTGGATATAATTCACCATTGTAAGGAGCTAAGCTTCCTTAGTATGAAGAAAGCACTTTAATTTATGAAACTTACTTTTCAGTCTACCTTGCTGAAGACTGGACAGAGAAATGAATAAAACATACACTCAAAATAAATAATTCCGTCAGCTATATAAATGTGCCAAATTAACCATGGTGATTTTTATAAAATAATTGCTGCTAAGGGTGTTGAGATGATTCTTCCACCTTCTTTTCATCCTACTCATGTAGTTCTTTTCAATTTATTCTGTCAGCAAGTTAACAAAAATCAAATGAACAAGAACCTGATGTTCTGAAGAGAGCATTTAAAAAGAGACTGGGAAACTGGACAGCTACATGTAAAAGAATGAAATTAAAACACTTCCTGACACCATACACAAAAGTAAACTCAAAATGGATTAAAGACCTAAATGTAAGGCCAGACACTATAAAACTCCTAGAGGAAAACATAGGCAGAACACTCTATGACGTAAATCACAGCAAGATCCTTTTGACCCACTTCCTAGAGAAATGGAAATAAAATCAAAAATTTAAAATGGGACCTAATGAAACTTAAAAGCTTTTGCACAGCAAAGGAAACCATAAACAAGACGAAAAGACAACCCTCAGAATAGGAGAAAATATTTCAAATGAAGCAACTGACAAAGGATTAATCTCCAAAATATACAAGCAGCTCATGCAGCTTAATATCAGAAAAACAAACAACCTAATCCAAACATGGGCAGAAGACCTAAATAGACATTTCTCCAAAAAAGATATACAGATTGCCAACAAACACATGAAAGGATGCTCAACATCACTGATCATTAGAAAAATGCAAATCAAAACTACAATGAGGTATCAACTCACACCAGTCAGAATGGCCATCATCAAAAAACCTACAAACAATAAATGCTGGAGAGGGTGTGGAGAAAAGGGAACCCTCTTGCACTGCTGGTGGGAATGTAAATTGATACAGCCTCTATGGAGAACAATATGGAGGTTCCTTAAAAAACTAAAAATAGAAGTACCATACAACCCAGCAATCCCACTACTGGGCATATATCCTGAGAAAACCATGATTCAAAAACAGACATGTACCACAATGTTCATTGCAGCACTCTTTACAATAGCCAGGAAATGGAAGCAACCTAAGTGTCCATTGACAGATGAATGGATAAAAATGATGTGGCACATATATACAATGGAACATTACTCAGCCATAAAAAGAAACAAAATTGAGTTATTTGTAGTGAGGTGGATGGACCTAGAGTCTGTCATACAGAGTGAAGTAAATCAGAAAGAGAAAAAGAAATACTGTACGCTAACACATATGTATGGAATCTAAAAAAAAAAAAAAAAAAAGAAAAAGGTTCTGATGAACCTAGGGGCAGGTCAGGAATAAAGACACAGACGTAGAGGATGGACTTAAGGACACAGGGAAGGGGAAGGGGAAGCTGGGATGAAGTGAGAGAGTGGCATTGACATACATACACTACCAAATGTAAAACTGATAGCTAGTGGGAAGCAGCTGCATAGCATAGGGAGATCAGCTCGGTGCTTTGTGACCACCTAGCGGGGTGGGGTAAGGAGGGTGGGGATATGGAGATATATGTATACATAGAGCTGATTCGCTTTGTTTTAAAGGAGAAACTAACACAACATTGTAAAGCAATTATACTCCAATAAAGATGGTAAAAAAAAAGAATATAAATATATATATATATATATATATATATATATATATATATACACACACACAACTGATTCACTTTGCTGTACATCTGAAACTAACATAACATTATAAATCAACTATACTTCAGTTAAAAATAAAAGAAAAAGAAAAACTTTGCTGTAATAAAAAAAAAAAAAGAGAGACTAGAAGTTTTGCTGCCTCACATGGGAGGTGTGGCATTTACCCTTTTCCAGTGATCTCTGACTACATTTGGACTGTCAAGATAGTGGTAGAAGCCAGGAACATCTTTACCATCTGTGCTTGGCATGCGTGTTATAGAGTGAATGCCAAAGGAGAAATAGCTTCTTTTAGCACACACCTCAGTGCCATTTTTCCTACCTTTTAACTCTCTGTGAGATTGCCTTACAGATGACTTGGCAGGAGAGTAGTGGGCCAATTGAAAATATGAGGATTGTACAAAATTCAGTAAATCTCCATTTTAGAAGAAATATTTGCTATCTGGGTACTTCCAGATATAATCCATTTGCTAAACTTTATACATCTACCTAAATTCTATACTGTGGATTGACAAAAATGTTATATTCTGAATTGCCATGAATAAAATCTATGCATGAGAAAGAAGAGGATTAAAGCCTAAGTCAGAAAAAAGAAATTTTAAATATTCTGAATTCAACAATTTTAATAAATATGAGTGCTGAATGGGAGGGACTAATTATATTATACAATTTTGCTTTATTGGATAATTTTGCAGTGTTCTATAATATCGATATTTTATATGGAAAAAGTGAACAAAAGAGGAAAAAACCCAGATAAACACAGAGATAAGGAAGAATATAAAAGTATGTACATGAAAAAGCCTGCAATCCAAAATTTTTTTAGTTAAGATGTATATATTCAAGCCAAAAATAGTCATATATCTATGAGACATTGTGTCTGATGCTACAACTGATTCAAACACTTATTGTATGCCCTTGAACCAGTCCATACACGCTGTGACAGGAGGAGCTTTTTGTGTGAAATTATTACTGAAACATGACATAGTTTTTTGAATCCATTGAATTCTGGATAAATATTTTTGAATGAATGCACATCAGTTAATAACTGCTCTCAAATAGCTTACAACTGATTCAAGGAAATACATACATAAATAAAATTGACACAGCACCTTTTGAAAGTTATTAGCAAAATCAAAAAAGCTTTCTGTTACATTTTCAAAAGATATGAAATAAAATATACTTGAGGTAATAAGGAAGTAGTGTTTTTGATAGAATTAAAGAATGCATAAGAAAAATAATGCATAGAACATATTGGGAGTCTCTTGTATGCTGAAGAAATTAGAAACCTAACCGGTGCATTGCATATAGGTAAGGGAATAGTAGGAAATAATATGCAAAGAACCTGAGGTCATATTATACATTGTTCTTAGCATGTGGCTTAGGATTTGTATATAATCAGATAATCAGATAAGAAAAGAATGGAGGTAATGAATCAATAGTTTAAACAAGGAAATAAAATATATTAGTAGCACTTCAAGAAGATTGTGTGTGTGTGTGTGTGTGTGTGTGTGTGTAAGATAAATTGGGGAAAAAAAGGTACTGGGTGCAGGGAGCCTCACTGCAAGAGATTAAGGCAATGATAATGAGGACTTGAACTAAGGTTGAGTCTCTGGGAGCAAGAGACAGGCCACAGAAGTTCAGTTTTTTTGTTGTTTTTTTTTTTTGTTTTTCTTTTTTGCATTACGCTGGCCTCTCACTGTTGTGGCCTCTCCTGTTGCAGAGCACAGGCTCCGGAAGTGCAGGCTCAGCAGCCATGGCTCACGGGCCCAGCCGCTCCGCGGTATGTGGGATCTTCCCAGACCGGGGCACGAACCCGCGTCCCCTGCATCGGCAGGCGGACTCTCAACCACTGCGCCACCAGGGAAGCCCAGAAGTTCAGTTTTGTACCTGGAATAATACTGGGCCCCTTGAGGTGTGTATTCCTCTACCAACAACTCTAAACATTCATACAACACCAAAAATCTTGAATAGTTTTTGAGTTAACAAAAGAGAAGAAATCAAAATCAAAAGAAAATATTTTAAAATCCTCTTTAAGCATTTTATCTTCTCTCCTATGTTTCATAGCACATAGTTTTCTGATCGCTCTTCCTTCTTTCTTCACTGTTGTCAGACCGCTTTTATCCAAAAACAACAACAACAACAACAACAGAAAAAAACTTTTAAAGCTATGTAACTTTTGGAAAGTATAGTGCTTTTATAACTCTCACCTTTTTGTCTGATGAAAAGAAACTTCCACCTCCAATCCCTGACCCTGGAATTTTGGTGAATTAATTTCTGTATTAAAATTACATAGGGGCAACTCAAGATTGATAGATATATAAAAGAAAATCTGTGACAGGTAAAATCATTTGATTGCTTATGTTACTCCACTTCAATGTCTAATGTATGAGCTACAAAGATTATTAATTTTGATGCTAGGGTTTCTAATGAGTTATATTTTATGATTCATATAAAGTTACTGACAGAGTTCAGAGCACATACTAAGTACTTAATAATTATTGGCCAATGTAACTGAATTCCATCTGCTGTGTTAGAGTCAATCCTCTTGATTAGGTTTTTCCAAATATGAAAGTAGTTAACTCTATGCTCTTCTCCTTCAATTTATTGGGTCTAATAATCCTGGAGCTATTTCGCTAAGAATTTTAAGCAGTATTCTTAAAATATTCATATTGAAATGTCCATAGATCAATTATATAAGAGAAAACTCAGGAGAGTTGCATTAGGAAAACTCAAAAGAGGTATTGGCTATGAAAGCATTTTCACTGACAGTGGCAGAAGTGGACGAGATTGCCAGGGAAAGTACAGCTATAGACCGGCCTGCACACGCACACATGCATGCGTGTGCACACTCACACATGCACAAAGGAGAGAGAGAGAGAATGAAAAATGAGAAGTGGAGAGAAGAGTGAATCTTTGAAAATATCTATTTTTGACAAAAAATTAAAAATGCAAATGAGAAGGAGTATTATGATCAAAGGAAAGACAGAAAAGCATGATGATTGAGGGACCTGGAGTAAAAAGTGGTTATGACATATGCCATAAAGAATGCTTAGGGGGCTTCCCTGGTGGCGCAGTGGTTGAGAATCTGCCTGCCAGTGCAGGGGACACGGGTTTGAGCCCTGGTCTGGGAAGATCCTACATGCCGTGGAGCAACTCTTGTGGCCTGTGAGCCACAAAATTGTGGCCCGTGAGCCACAACTACTGAGCCTGCGCGTCTGGAGCCTGTGCTCTGCAACAAGAGAGGCCGCGATAGTGAGAGGCCCGCGCACTGCGATGAAGAGTGGCCCCCGCTTGCCACAACTAGAGAAAGCCCTTGCACAGAAACGAAGACCCAACACAACCAAAAATAAATACATTAATTTAAAAAAAAAAGAATGCTTAGGAAAATGTGTATATTGAGGGAGGTGTCACTGGATTTTTTCCACTATTATGGGGTGGTGTGAAACCAGATTCCTGTAAGTTAAGATAATTAAGAAGTGAACAGTAGATTGTCACTATTATTTAAAGAAGTTTGGTGGAGATAAAGGCAACAGTTCCACAGAGGTGTGAGTTCCAAGTCACATGATTTAACCACACTGACCCCGCATGCCCACTCATGAGGAAGTAATAGAGATCCAAACATAGGTGGGCTTTTAAACTACATGGCCTTCAAGACATTTTTACTTTAATACTGTATAATTCTATGCAATAGGAAATAAGGTAGAAGTGTGACTATGAAGCAAGTTCAAAGGCAATAACATTATCGTGAGACATGTTCATTCCAGAAATACTTACTATAGAACTACTTTGAGTCAGACCCTATTCAAGAAATTGGATACAGTGGCCAACAATATGAGGAGTACACGTGACTTAATGGAATTTACATCGCAGTTAGGAGGGAGTGCCAGAAAATAAAGTACTAAAATTACAAATTAAGAACATAGTTTGGGTATTAATATGTAATATGAAGCATATGAAAAGAACAATATGACAAAAAGAGACTCGGATGAATAGAATCCTACTTTTATATAGGTGTTTAAAAAATATTCCTCTGGAATTGTGACACTACCTGGAGACTTCAGCTGGGAAAGGAACTAGCTGTGCAGAAGTGTAGCGGGAGAATCTGCACATACAATGACCCTGAGCTTGGTTTTTTGAGAAAGAGAATGAAAGCTAGTGCACCAGATCATAATAAGTACGAGAGAATTTCGTAGAAGATTGGTGTAGCACTGATTGAACTATTAAAGAGGAGATGTCTTCAAAGGTGGAAATAATTGATGAGAAAAAATACTGGGAAAGTCAAGTGGAGATTGGATCAGACTAACCTATTACCTAAAATATATGAGGGACATTTAATTATCTGATGCAGGAGTGTTTCTGAGGTAGAGATCGTGGATTTAAAGGTCAGAACTTAATATAGTAAGCTCTTATTCCCAGTAATATAGGAAGCAGTCTTCTGAGGAAGAGGGAAATAAAGAGATCAGTTATGGAGAAAGGAAGAGTAAAGCAAATTTGGATCAGTTTTTCAGAAAATGCACTGGGACATAAAAAGTTGTATATTGTCCAATCACTAATTAGGATTAATTCACACATTAAACAAGCGTTTATTAAGCTCTTACTACCTATGAGAATAAGAACAAGGCACTAGGAATATGAAGAGTGAAATAATGTGATCCCTGCTACAGGTAGTTCATGCTTGGGTGAGAGCACAACCAGGACTACTATGAGTTTTACTAGATCCCATCAACATAAATTTATAAATTTATCCAATAAATCATAATCACATAAACAATAATAAATATCTTTATTTTATTCTCTTCCATTAATAACAAAATCTTTAATGTGTGCACTCTGGAATCTTGCATTAATAACAGTTTGGAAGGTAATGCATAACCATGAATTGGCCTCAGGCCAGTAATTTGCTCTGTTGACAAGCATAGACACTGATAATGTAGAGCAAATCATAAACATTATCTTGAATTAATGCAGCTGCTTGCTGTTATACACAATTATTTGTATTCAGTTCCTTCACTCAGACCTACTAAAATATGTAGAAACGTTGCGTTTTCTTTAATCCTCAATGTCTGTATGTGCCATGCTAAGAAAGATTAAATTACGTATAGATAAATGTGTAGGATTGATTCTGAAATATTCCTTACAAAATTCAGCAGTACTCTTTGTCAACTAAGGTAAAGTGATAATAAATGTCAAATGCTTGGGGCAAAGATGTGTTACTGTTTATGTTCAGCTGGGTCAATAATAAATTGTTAGCCAACACCTCCTAAGGCCTCCTAATTAAACTGTTGAATTAATTAGTGTGCAGTAAAGATGGTGATACTTCTGTTTCAACCCATCATTACAGGTTTGGCTTCCACTATGCATTTTATTAAATTATTTAAATAGTCAAAAATCTTGGAAATGGACCTACACAGTATACACATTTCCAACTAATTATGCCCCACATAATCTTTTCCCAACATTATTTTTCCTGTTGCCAGATTGCTGCTCACCGTCTGTTTATCTGAAACTACGAAGGAATAAGAAATAAAAACATATTTTAAAGTCACTAAAAGGCAATCAGTCTTTTGCCAAAGTCCAAAATCTTTAACACTAGAATTTTCTTCTCTGGTTTAGTGCTTTCAGTTTTCACTTGGACACCAAGATGTTTATATCAGTAGGCACTTCAAATCTGTCATTTATGGAGTCTGATTAAATTATCCCTTTACCCCCAAAATACAAAATATATTTTAAAATCCTGATTTCTCTTCTGTATATCCTTTCTCTGCCAAAGCTCTCATTAGCTAAATGGGGTGCATGTGTCTTTTTCAATTATGGTTTTCTCTGGGTATATGCCCAATAGTGGGATTGCTGGATCATATGGTAATTCTATTTTTAGTTTTTTAAGGAACTTCCATACTGTTCTCCATAGTGGCTGTATAAATTTACATTCCCACCAAGAGTGCAAGATGGTTCCCTTTTCTCCACACCCTCTCCAACATTTGTTGTTTGTAGATATTCTGATGATGCCCATTCTAACCAGTGTGAAGTGATACCTCATTGATTTGCATTTCTCTAATAATTAGTCATGTTGAGCAGCTTTTCATGTGCTGCCTGGTTATCTGTATGTCTTCGTTAGACAAGTGTCTATTTAGGTCTTCTGGCCATTTTTGGATTGGGTTGTTTAGTTTTTTTAGTATTGAGCTGCATGAGCTGTTTATATTAATTGGAGATTAATCCTTTGCCCATTGATTCGTTTGCAAATATTTTCTCCCATTCTGAGGGTTGTCTTTTCATCTTGTTTATGGTTTCCTTTACTGTGCAAAAGTTTTGAAGTTTCATTAGGTCCCATTTGTTTATTTTTGTTTTTATTTCCATTACTCTAGGAGGTGGATCAAAAAAGATCTTGCTGTGATTTATGTCAGAGAGTGTTCTGCCTATGTTTTCCTCTAACAGTTTTATATTGTCTGGTCTTACATTTACATCTCTAATCCATTTTGAGTTTATTTTTTGTGTATGGTGTTAGGGAGTGTTCTAATTTCATTCTTTTACATGTAGCTGTCCAGTTTCCCCAGCACCACTTATTGAAGAGACTGTCTTTTCTCCATTGTATATCCTTGCCTCCTTTGTCATAGGTTAGTTGACCATAGGTGCGTGGGTTTATCTCTGGGCTTCCTATTTTGTTCCATTGATCAATGTTTCTGTTTTTGTGCCAGTACCATATTGTCTTGATTACTGTAGCTTTGTAGTATAGTCTGAAGTCAGGGAGTGTGATTCCTCCAGCTCTGTTTTTTTCCCTGAAGACTGCTTTGTCTATTAGGGGTCTTTTGTGTCTCCATACACATTTTAATACTTTTTGATCTAGCTCCGTATAAAATGCCATTGGTAATTTGATAAGGATTGCATTGAATCTGTAGATTGCTTTGGGTAGTATAGTCATTTTCAAAATATTGATTCCTTTCAATCCAAGAACATGGTATATCTCTCCATCTGTTGGTATCATCTTTAATTTCTTTCATCACTGTCTTATAGTGTTCTGCATACAGGTCTTTTTTTCTCCCTAGGTAGATGTATTCCTAGTTATTTCATTCTTTTGGTTGCAATGGTAAATGAGAGTGTTCCCATAATTTCTCTTTCAGATTTTTCATCTTTAGTGTATAGGAATGCAAGAGATTTCTGTGCACTAATTTTGTATCCTGCAACTTTACCAAATTCATTGATTAGTTCTAGTAGTTTTCTGGTGGCATCTTTAGGATTCTCTATGTATAGTATCATGTCATCTGCAAACAGTGATAGTTTTACTTCTTCTTTTCCAATTTATATTCCTTTTATTTCTTTTTCTTCTCTGACTGTCGTGGCTAGGACTTCCAAAACTATGTTGAATAATAGTGGCGAGAGTGGACATCCTTTTCTTGTTCCTGATCTTAGAGGAAATGCTTTCAGTTTTTCACCATTGAGAATGATGTTTGCTGTGGTTTTGTCATATATAGCCTTTATTATGTTGAGATAGGTTACCTCTATGCCCACTTTCTGGAGAGGTTTTATCATAAATAGGTGTTGAATTTTGTGAAAAACTTTTTCTGCATCTCTTGAGATGATCCTATGGTTTTTATTCTTCAATATGTTACTATGGTGTATCACATTGATTTGCATATATTGAAGAATCCTTGCATCTCTGGGATAAATCCCACTTGATCATGGTGTATGATCCATTTAATGTGTTGGATTCTGTTTGCTAGTATTTTGTTGAGGATTTTTGCATCTATATTCATCAGAGATATTGATCTGTAATTTTCTTTTTTTGTAGTATCTTTGTCTGGTTTTGCTATCAGGGTGATGGTGGCCTCATAGAATGAGTATGGGAGTGTTCCTTCCTCTGCAATTTTTTGGAAGAGTTTGAGAAGGATGGGTGTTAGCTCTTCTTTAAATGTTTGGTAGAATTCACCTGTGAAGCCATCTGATCCTGGACATTTTTGTTGGAAGATTTTAAATCACAGTTTCATTACTTGTGATTGGTCTGTTCATATTTTCTATTTCTTCCTGGTTCAGTCTTGGAAGGTTATAACTTTCTAAGAATTTGTCCATTTCTTCCAGGTTGTCCATTTTACTGGCATAGAGTTGCTTGTAGTAGTCTCTTATGATGCTTTGTATTTCTGCAGTGTCTGTTGTAACTTCTCCTTTTTCATTTCTAATTTTATTGATATGAGTCCCCTCCCTCTTTTTCTTGATGAGTCTGGCTAATGATTTACCAATTTTGTTTATGTTCTTAAAGAACCAGCTTTTAGTTTTATTGATCTTTGCTATTGTTTTCTTTGTTTCTATTTCATTTATTTCTGCTCTGATCTTTATGATTTCTTTCTTCTGCTAACTTTGGGTTTTGTTTGTTCTTCTTTCTCTAGTTCCTTTAGGGGTAAGTTTAGATTGTTTATTTGAGATTTTTCTTGTTTCTTGAGCAGGCTTGTATAGCTATAAACTTTCCTCTTAGAACTGCTTTTGCTTCATTCCGTAGGTTTTGCATCGTCGTTTTTTCATTGTCATTTGTTTCTAGGTATTTTTTGATTTCACCTTTGATTTCTTCAGTGATCTCTTGGTTATTTAGGAGCATATTGTTTAGCCTCCATGTGTTTCTGTTTTTTATGTCTTTTTACCTGTACTTCATTTCTAATCTCATAGTGTTGTGGTCAGAAAAGATGCTTGATATGATTTCAATTTTCTTAAATGTACTGAGGCTTCATTTGTGTTCCAAGATGTGATCTATCCTGGAGAATGTTCCATGCGCACTTGAGAAGAAAGTGTAATATGCTGTTTTTGGTTGGAATGTCCTATAGATATCAATTAAATCTTTCTGGTCTATTGTGTCATTTAAAGCTTCTGTTTTCTTATTTATTTTCATTTTGGATGATCTGTCTATTGGTATAAGTGAGATGTTAAAGTCCCCCACTATTATTGTGTTACTGTCGATTTCTTCTTTTATAGCTGTTAGCAGTTGACTTATGTATTGAGGTGCTCCTATGCTGGATGCATATATATTTATAATTGTTATATCTTCTTCTTGTATTGATCCCTTGATCATTATGTAGTGTCCTTCCTTGTCTCTTGTAACATTTTTTATTTTAAAATCTATTTTATCTGTTGTGAGTATTGCTACTCCAGCTTTCTTTTGATTTCCATTTGCATGGAATAATTTTTTCCATCCTCTCACTTTCAGTCTGTATGTGTCTCTAGGTCTGAAGTGGGTCTGTTGTAGACAGTACATATATGGGTCTTGTTTTTGTATCCATTCAGCAAGCCTGTGTCTTTTGGTTTGAGCATTTAATCCATTCATGTTTAAGGTAATTATCAATATGTATGTTCCTATGATCATTTTCTTAATTGTTTTGGGTTTGTTTTTGTAGGTACTTTTATTATCTTGTGTTTCTCACTTAGAGAAGTCCCTTTAGCATTTGTTGTAGAGCTGATTTGATGATGCTGAAGTCTCTTAGCTTTTGCTTGTCTGTAAGGCTTTTGATTTCTCCATTGAATCTGAATGAGATCCTTGCTGGGTAGAGTAATCTTGGTTGTACATTCTTCCCTTTCATCACTTTAAATATATCATGCCACCCCCTTCTTGCTTGTAGAATTTCTGCTGAGAAATCAGCTGTTAACTTTATGGGAGTTCCCTTGTATGTTATTTGTCATTTTTCCCTTGCTGCTTTTAGTAATTTTTCTTTGTCTTTAATTTTTGCCAATTTGATTACTATGTGTCTCGGTGTGTTTCTCCTTGGGTTTATCCTGTATGGGACTCTCTGTGCTTCCTGGTCTTGGGTGGCTATTTCCTTTTCCATGCTAGGGAACTTTTCGACTATAAGCTCTTCAAATATTTTCTCTGGTCCTTTCTCTCTCTCTTCTCCTTCTGGGACCCCTATAATGCGAATGTTGTTGCATTTAGTGTTGTCCCAGAGGTCTCTTAGGCTGTCTTCATTTCTTTCCATTCTTTCCATTCTTTTTTGTTTATTCTGTTCTGCAGCAGTGAATTCCACCATTCTGTCTTCCAGGTCACTTATCCGTTCTTCTACCTCAGTTATTCTGCTATTAATTCCTTCTAGTGTAGTTTTCTTTTCAGTTATTGTATTGTTCATCTCTGTTTGTTTGTTATTTAATTCTTCTAGGTCTTTGGTAAACATTTCTTGCATCTTCTCGATCTTTGCCTCCATTCTTTTTCCGAGGTCCTGGATCATCTTCACTATCATTATTCTGAATTCTTTTTCTGGAAGGTTGCCTATCTCCACTTCATTTAGTTTTTTTTCTAGGGTTTTATCTTGGTCCTTAATCTGGTACATAGCCCTCTGCCTTTTCATCTTGTCTATCTTTCTGTGAATGTGTTTTTTGTTCCACAGGCTGCAGGATTGTAATTCTTCTTGCTTGTCTGATTTCCTTTCTTATGAGAATTTTTTTCTTGTGATTTTTAGTATTGTCTGTAGACCACATGCATGAGAATCACTTGGCAGTTGGTTTGTTAAAAATAATGATTGCATTAATTTCTTTTTGTTGCTGTAATAATTTACATAAACAGTGGATTAAAACAGCACAAATCTATTATCTTAGATCTATCTTATCTTCTGGAAGTAAGATTTCTAAAATCAAGGCATTGGCAGGGCTGCATTCCTTCTGGAGGTTCTAGAGAATCTGTGCACTTGCCTTTTTCATCTTCTGTGGCCATCTACATTCTTTGTCTCCTCTTTTTCCATCTCAAGCCAGTAGTGTAAAAACCCCAAGTCTTCCCGTCCTCTCACCTCTCTGCCTCTGTTTCTCCTTTCATCATCAAGTCACTTTTTTCTAACTGCTCATCTTTTATAAGGACCTTGTGATTACATTGAGCCCATCCAGATTATCTAGCACAATCTTCCCATCTTAAGATTCTTAATTCAGTCACATCTGCAAAGTAGTTTTGACATGTAAGGTAACACAATCACTGGTTGCAGGCATTTGCATAAAGGTATCTTTGGGGAGCCATTGTTTTGACTTTAAAACATATTACAAAACCCCACTAATCAAAACAGTATGGTACTGGCATAGAAACAGACATATGGACCAATGGAACAGAGTAAAGATCACAGAAATAAACTTACAAATATACAGTCAACTGATCTTTGACAAGGACGCCAAGAATTCACAATGTGGAAAAGACAGCCTCTTTGATAAATGGTGTTGAGGAAACTGGGTATCTATATGCAAAAGAATGAAATTAGACACATCATACAACATTCACAAAATCAACTCAAAATGGATAAAAGACATAAAAGTAAAGCAAACAATAAAATGCTTAGTAGAAAACGTTTGGAAATAGCTTCTAGACGCTGGACTTGGGAGTGATTTCTTGGATATGACACCAAACCACAGACAACAGACTCAAAAATAGACAACTGAGACTGTGTCAAACTAAAAACCTTTTGCACAGAAAAAGAAACAATAAAAAAACATTAAAAGCAACCTATAGAATGGAAGAAAATATCTGCAAACCGAGTATCTGATAAGGAACTCACACAACTCAGTAGCAATAAATAAATAAATAAATAAATAGTGTGACTAAAATATGGCCAGAGGACCTGAACAGAATTTTCACAAAAGAAGATATATAAATTGTCAACTGTATATTAAAAGGTGCTTAACATCACTAATCATCAGGGAAATGCAAATCAAAACCATAGAGAGATACTACTTCACACCTATTAGAATGGCTATTATCAAGAAAAAGAAAGCAAGTGTAAATTGGTACAGTAATTATGGAAAACAGTATGGAGGTTTCTCAAAAAAATTTAAAATACAATTAACATTTGATCAGTAAGTCCACTCTGTCTAACAAAATGATCCTGAGGATTTAAAACTTCAGACTTTCTGAATATGAAACTCCAAGTCTACACATTAACTCTCTTATGATTCTTAAATACCTTACCTGAAATATTTGAAAACAGTGATGAAAACTTGGAATATGGAGAAAAGAAGAAAATGAATACTGATGGCATTCCCACACTCAATTTCAATTTATTTTAATGCATTTCTGACATCTGGATATCTTGTTGAGCTAGATTTTTTAAAGAAGACCCAGACTAATGAAAGACAGTACATAATGTGTCTTCAAACTAAATTTTCTACCATACTTTACTTTCTTCCATCTTATTCAATCCATATTTAATCCATTTTGGATATCTTGCCATTCTCCAAAAATACCAATCTGTTTCACACATCTTGTGCTCTTTCTAGAATGTTCTTTCAATATGAAAATTTCTGTTCATGCCTCGATTCCCATTTCAATGTGGCTTTACTTCTGAAAGTATCTCCCAAATTCTCAAGAAATAAATCAATTGACCCATCTTGTATTCTTCTGTACTTTGCCTTTGGCATTACGACAGTGATTCTTCCCAGGGTTCTAATAGGTATTTTAACTTGGAAAACTTTTAATTGTCTAGAATATTATCTAGCATCCCTGACCCACTGACAAGATATACCAGAAGCACTCCTAGTCATTTCACACACCATGTACGTAGCTTGAAAACCACTGATCTGTAAGAACAAGAGCCATACTTTCTTCATTTTTGTCTCCATTATCTGGAATTGTTACCTTTCCAGCATTAGCAATGAAGAAATATTTGTTGAATCAATAAACAAAACAAGTCGTGTGTGACAAAATTAAGCAAAGTGCATGTTCAGTTTATTCATTTATTCAACAAATCCTTACTGAGTACCTACTATGTACGAGGCATGGACAACATACTGTATATATGTTCAAGAAAATGACAGGGACCCTGTCTTTCAGATTTTTAGTGTGGTGGAAGAGGCATACAGCATATATATATATATATATATATATATATATATATATATATATATATATATATATATTCTAATGCTGTAAGTTTAAAATACTATTAAATGGTACAGGCAAGAACCTTAATAAAATCTTATGTGAAAAAGAATTAGGAACTTGAAATCCAATACCCTGCAAAGATGTCAGAGAAGAAATATTCCGAAAGAGATAAGTCCTATTGCGAAGGATATCAGATGAAGCAAAATATGACTCTTATTGGGGAAATGCAAGTATCTCATTGGGATTGGAGCAAATATTGCAAAGATGACTATCATAGGTTGGTACTTGAGGGGTAGTAGCAAAAAAATTACTAGTGCAATTAAAGGATCATTGTATTCTAGGTTCTGTGAAATGCCCTTTGTTTATCTTTGATCATTTAATTCTCACAGTAACCATGTAAGATACAAGAACTTGAGGCATAATTCCTCTCCAGCTGTGAACCTGTGAAACGAGACAGGTATGTCATTCTAAAATACAATGTTGAGACAGACATAAGATACACATTCCCATTTCAAAAGGGAGAAATAGGGAAGAGAGGAGTAAATCTTTTCATCTAAATATGCAATTGCTTTGCTTAGAAGTTCTGCATTCCACAATACAGTAGAATGTGAATTCAATTTAGCCAAGTTCTCTGCCACTTTATAAAAAGGATCACATTTTCTTTAGTTTCCAATAGTATTTCTCATTTCCACCTGAGACCTCACCAGAGTGGCCTTTAATGTCCATATTTCTACCAACATTCTATTCCTGATTATTAATGGGTTCTCTTAGAAGATAGGTTTCTCTCGAGCTCTTTTCATTTTTTGTGAGCCCTCACTAGAACGCCCCTTAGTATCCATCTTTCTAGCATGCCCCTCAAAACTCCTCCAGCCTGTACCCTATCCTAAAACACTTCCACATTTTTAGGCATTTGTTACAGCAGCATCTAGCCATTGGAAAAATAAAATACATACACACACACACACACACATACACACATATATATGGACTCTTAAAAAAAGTGATACAAATGAACTTATTTACAGAACAGAAACAGACACACAGACTTAGAAAAGGAATTTATGGTTACCAGGGGGGAAGGGGGGTGGAGATTGGGAGTCTGGGACTGACATGCACACACTGCTATATTTGAAATAGATAACCAACAAGGACCTACTGTATAGCACAGGGAACTCTGCTCAATATTCTCTAATAACCTAAATGGGGAAAGAATTTGAAAAAGAATAGATGCTTGTATATGTATAACTGAAAAAAAAATACATTACATATATGTACATATGTATACATATATATACAGTCTGCTAGGACTGCCATAAAAATATAGACAAAAATAGAGACTGGATTAAACCATCAAAATTTATTTTGTTGCACTTCTGGAGACTGAACATCCAAGATTAAGGTACCAGCACAATCAGTGTTTTGTGAGGATTCTCTCCCTGGCTTGCAGTCAGCCACCTTCTTGCTATGTTCTCACATGGCCTTTCCTCTAATTGTGTGGCGAGAGAGAAAGAGAGATAAAGGGAGGAGTATCTCTTCTTCTTATAAGGACACCAATCCTCTTGGATTAGGACCCCACCCTTGTTACCTTATTTAACTTTTTAAAAATAATTTTTAATTGAATTAAAGATTCTTTAAATTATACAGTGCTTTACAGTTTTCAAAAGTTTCACACACATTATTTCATATAATCCCATAATAACACTTTTTTAACCCCACCCCTATATTGCTCTTCTGCCCTTTCCTCTCCCCACTGGTAACCACTAATTTGTTCCCTTTATCTGTGAGTCTGCCTTTTTTTTGTTTTTTTGCTTTATTCACTAGTTTGTTGTATTTTTTAGATTCCACATGTAAGTGATAACATGCAGTATTTGTCTTTCTCTATCAGACTTATTTCACTTAGCATTACACCCTTCAACTCCATCCATGTTGCTTCAAATGGCAAAATTTCATTCTCTTTTATGGCTGAGTAGTATTCCATTGTGTATATATACCACTCTTTATCCATTCATCTGTTGATGGACATTTAGGTTGCTTTCATAACTTGGCAATTGTAAATAATGCTACCATGAACATTGGGGTGCACGTATCTTTTCAAATTAGTGTTTTTGTTTTTTGTTTTTCCAGTATATAACCAGGAGTGGAATTGTTGGGTCATATGGTAGTTCCTTTTTTAGTGTTTTGAAAAACCTCCATACTGGTTTCCACAGTGGCTGCACCAATTTACATCCCCACCAACTGTGTATGAGGATTCCCTTTTCTCCACATCCTCCCCAAATTTGTTATTTGTGTTCTTTTTCATGATAGCCATTCTGACCAGTGTGAGGTAAGATCTCATTGTTGTTTTGGTTTGCATTTCCCTGGTGATTAGCTATGTTGAGGGTCTTTTCATGTTTCCATTGGCCATCTGAATTTCCTCTTTGGAAAAAAGTCTATTCAGTTCTTCTGCCCATTTTTTAATTGGGTTGTTTGTTTGTTTTGATGTTGAGTTGTATCAGCTGTTTATATATGTTGGATATTATCCCCTTATTGGTCATATTATTTGCAAAACACCTCCCAAGAGACTTGGCTTCAAGTACAACCACATTTGAGGTTCAGGAGACACAATTTACTCCATAGCATAATGTATAGGTCTGTCTGTCATATCATATTTATCTACATATTTAATTAACCTTTCTAGATTATGTGCTAGAATTTTATTTATTTCAGTTGATCCTCATAAATTGTCTCATTTGTGATGGTCCTTATTTGAGGTTCACTTACCATTCGATTCTATGAGTCATGTATTATTACCTCTATTTTTGGTAGCTTTAGATATTGAGACTTAGAAAGAGTAAATAATTTCCCCATATTCTCAGAGAAGGTATGTAACAAAGCAACAAATAAATCTATATATTTCTGACACCAAAGTTCGTCCCTGAAAGCCCATATCATATTTGAAAATAAAATAAGTAATAAAGTCACATGACTCACATGAATGTACTTTATCTTTCACCACTTTCAAATCCATCAGTCAAATCTGAAAAAGATATTAACAAAGATAAACTAGATGATTGAAATAGTGTTAAAAACCTTTAACTGCATACAGTGAACTAAAGAATCTAACATTGCAAATCAGAAGATGCAACAAAGGGGGCTTCCCTGGTGGCGCAGTGGTTAAGAATCCACCTACCAAGGCAGGGGACATGGGTTCAGGCCCTGGTCTGGGAAGATCCCACATGCCATGGATCAACTAAGCCCATGCACCACAACTACTGAGCCTGCATTCTAGAGCCCATGAGCCACAACTACTGAAGCCTGCATGCCTGGAGCCCGTGCTCTGCAACAAGAGAAGTCACCGCGTTGAGAAGCCCACGCACCACAACGAAGAGTAGCCCCAGCTCGCTGCAACTTGAGAAAGCTCATGCATAGCAACCAAGACCCAATGCAGTCAAAAATAAATAAATAAAACAATAGATCATTAGGTAAAAAAAATCAAATCATCTTTAAAAAAAAAAAAGAAGAGGCAACAAAGATGAAGATATCATTGCAAAGTGTCAGGGCTAACTATTTATATATCCACCAAATATTCTTTTTTTTTCTGGCCACACAACAGGGCTTGTGAAATCTTATTTCCCCAACCAGGGATTGAACCCAGACCCTTGGCAGTGAAAGCACAGAGTCCTAACCACTTGACCACTAGGGAATTCCTATCCACCAAATATTCTATAAAATAATTCTTATGTATGGTTATATGGAAAAAGAAAAGATAACATTGGTTTATTTTACTGCCAGAAACACAATTTTATGGTATCATCTATCAATACATATTCTCGTTAATCTTCTCAAATTTAACCAACATTGAATGAAATATTAGCATGACAAAATTTTTTGCTCAATAAATGACCACCGTATTAATGAAGTTTTCAGACAACTACCAAGGGATATTTTATCTCATTATTTAGAACTAATTTAGTAGCAAATGCAGTGCCTCTGTTGGTTAGAGTTACATAATAAAAGACAAAGTCATAAAGAGGAGTTTTGGTAACAAATTAAGGTTTCATACCTGATAATATAATGCCAGGGACATTTTTTGATTCATTAAGCATGCAATTTGAAGAAGGAAAACTTCTTTCTCAAAGGTTCATGAAATATTTTGTGTTTGGGTGTACCTGCTTGAGTTTAGTTGACTTAAGTTTAATTTGTAGGATGAAGAAAAGCAATGCTAAAAAACAATCCTGATTGAAAAAAAAAAAAAAAAAAGGATGAGGATGATCTCAGATCTGAGAATGTGTTAAAAGGAAAACACTGTCTCAGTAAGGAAATAGTTAAAAGGCAAGATCAACCATTACAGATTGGGAAAGCTTTATTATAAGTCTAAATTTCCACTTCTGTAAGATATTGGGATTTTCATACCTTCTATAACTATCTCAAAGGATTATCTTGAAACATTAATTAAAATAAATAATGAGAAACTTTTAAAGTATAGGTACCAGGATCGCTGCTCAAGCAAAATAATGTGGTTAAGATCATGGACCCCTAATCAAGCTAACTGTGTATGAAATTTGACTCGGCCTCTTCCCAGCCATGTGAACTCGTCCTTGTTGCTTGATACATCTATACCTCTGTCTCATCTGTTAAATGAGGTCATGAGAGAACCTATCTCAAAGGCAACTGGTAAAGATTAAATATTCTAACATTTAATATGTAAAACACGGCAATGCCTAGCAAATACTGAGCTTTAAAGTATCTTTAAAAATCATTATTTGTGATCATGATCCTGTTCTTTTTTAAATTTCTGGATCAAATTGAGTATTAGAAATAAAATTTTATTTTATATAATATTTCATAAGTAAAATGAAATATTATTTAACTCTAAACCACAGTTAATACAGCATGCTAAAATTTTGATTTTTTAATATTATTTAGTAATGGTTAGGGGATTATTTTACTTTAATGTACTCTTTCTGTGAGGAACTAAATTTCTCTGAGAGTACAAAGGGTTATTTCAACTTAATAAATAACTCCTCTACAAAGCCTCAATACACAGATTAATAAGTTTAAACAATAAAAAAAAATAAGCTAGCTAAATTACCCATTTGAGAAAATTTGTTCAAAATTTAGAAACATATCATCTATAAAGCACAATGTTATGTTTAAAATACTAAAGTCCCACCATTATGCTCAATGAGTTACAATGAAGAAACTATTAAAATCTCCTCATCACTTGATACCACATTGTTGAGTAAATGAATCATGGATAATTCCTTGCAAACTAATGAAAGATTACTCCAGTTTCTACACAGGGGAACATTTGGTAGAAGATGTAGCTTTTTATGCTGCCATGATTAATTGCCTGAGGAATTTATATTTAATGAAATTTCAAATTTACCTTATAATTTTAGCAATATTTATTTGGGGGAACTGAAGAGATCTTAAAAAATATCTTAAGTTAGATATTATCCCACTTATCTATGCTGCATAAACAAACACCCCCAAATTTAATGGCTTAAAGGACGGACGTTTGTTTTACTCATGAATATGCAAGTTGGGAAAAACTCTGCAGGGATGGCTCATTAAATGTCTCCTGGACTTCCTCACAACATGTTGACCGGGTTTCAAGGGCAACCATCCCAATAAATAAAGATAAGTAAGTATAAAGGACCCAGAAATTGCTAGGATAGAAAAGTAAACTCTTACTCATTTCCAGCCTCTCTAAAAGGCAAAAATAAATGATGCTAAAATTAAGACATGACTTCTAGACAAAACTAAATCCAGATATTGTCCCCTCCCCTTGATTTGGATAGTATAAATATAAAGACTAGGTTATCACCCTAAAACCTTTAGCCAAGAACTCAGACAGCTTTAAGGCAGTGCTTCACAGACTGTTTGAAGTAGATGAAAGGCCCCTTAAGAATCTTAAAACTGTGCATTGCAGGTTCCTCTCAGTACAATAATAGAACTCATTTGAGTTGTAAGGACGTCCTACAGCAGATTTACAGAGAGTTAAGTAAGAGGTGGCTCATCTCAAAGAAACTGGTGGAAGTGTTTGTTGTCTAATTTTATAGAATTGAGGTGGGGGTAGGGAACTCAGTCGGAAAACTATGTCTTAAAGGCCAAATCAAGCCCAGTGAATATTTTTGTGGGTAAAGGTTTGTAAAAACTTTGCCACAGTCATTCATTTACATACTTTCTGTCTATGGCTGTTTTTGTGCTGCAGCCACAGAGTTGAATAGTCATGACACAGAACTGTGTGACTGAAAAAAGAAAAATATTTATTTTTTGGCCCTTTACAGAAAAAAGCTTGCTACCCCATAGTATCGATTATTCATTAGTTCATAAGCAACCCAAATAGCTTTCAAAGGAATTGGATCATCTTGAATTTGAAGGAGCAGGGATAGCACAAAATGAAGAGAGGCTTTTGAACCCTCATACTTCTGTGGACAAGAGAAGACTGAAGATATATACCCAACTGTAAACAAGGGATATGTCTTATATAAAGGAAATGGTTATTCAGAAGATGAATGAAAAGCCCGAGGACTGAGCCAAAAGCTATGGAAAATCTTTCCCTAGTATATTCCCAGTAGGGCTGTGATATAATTATTAATAAAGGGCAAAATGTGTCTGACTGGATTTCAGACTTGGTATGGGCCACCAATTGTTGTGTTCTCCCCTTTTTGTTTGTGAGTATCTAGAGCAGTTATCTTTTATCTATTCCATCAGTGTATGGTTTTGTGTGTGTGTGTGTGTGTGTGTGTGTGTGTGTAAAAATACTAGAGTCTTGGGCTTCCCTGGTGGCGCAGTGGTTGAGAGTCCGCCTGCCGATGCAGGGGACACGGGTTCATGCCCCGGTCCGGGAAGATCCCACATGCCGCCGAGCGGCTGGGCCCGTGAGCCATGGCCGCTGAGCCTGTGTGTCCGGAGCCTGTGCTCCGCAACGGGAGAGGCCACAACAGTGAGAGGCCCGCACACAGCAAAAAAAAAAAAAATATATATATATATATATATATATATATATATATATATATATACTAGAGTCTTGAAATCACAGATCTGGGTGAGAAGGACGGTAGTCAATGAGCTGTGCTGAAAACCACAATACTGTGCTGAGAAAACATTCACACCTGGATCTGACTTATATAACAAGGTGCTTAAACCTCTAAGCTAAGCCTTATAATGTCACAAGATAAGACTTTAATGGGTTAGGGGAGAGTGTATTTTGCATGTGGGTAGAATGTGAACTTTTTGTGACCATTTGCTATGGCAAATTCAGTTTTGATAAATGAATGCAAGGTTTCCAATTGACTGTGGTCTTCTAGGCCCTGACACTCATGTGAAAAGGTGAATTCTGTGTCTTCTGCTTATGAGTTTGGTTGGGCCTTTGTAACTTCTTTAATGAATAGAATGTGGTGGAAGTAATGTTGTGTGATTTTCTATGAAAGTCATACTGGGGATACAGGCCTCCACCACTTCCCCTGATTATGGGCCTTGAGAACTTTGACCAAATGGGAGGCTGGAAAGAGCCAGCAGATTATGTGATATCCCCTTCTCTCATGATGTATTATTCTGGCAAAAAAGCGTTCTCATGCCTCTTCTCTGGAGACATCTCAAATGATTGGACTCAGAGCTTTGAGTTCTTGCAAAGCTATGTCCACTTTAGTAACATTACTTATTTCCATTTGTTCTACCTTATTTCTTGCTTTACTTACCTGTTTCTCACTCTTATTTTCTGTGTTTGCAACACCCCAAGAAATTGTTAGCGTATAAAATTTGGGTTCAGGATCTACTTCCTAGGGAATCCAGGCTAAGGGAATATTTTTATCTTTAAAAGGCTAAAATTCGATTGTGTGCATGTGTGTATGTTTGTGTGTGTGTTTGTGTGTGTAAACATACATATATGAAGTGGTAGTTAAATCAGGAAACATTGACCTGAAATCAAACTACTTTGGTCCAAATTGCTACACTGTCTTTTAGAATCTATGTGACATCCGGACCCAGTTTTTCTTTTCTGAAATGATGATAATTTCAATTTTTGATCATATACCTTAAAGTATCTTTAGGTGAGAAAATCCATTTGAGACACATAGAAAACTGACTGTGATATAAGGTCTTAGCAATTTTTATATTACTTTTTTACTGTTATTATATCATTATTATTATGAAAGGATCATATTCTACAGTCTCCCAATACAGCAATAAAACCAATGAGGTTATTTTTAGAATACTTTTCAAAAGTAATGATATCTTGGTAATGTGCACTTTTACTGTTATATTAAATTAATCATGAGCTAAGCACATTCATATATATGTTAACCTACTTGAAATCACATAACTTATATTTTTAATACTTTGCTTCTGTGTATTATAATATTTGTGGGTTTATTAAACTTTGTGAATCATAATTGATAATAATCATATATTTAGTTATACATTTAGTCAATGCTACTGATTTTAGCTTCAAAATCATACTTTCTTTCTAATAATCTAACTCAATTTTTTCTAAATGTGCAAACCTCAAACTAAATTATTTTTAATTTACTAATTATATTCTTTATTGTGGTACTTTTCCTCTTTGGCCTTGTTTTAAAAATCACTTATCAGTTTTTGTATTTTTTTCATATATTTGGTACATCTTAGTACTCATTTTACATCCCTGTTTCATTCAGCTTAAATTATGCTGCAGTAAATGGCCCTACAATATTAGTGTCTTATGAAACAAAGGTTTTTTTCTTACTCAGGTTGCATGTTCCTTGTGGGTCCAGACTGAGTCTGCTCCATGTGTGTTCATTCTGAGAATTAGTTTAACGGATTAGTCTCAATTTGGTCTAAACTGATCTTGTGACAGAGAGAAAATAACTTGGCAATACCACAAACTGACACATTTAGTTGAACAAAGCAAGTTACATGACCATTTCTCCGTTCAATAGGAAAGGAATGCATACTCCTCATGTGTCACCAGAATTGACACAATATATCTAATTTCAGTGAGGCATATACAGAGAGTGGGGCAATAAAAATTTTCACAATTATACGATATACCACTTCTCTCACTTCTACATGCAAAATACGTGCACTTCCTTCTTAAGGGACACAACACAAAAGTCCCATCAAAGTTCAGCACGGGTGCAAGTCTAGGATCTTCTTGGATAGATACAGATGCATCTCCTCTTAAAATGTAGCCTATTAAAGAACAAACTAACCATATATTAGGAGAAAGAGTATATCAAACAGGACTCATGGAATTAAGGACTACTTGCTACTCTCTTTATCTCACTATTCAGTTTCAAATGCTTACTGTGAAGTTTTTCTTGCTATATATATGGATATGGCAGTGATAAGAAGATGATGTAGTTGCATCGCTTTATGATCTAGCTATGCTGAGTAATATTCAGTGGCTTATTCTAGGGAAGATTTCTAAATAGAATCTTACATGGATAGACTCCATTGTACTCCTCGCCAGCTCTGGCCATCCCATCAGCTCGAGTTTTCAGTTTGCGGCTTTGGATGTCATAGATGGTGTCAGAGACAAATTGTCAATTATAAGACCCCTGTTTGCATCATATATAGGAAAAGGACTAACTTAAATTTTATTTCCTAAATATTTTATATTTATTTTTACATTACAACAGCCACTTTCTGGTCTTTCCCTTTGTATAACACTTCCACTTTTGTTCACCACAAAAAGGAGGCAGCAATACCTTATTCAAAGTAAGGTTATTTCAGAGTCCATCCTTCACCTCAAGCTAGCCTTATAGACTTAAGGCATTATGTAATAATATATATGTAATAATATCTGCTACTTTATATTTGTTGAAATTCTAGGTTTCAGGCAGGAGAATATATTAGGATGACATTTCAGGATAATGAGGCCTTGGGGTGTCACAGAAAGAGCATAATATTTAGAGCCAGAGCCCCAAGTTTAAATTTTGATTCTCATATTTCTGAACCATGTGACTGTCTCACTGAACTTCCCTGCTGTACTGCTCTCCTTTTAAGCACAGTTATTGCCCTGTCTTAGACCATCTGGGTTTGGATAAACAAAAGTATCAATAACAATTCCAACCATCTGAATTGAAACATAGGAATTTAGCAGAATGAGATATAATTAAACAAGAAACACTACGTCTTAGTTGTCAAAATACCCCAGCTGTCTGAATGTCTGTAACAATACTACCTTCCTCATAATATTCATGTTTTTAGGCGGTATGCCATTTCTCTGAGCCCAGATATTTCTATCTTCCTAATATTATAGATGAAGTTTCAGAAGTTGGATCTCTCTTATTAAGGAATTCACTCACCTCAGTCTCCTAATCAGGTGAATCCAATAAAGTTTTCTACATCTGTAGTTCCCAAGGCAGTTGTCACCACTTCTCAAGACTGTAAGCGCCTCCTTCATCAGGTAGAAACCAGGTCTTGCAGCTACTCCTCAGTTGCTAACAAGTGGGGAAGAGATGGGGATGCCGTCTACTCTATGGATGTTAGACCTTAACAATGATGTAGAGTGTGGAATTTGTGCTGCTAAAGTCTTGGCAGCAACAAATTTGAGGAAATTAACACAAGTAGCCCACAGGCTGCACCTAGTGACCAGGTTCAAGTACTACTATCTGAATTCATTCAAAATGCACAGCTAATCAAGGGAACACAGCTCGTTACCCAAGCCACAGAAAGTTTCAGTGAAAAATGTTCACTTCATTTTTTTCTGTATTTTGCTTAAGAAAATCACGCAACCATGTCTGATGCGTCTTGCCCAAGGCCATTTTGCCTTGCTAACGGGCTCTCCTACTAGGGCAATAGGACAGAAAATGTGTCCTGTATATCAATCGATGGTTAAAATAATAAGTTGTGTCTTGAGTGAGAGGGAAAATCAAAAATGAAAAGTATCTGTGATAAGGGGATCGATGAAGCATCAACAAATAAACCCATGTACACCATCATTTATTTAATTTCTTCACTTGTAATTTGAGACCCTTTTCTAACCACTCTTCCAATGTTATAAGGATATACAGCTGCCTTTGCCAGGGAAAATAATCACAGAAGGATGAAACAACCAGCTATTCATCATTTTGGCAAAACTTTCAAAACAGCCAAAAATAAGTCTTAATTCAGGTACCAGAATACAGATGTCTATATTGAATGACTAGGTAGATTTACCATTGGCAAACTCGTCTAGGGTTCTCCTGTGCTGCTAAGTGATGAACTGGGAAGGCAAATGGTTCCCTGACTTATTAAACACTGGAATGCGACCCTAGAGATGTGTCAAATTTGTGACAAAAGAAGATTAGATCATAAAAACAGAAGAAGAACAAAACAGGAAGTTTTTCCATTTATGCCAATATAGAGGATAGCCACACAAAAGAATATACTTCACTGTACATCTTGGCAGATGTCAGCTTTGTACAGAATACAAAGCTAGACTACTCCCACTCCCACCATCACAGAACGTGATGTAAACGGGCATAGAAAAACACATAAGTTAAGGTTTAAAAAATAAATAAAAAGCAGAAGCACATTATGGGTTCAAAGACTATATGGTCAAGGAAAAAGGATATCAGTAAGAGAATTTACAGCCCACATTCATTTTTTTTAAAATAAATTTATTTATTTATTTATTTTATTTTTGCCTGCATTGGGTCTTCATTGCTGAGCACAGGCTTTCTCTAGTTGCACCGAGTGGGGGCTACTCTTCGTTGCAGTGCGCAGACTTCTCATTGCGGTGGCTTCTCTTATTGCAGAGCATGGGCTTTAGGTGCGCCAGCTTCAGTAGTTGTGGTACATGGGCTCAGTAGTTGTGGCTCATGGGCTCTAGTGCGCAAGCTCAGTAGCCGTGGCACACGGGCTTTGTTGCTCTGTGGCATGTGAGATCTTCCCGGACCAGGGCTCGAACCCGTGTCCCCTCCATTGGCAGGTGGATTCTTAACCACTGCACCACCAGGGAACTCCCACATTCATTTATAATATTTAGAATTGAGACAATGTTATTATATTAACTACCTGATTGTTAAAGCAAAGAAGGAAATATCATCAAGTGATAAATTTGTAATATTCATATTAAAACTAACAGAAAAAGACTCTATGAAGAAAATTTCTCAGTAGGCAAAAAATACTATTTTTATTCTCTCCCCATACACACACAAAAAAACATATGTTCTGTGTAACTCAAATGATTTTATACTGGACACAAAATTCATGTAGTCTATTAAATAGAATGAAAATTACACAATCCAGGCAATTTTGACATAGTGTTTAAAATTGATTTAAAACACCAAGTGTGTAGGAGTGGGTATAAAAAGGTCAGTTTATTAGGTTCTCATCTTTTCAAAATGGGAAGGCTTATAAAAAACCCTACAGCAAAATGGCTGTACGAGAACATTATTACTTAGCAATAATCCATAACCATGCATTAATTTATTCTTTCATTCATTCAGCATTAATTGTGGGTGTGAAATATGTAGAGATTTATGCTGCAAATGAAAATATATATAACCATAAGTTAGAAATATGCCATCTTTTACAGATGGCCTTTTGAATGTAGACATCTAATAGAAAAAATTACAATACTTTGTGACATGTGTTAGGCTGAAAATATGAAAAGATTGTTGTAGAGCCTGAGACTAGGTACTCAATCTAGGAATGAGGGAAAGCTGTCAGAAAGAGTGATCAGTATATTACTGTGTTCTGTGTGTTTAATTTGGGATTTTTGCAGTTCAGATCATTCAATTTCATTATTTTATATAATGTCCTATGTTTTTTTATTAGGTATTTGTGTTCTTCTCATTTTCAATAATTTTTTACCTGCTCATATGTTAACAAAATTGCTTTGTAAATTTTATTCTTTATTAAGATTTCATATATGATAAAATATTTTTAAACAAACCAAATGTAATCTCATTCACCTTTTTTTTATTTACATCTTTGTTTATTTCTTTTTTTTAAAATTTTTTATTTATTTTTTAATTTTTTTTTTTTTGCTTTATAACAAATTTAATCAGTTATACATATACATATGTTCCCATATCCCCTCCCTTTTGTGTCTCCCTCCCACCCTCCCTATCTCACCCCTCCAGGCGGTCACAAAGCACCGAGCTGATCTCCCTGTGCTATGCGGCTGCTTCCCACTAGCTATCTACCTTACGTTTGGTAGTGTATAAATGTCCATGCCACTCTTTCGCTTTGTCACAGCTTACCCTTCCCCCTCCCCATATCCACAAGTCCATTCTCTAGTAGGTCTGTGTCTTTATTCCTGTCTTACCCCTATGTTCTTCATGACAATTTTTTTTCTTAACTTACATATATATGTGTCAGCATACAGTATTTGTCTTTCTCTTTCTGACTTACTTCACTCTGTATGACAGACTCTAGGTCCATCCACCTCATTACAAATAGCTCAGTTTCGTTTCTTTTTATGGCTGAGTAATATTCCATTGTATATATGTGCCACATCTTCTTTACCCATTCATCCGATGATGGACACTTAGGTTGTTTCCATCTCCGGGCTATTGTAAATAGGGCTGCTATGAACATTTTGGTACATGTCTCTTTTTGAATTATGGTTTTCTCAGGGTATATGCCCAGTAGTGGGATTCCTGGGTCATATGGTAGTTCTATTTGTAGTTTTTTAAGGAACCTCCATACCGTTCTCCATAGTGGCTGTACCAATTCACATTCCCACCAGCGGTGCAAGAGTGTTCCCTTTTTTCCACACCCTCTCCAGCATTTATTGTTTCTAGATTTTTTGATGATGGCCATTCTGACTGGTGTGAGATGATATATCATTGTAGTTTTGATTTGCATTTCTCTAATGAGTAAAGATGTTGAGCATCCTTTCATGTGTTTGTTGGCAGTCTGTATATCTTCTGTGGAGAAATGTCTATTTAGGTCTTCTGCCCATTTTTGGATTGAGTTGTTTGTTTTTTTGTTCTTGAGCTGCATGAGCTGCTTATAAATTTTGGAGATTAATCCTTTGTCAGTTGCTTCATTTGCAAATATTTTCTCCCATTCTGAGGGTTGTCTTTTGGTCTTGTTTATGGTTTCCTTTGCTGTGCAAAAGCTTTTAAGTTTCGTTAGGTCCCATGTGTTTAGTTTTGTCTTTATTTCCATTACTCTAGGAGGTGGATCAAAAAGGATCTTGCTGTGATTTATATCATAGAGTGTCCTGCCTATGTTTTCCTCTAAGAGTTTAATAGTTTCTGGCCTTAAATTTAGGTCTTTAATCCATTTTGAGCTTATTTTTGTGTATGGTGTTAGGGAGTGATCTAATCTCATACCTTTACATGTCCCTATCCAGTTTTCCCAGCACCACTTATTGAAGAGACTGTCCTTTCTCCACTGTACATTCCTGCCTCCTTTATCAAAGATAAGGTGACCATATGTGCGTGGGTTTATCTCTGGGCTTTCTATCCTGTTCCATTGATCTATCTTTCTGTTTTTGTGCCAGTACCATACTGTCTTGATTACTGTAGCTTTGTAGTATAGTCTGAAGTCAGGGAGCCTGATTCCTCCAGCTCCATTTTTCATTCTCAAGATTGCTTTTGCTATTCGGGGTCTTTTGTGTTTCCATACAAATTGTGAAATTTTTTGTTCTAGTTCTATGAAAAATGCCAGTGGTAGTTTGATAGGGATTGCATTGAATCTGTAGATTACTTTGGATAGAACAGTCATTTTCACAGTGTTGATTCTGCCAATCCAAGAACATGATATATCTCTCCATCTATTTGTATCATCTTTAATTTCTTTCATCAGTGTCTTATAATTTTCTGCATACAGGTCTTTTGTCTCCTTAGGTAGGTTTATTCCTAGATATTTTATTCTTTTTGTTGCAATGGTAAATGGGAGTGTTTTCTTGATTTCACTTTCAGATTTTTCATCATTAGTATATAGGAATGCCAGAGATTTCTGTGCATTAATTTTGTATCCTGCAACTTTACCAAATTCATTGATTAGCTCTAGTAGTTTTCTGGTAGCATCTTTAGGATTCTTTATGTATAGTATCATGTCATCTGCAAACAGTGACAGCTTTACTTCTTTTCCGATTTGGATTCCTTTTATTTCCTTTTCTTCTCTGATTGCTGTGGCTAAAACTTCCTAAACTATGTTGAATAAGAGTGGTGAGAGTGGGCAACCTTGTCTTGTTCCCGATCTTAGTGGAAATGGTTTCAGTTTTTCACCATTGAGGACGATGCTGGCTGTGGGTTTGTCATATATGGCCTTTATTATGTTGAGGAAAGTTCCCTCTATGCCTACTTTCTGCAGGGTTTTTATCATAAATGGGTGTTGAATTTTGTCGAAAGCTTTCTCTGCATCTATTGAGATGATCATATGGTTTTTCTCCTTCAATTTGTTAATATGGTGTATCACGTTGATTGATTTGCGTATATTGAAGAATCCTTGCATTCCTGGAATAAACCCCACTTGATCATGGTGTATGATCCTTTTAATGTGCTGTTGGATTCTGTTTGCTAGTATTTTGTTGAGGATTTTTGCATCTATGTTCATCAGTGATATTGGCCTGTAGTTTTCTTTCTTTGTGACATCCTTGTCTGGTTTTGGTATCAAGGTGATGGTGGCCTCGTAGAATGAGTTTGGGAGTGTTCCTCCCTCTGCTATATTTTGGAAGAGCTTGAGAAGGATAGGTGTTAGCTCTTCTCTAAATGCTTGATAGAATTCGCCTGTGAAGCCATCTGGTCCTGGGCTTTTGTTTGTTGGAAGATTTTTTATCACAGTTTTAATTTCAGTGCTTGTGATTGGTCTGTTCATATATTCTATTTCTTCCTGATTCAGTCTTGGCAGGTTGTGCATTTCTAAGAATTTGTCCATTTCTTCCAGGTTGTCTATTTTATTGGCATAGAGTTGCTTATAGTAATCTCTCATGATCTTTTGTATTTCTGCAGTGTCAGTTGTTACTTCTCCTTTTTCATTTCTAATTCTATTGATTTGAGTCTTCTCCCTTTTTTTCTTGATGAGTCTGGCTAATGGTTTATCAATTTTGTTTATCTTCTCCAAGAACCAGCTTTTAGTTTTATTGATCTTTGCTATCGTTTCCTTCATTTCTTTTTCATTTATTTCCGATCTGATTTTTATGTTTTCTTTCCTTCTGCTAACTTTGGGGGTTTTTTGTTCTTCTTTCTCTAATTGCTTTCGGTGCAAGGTTAGGTTGTTTATTCGAGATGTTTCCTGTTTCTTAAGGTGGGATTGTATTGCTATAAGCTTCCCTCTTAGAACTGCTTTTGCTGCATCCCATAGGTTTTGGGTCGTCGTGTCTCCATTGTCATTTGATTTTAGGTATTTTTTAATTTCCTCTTTGATTTCTTCAGTGATCACTTCGTTATTAAGTAGTGTATTGTTTAGCCTCCATGTGTTTGTATTTTTTACAGCTCTTTTCCTGTAATTGATATCTAGTCTCATAGCATTGTGGTCAGAAAAGATACTTGATACAATTTCAATTTTCTTAAATTTACCAAGGCTTGATTTGTGACCCAAGATATGATCTATCCTGGAGAATGTTCCATGAGCACTTGAGAAAAATGTGTATTCTGTTGTTTTTGGATGGAATGTCCTATAAATATCAATTAAGTCCATCTTGTTTAATGTATCATTTAAAGCTTGTGTTTCCTTATTTATTTTCATTTTGGATGATCTGTCCATTGGTGAAAGTGGGGTGTTAAAGTCCCCTACTATGATTGTGTTACTGTCGATTTCTCCTTTTATGGCTGTTAGTATTTGCCTTATGTATTGAGGTGCTCCTATGTTTGGTTCATAAATATTTACAATTGTTATATCTTCTTCTTGGATCGATCCCTTGATCATTATGAAGTGTCCTTCTTTGTCTCTTCTAGTGGTCTTTATTTTAAAGTCTATTTTGTCTGATATGAGAATTGCTACTCCAGCTTTCTTTTGGTTTCCATTTGCATGGAATATCTTTTTCCATCCCCTTACTTTCAGTCTGTATGTGTCTCTAGGTCTGAAGTGGGTCTCTTGTAGACAGCATATATATGGGTCTTGTTTTTGTATCCATTCAGCCACTCTGTGTCTTTTGGTGGGAGCATTTAGTCCATTTACATTTAAGGTAATTATCGATATGTATGTTCCTATTCCCATTTTCTTAATTGTTTTGGGTTCGTTATTGTAGGTCTTTTCCTTCTGTTGTGTTTCTTGCCTAGAGAAGTTCCTTTAGCATTTGTTGTAAAGCTGGTTTGGTGGTGCTGAACTCTCTCCGCTTCTGCTTGTCTGTAAACGTTTTAATTTCTCCATCAAATCTGAATGAGATCCTTGCTGGGTAGAGTAATCTTGGTTGCAGGTTTTTCTCCTTCATCACTTTAATTATGTCCTGACACTCCCTTCTGGCTTGTAGAGTTTTCTGCTGCGAGATCAGCTGTTATCCTGATGGGGATTCCCTTGTGTGTTATTTGTTGCTTTTCCCTTGCTGCTTTTAATATGAATTCTTTGTGTTTAATTTTTAACAGTTTGATTAATATGTGTCTTGGCGTATTTCTCCTTGGATTTATTCTGTATGGGACTCTCTGTGCCTCCTGGACTTGATTAACTATTTCCTTTCCCATATTAGGGAAGTTTTCAACTATAATCTCTTCAAATATTTTCTCAGTCCCTTTCTTTTTCTCTTCTTCTTCTGGAACCCCTATAATTCGAATGTTGGTGCGTTTAATGTTGTCCCAGAGGTCTCTGAGACTGTCCTCTGTTCTTTTCATTCTTTTTTCTTTATTTTGCTCTGCAGCAGTTATTTCCACTATTTTATCTTCCACCTCACTTATCCGTTCTTCTGCCTCAGTTATTCTGCTATTGATCCCATCTAGAGTATTTTTTATTTCATTTATTGTGTTCTTAATCGATGCTTGATTCATCTTTAGTTCTTCTAGGCCCTTGTTAACTGTTTCTTGCATTTTGTCTATTCTATTTCCAAGATTTTGGATCTTGGAAATAGAATCTTGGATCATCTTTACCATCATTATTCTGAATTCTTTTTCAGGTAGACTGCCTATTACCTCTTCATTTGTTAGGTCTGGTGGGTTTTTATCTTGCTCCTTCTCCTGCTGTGTGTTTTTCTGTCTTCTCATTTTGCTTATGTTACTGTGTTTGGGGTCTCCTTTTTGCAGGCTGCTGGTTCGTAGTTCCCGTTGTTTTTGGTGTCTGTCCCCAGTGGCTAAGTTTGGTTTGGTGGGTTGTGTAGGCTTCCTGGTGGAGGTGACTAGTGCCTGAGTTCTGGTGGATGAGGCTGGATCTTGTCTTTCTGGTGGGCAGGTCCACGTCTGGTGGTGTTTTGGGGTGTCTGCGGACTTTTTATTATTTTAGGCCACCTCTCTGCTAATGGGTGGCGTTGTGTTCCTGTCTTGCTAGTTGTTTGGCATAGGGTGTCCAGCACTGTAGCTTGCTGGTCGTTGAGTGAAGCTGGGTGCTGGTGTTGAGATGGAGATCTCTGGAAGATTTTCGCCGTTTGATATTATGTGGAGCTGGGAGGTCTCTTGTGGACCAGTGTCCTGAAGTTGTCTCTCCCACCTCAGAGGCACAGCACTGACTCCTGGCTCCTCAATTTGGGATGATTTGTTGTCTATTCATGTATTCCACAGATGCAGGGTACATCAAGTTGATTGTGGCGCTTTAATCCGCTGCTTCTGAGACTGCTGGGAGATGTTTCCCTTTCTCTTCTTTGTTCTCACAGCTCCTGGGTCTCAGCTTTGGATTTGGCCCCGCCTCTCCGTGTAGGTCGCCGGAGGGCGTCTGTTCTTCGCTCAGACAGGACAGGGTTAAAGGAGCAGCCTCTTCGGGGACTCTGGCTCACTCAGGCAGGGCGGGAGGGAGGCGCACGGAGTGCGAGGCGAGCCTGCAGCGGCAGAGGCCGGCGTGACGTTGCACCAGCCCGAGGCGCTCCGTGCGTTCTCCCAGGGAAGCCGCCCCTGGATCCCGAGAGCCCGGCAGTGTTTATTTCTTTTCTTTTTTGTAACATCTTTATTTGAGTATAATTGCTTTACAATGGTGTGTTAGTTTCTGATTTATAACAAAGTGAATCAGTTATACATATACATATGTTCCCATACCTCTTCCCTCTTGCGTCTCCCTCCCTCCCACCCTCCCTATCCTACCCTTCTAGGTGGTCACAAAGCACCGAGCTAAGCTCCCTGTGCTATGTGGCTGCTTCCCACTAGCTCTCTGTTTTACGTTTGGTATTGTATATATGTCCATGCCACTCTCTCTCTTTGTCACAGCTTACCCTTACCCTTCCCCATATCCTCAAGTCCATTCTCTAGTAGGTCTGTGTCTTTATTCCCGTCTTACCCCTAGGTTCTTCATGACATTTTTTTTTCTTATATTCCATATATATGTGTTAGCATACGGTATTTGTCTTTCTCTTTCTGACTTACTTCACTCTGTATGACAGACTCTAGGTCCATCCACCTCACTACAAATAGCTCAATTTCATTTCGTTTTAAGGCTGAGTAATATTCCATTGTATATATGTGCCACATCTTCTTTATCCATTCATCTGATGATGGACACTTAGGTTTCTTCCATGTCCTGGCTATTATTGTAAATAGAGCTGCAATGAATATATTGGTACATGACTCTTTTTGAATTATGGTTTTCTCAGGGTATATGCCCAGTAGTGGGATTGCTGGGTCATATGGTAGTTCTATTTGTAGTTTTTTAATGAACCTCCATCCTGTTCTCCATAGTGGCTGTACCAATTCACTTTCCCACCAGCAGTGCAAGAGTGTTCCCTTTTCTCCACACCCTCTCCAGCATTTATTTTTTGTAGGTTTTTTGATGATGGCCATTCTGACCGGTGTGAGATGATATCTCATTTTAGTTTTGATTTGCATTTCTCTAATGATTAATGACGTTGAGCATTCTTTCATGTGTTTGTTGGCAATCTGTATATCTTCTTTGGAGAAATGTCTATTTAGGTCTTCTGCCGATTTTTGGATTGGGTTCTTTGTTTTTTTGTTATTGAGCTGCATGTGCTGCTTGTAAATTTTGGAGATTAATCCTTTGTCAGTTGCTTCATCTGCAAATATTTTCTCCCATTCTGAGGGTTGTCTTTTGGTCTTGTTTATGGTTTCCTTTGCTGTGCAAAAGCTTTGAAGTTTCATTAGGTCCCATTTGTTTATTTTTGTTTTTATTTCCATTTCTCTAGGAGGTGGGTCCAAAAGGATCTTGCTGTGATTTATGTCATAGAGTGTTCTGCCTGTGTTTTCCTCTAAGAGTTTGATAGTTTCTGGCCTTACATTTAGGTCTTTAATCCATTTTGAGCTTTTTTTTGTGTATGGTGTTACAGAGTCTTCTAATCTCATAATTTTACATGTCCCTGTCCAGTTTTCCCAGCACCATTTATTGAAGAGGCTGTCCTTTCTCCACTGTACATCCCTGCCTTCTTTATCAAAGATAAGATGACCATAGGTGCATGGGTTTATCTCTGGGCTTTGTATCCTGTTCCATTGATCTATATTTCTGTTTTACCATTGCAACAAAAAGAATAAAATATCTAGGAATAAACCTACCTAAGGAGACAAAAGACCTGTATGCAGAAAATTATAAGACACTGATGAAAGAAATTAAAGATGATACAAATAGATGGAGAGATATACCATGTTCTTGGATTGGAAGAATCAACATTGTGAAAATGACTCTACTACCCAAAGCAATCTACAGATTCATTGCAATCCCTATCAAACTACCACTGGCATTTTTCACAGAACTAGAACAAAAAATTTCACAATTTGTATGGAAACACAAAAGACCCCGAATAGCCAAAGCAATCTTGAGAATGAAAAACGGAGCTGGAGGAATCAGGCTCCCTGACTTCTACAAAGACTATACTACAAAGCTACAGTAATCAAGACAGTATGGTACTGGCACAAAATCAGAAATATAGATCATTCACCTTTTTCATTAATGCATGATTATTTTCATTCAGTAAATGTTTACCTTGAGATACAAAGGTGAATGGGACAGGACTTAAGTTGGATGACAAAGGATGAATGGAAAGAACTACTTGGTATAATCAAATAAAGTTTACAATGTTAGTAATGTATGAGTTGATTCTTAAAGATGAGTAAAACTTTTCCAGATTACCAATGTAGAGAGAGTGTTCCAGGAAAGTAAAGCTGTACAGTAACATGAAAAATCATGTTTTCACCATAATCCCATTTTTCTTATTTATGACAGTGTTTTGACAAAGATTTTTATTCAATACCTTGTGATGCTTTGGACACAGACATACCCTATTAGCAAAGCTATCACTCACATCTCTCTACACTGAGGTAATGCTAACACTATTATGTCTTATAAGGATTTAACTGAGTTTAATCCATCTCAAAAAGATAGAATTTTTTAATGGTAATCATTCAAAATAATATATCCATTTTATTGCTACAGGCGGACTGGTGGCTTCCTGTAATGATAACAAAATAAAGCAAATCTAGGCTGTTGAGTACATGACATTAAAGGAGTTTGTTGACATTAAAGGAGTTTGTATTTAAACACTCATGGTCTGGCTTTACTTGTAGGAGTATTCTAGATATCAACAAAATAACACTCCTGGGTTCTATTATTTTACATATATCACAGGATAGAAAATCATGCATAATGAAAACTAATAGAATCCCATGTTAGAAATATATATATAATAAAATGAAACCCAAAGATAAAGATGAGGAGGGCACTGAAATCCATACTCATGAGCTAGGTATGGAGATAATATATAGAAATGCTTCTTACCTGTCCTATTGATTCATTTGGACAAAAATATTTCAAGACCAATTATTAGAAATAGTAGAGAATACCTTCTACATATATTGTGTAGATTCAGCATCAACTAAATATTACTGAAAAATTGGGTGACATGTTTTGAAACTTAGAAGAAAATGCTGCACATCCTGAATTAAAAATAGCTTAGTATTATTAATATATCTTTCAATACTCTCCATTATGGAAATAACTTTCACCTACTTTACTGTTAAAAACCAATACCTTATCATTCAATGACACATTTTTTTAAGTGATTTTATATGACTTAAATAAAGAAAAACAAGTTTCAATTTTGTGGAAGAAGAAAAATGTTTTTGGTCATGTTTATAGATCCGTTTTGTCGCGGAGTAAACACCTTTAAGTTACTCTCCTTCCTCTTTTACTTGCCAGTCTGCACATTCAAGTATGCTTGGAAAAATAACTTATTGAAAGAGTTTGCAAGAAACTTTTTCTTAAATTGATTATTAAAATTAAGAGATAGAGTGTCTTTATTGTTCGTTAAATGTTCCAGTCGATTCAACATGTCAGTCCCATTATTTCCTAACATACTACAGCTCTTCCACTTTTGTATCCTCTGCTTTTAAGTTATCTATTATTTTATACATCATCCAATTGATTCACCAGAGCAGTAAGGAAAATATCCATTCTACTAAAGCAACAACAACCATATTTCCCTCTTTTTCTGAGCATAGATTTAACTTACTTGCATAAAATGAGTCTAGGGATGCTATATTTTGTTTGGTTTATAATTTGAGCAGCCCACACTTTCCGGTTACTTAAATTTTTCAGGGATTGAGACTGATGATGGCAGATTCCTCGCCTCTCTTTTTCTGGTTCATTTATCTTCCTCAATGCAAGTAGGTTCTCTGTGCTGCACTCAGCAGACAATCCACGCAGATTGGCCTTCTCTAAGTAGAATATATTTGCTGAATATTTTTATCCTTTCACCATATTGTAAATGGTGGCTTTCCTGTTTGTAATAGTGATGCATTTTACTATGCAAATATTTATTGCTTTTTGATAAATCAGTTACTGTTTACATACTAAAAATGGCCAATAAGATTTTTTAAGTATCCACGTCTTTCTCTTTTCCCTTATATGTTTGAATTATCCTACAAGTCATTTGAAAGCTTTAATGTCTTACCCCAGATAAATGTTTTGGTAATTAAGTAAATCTTGTAAATGTCTGTCTTTCTCTCAGAGCCAGGCATGTAGTAGGACTGAACAATCTGTAATTTTAAATGAATAAATGTTAAGATCTTTTTATAAATTTGTTTATAACACATACCTTGAAAATCCCAGATTTAATATTCATGACTCTCAGCCTTTGGAAACAAATCTTAAAATATGTTGCAATTTGTATTTTTGCCAGAATACAAATATGTTACCTCTGCATTAGCATTTAGCTGTTAGCCAACAAATCTAATGATATCTCTATGAAATCCTACTTTTTTCCTTTTATTTTCATTTTCATTAAGTATCATGATACTTTTTTAAAAAGTCCTAAAAATTCATTTGTAAATGGCTTTATTAATATTTAAATTATATCTAATAAAAGATATCTAATACAGTCATTTTCTTATGTGTAATAATTATAGTGAGTTCTGTCAAGAATATCTTTTTTTTTTTAGCTGTGGCATGTTGATATGCTTAGTGTTAATGTTTGACACTTTCAAACAGTTCAGGAATACATGTGTACTCCCATAATACATGTATACATTTACATATATATGCATACATGAAAATATATCTATATATTTATAAATATGTGAATACACTAAGCAAATATGACAGGACATCAGCAAGTGAACTTATGTTGTGGTTGTGTTGGTGTTCCTATTAGCACTCTTTCAAACTTTCCATATATTTAAAATTTTTCATAACAGCAAAATCCAATGTTCTCTTACTTCTTTTGATCCATCACCACTGCCCATTATATTTTTATGTATCTCTCATCACTTTTCCTTTTGATTTTCTTTAGTGACTGCTTCAAAATTTATCCAGATTACCCAAGAAACCTGTCCTACTGTGATCTATCCTGTTTTAGAGGTACCTTCAATTTCATGGAGAATGTTGAGGTTTCACACATAATCTCCCACAACTTCCAGGAAAGAGCATGGCCTGCCTATATTTCTAGGGTCTCCTGTAATCATACCTTCTCTCATAAAGTTATGGTCCAAAACAAAAACAAAAACAAAAAACAGAAAACAAAACTATTTTTATTTATTTTCCTCTGCCCTCTTTCTACTTAGAATGCTTATTTCTATTTTCACCTTATTAAATGTCATACTAAGAAGTTTATGTTTGGTTACCTCTTCCAGAGTAGCTTCCCAGAGCTCAAAGTTTCAGATGTAAACAAATAACACATTATGAATTATTTCTGTTATATTAAATGTGTTGAGGTTTGTTTTATGACTGACAGTATGCTCTATCATGATAAATGTTCCATGGGTATAGATTTGTTTTTCAGTTCATGCTTTCAAGGTATTTTTACTTAAGGATATTCAATCTGACATGCCAGCCTATCTGGGCTTATCTGAGTAGCATTTCACTGTATAGAATACCAAAATTTATTTTCTTCACTAGTGGGCATTATAATTGTTTCCCACTGTTGTCTATTATGAATAAAGCTGCTATGAACAGTCATACACAAGTTTTTACATGTACGTATTTTTATATTTCTTGGGTAAACTATCTTTATAGGAAACTCCCAAAATGTTTTCCACAGTGATCTCACCATTTTACACTCCCACTTGAAATGTATAAGGTTTTGTTCATAGTCTCATCAACACTTAGTACTTCAGTCTTTTAAAACTTTGCCAGTTTAGTGAGTGTCTTGTGGTAACTCACTTTGGTTTTATTTGCATTATCCTGATGACTAGTAATGCTAACAGATTTTTGTTTGCTTTTCATATTTGATGTATCTTCCAGAATTGCTTTATCAATAATTTAAAGTATTTTATCTAAAATGTTAAGTTTTCTATACTACAAGGGCTCTTTATGGACTTTAATCATTCATATAATTAGAAATGGAATTTTATCGTAGATGTATAGCTCTCTGATTTTCTGCAGCTCAGTTTCATTATCCATGGAGATCATTTGTATTGAGAGAAACTTTTCCCTAGATTCTTCAATGTCCCTGCATGGTTCATATATTCTGAATAAAGGAAACTGATAAGTTACCGTAAAGAAAGAGAACATCTGTATCTTTACATCTGCAGGATTGTAAACACTTAGAAGACTTGTTTACATTATAGAAGTAAATGTGTGTTCTTCTTGTGTGTTCTTCTCTAGACAATAGGATGGGCAGATATGTCAGCAACCACTATAATCTTTGTCTCACAATTCAAAATTTCCTCTTCTGTATTCCAAACTGAGTGCACGTGTATGTGAAAGTCTGGCCCTTAGGTGCCCTGTGGGAAACGACGGTGTGGTGTACCAATGCAAGACACTACTCTGGCTGGTTTTGTTCTTTGGGTTTTGTTTTGTTTTTTATCTTTTCCTGTGATTAATAATAAATGGTTTGTGCTCTAATCCAGCGATGTTTCTCTCGGTGTATGTTACAAAACTGGCAGACTAACTTGTTAGCTTGTAAATAGGGTCAAATTTCAGACTCTTCACAGTTTCACACAAAACTTAAGGCAACAAAGATGGAATACTGTGAGAGACATCTGTAAAAGTAAAATCAAGGGCCACATGAGTCATTTAATAAGTGTTGCATAAGACAAGCTGAACACATGTGGTACCACCCAGTGTGGATTATCTTAATCAGAGTAATAGACAGAATGGCATATACTTGCAATGAGTTGGCAAGGGCCAGTCTATGTAAGACCAAGAAGTGCATATTTGGGAAGAAAATTCTCCTTGGGTTTCTCTGTGTTCCTGGATGCTCCACACATTCTGGGCAAAGGAAATTGACAAACTATAATAAAGTTAGAGGACATCTCTCCATTCACCCCCAGAACTATCTACTTGCCCTTCAAGTTTGTGAAAAACTCCCAACCCTCTCCAAAGAGAACTTGTTTATATTATAGAAGTAAAGATAAGGTTTTTCTCTATATATCTCCAGAAGGGAAAGGGACAGATATGCCAGAAGACCCTATATAAGCTCTGAATTTCTTAATTTGGGGGTCTCTCTTCTGTGCACAAACCTACTACATGTGCAGGTAAATCTCTGGTCCTTACTCTGTTACTCTGTGGGAAATTGGACTGTGGGGAAATAATGCAAAATTCTATGCTGTCTGCAGTTTTTGCTTTAAGGAACAAATGTCTGCTTTTTTGGCAGGAACATCAGACCTCTTTATGAAACAAGAGATCATATATTACTCAAAAAGTAGCTATATATGTGTTTATGTGGGTGCATGTATAAATATGTGTTTGTATGCATGTAATTATGAATGTTAATAGAATTCAGGCCAATCTCAAGGTAACTATCAGTATGTACCATTATATTTGGGTTTCTTGAAATTATATTCTAAAACTAAGCGTTAAAGCATGCCCAGGTAAATATGTTTCTACTCCTTGCAAATATTGTTTTTTAAAATTTTCACAGGAATGATATCACTGTATATCACTATAACATTTATCTAAAATTCATTTAGTCATTATTCCCCATTTGAAATTCAAATAAATTTGGCTACATTGATTATTATCATAGACTGGAAAAAGATACAGTAAAAATTGGAAATAATATTAAGAAATCTACAAAAAAACACAAATTGATAATTATTTCAGATTAAGCATAATTCTTTGATTATATTTTATTTAATAACTATACTATTTTCATACTTAAAACTTGTAGTTTTAGATTCTTTCTGATGTGCCATTAGCTGTACAGAATCTCTAAAATTCCTGTAAAAATCGAGTGCAGCATTATTTATTTTCTTGAACCAATCCTAATTATAATTAAGGCTTTAATATATTATTTGATATACAATTACTTTTTGCATCTTTCTCAATTATATTTCCTCTGTTCACTGCTCAAGGTTAACCTGATTATTGCAGAGACGTTTTTTGGTTTCCTTTTATTTGAAGTCATTAAAAATAAGGAAAATAATGATAAAGGTTATTGAGCTTCAAGAAACCATTTTGCTTAATGTACTAAAACCATATTATTTAAGATTTCTTAGCAAAATATTTTATACAATAAAATGATGTAATGACAAAACTGTTTAATAAGTTCAGAGATCTTCACGAATTCTCATTACATTTATCTACAAATACAATTATTGTCATATTAAAAAAATCAGCTGCCACAGCCAATTTTTCAAAAATAATTTAAATCCAGTTGCAGAAAACAGCTTAGCTGTTTCTTAAAAAGATGAACGTGCAACTACCACATGACACAGCCATTTCATTCTTGGGTGTTTATCCCAGAAAAATAAAAACTTAAGTTCACACAAATACCTGTACATGAATATTCAGAGCAGTCTTATTCATTAAAGGCAAAAAATAGAATCTGTCCTGTTGTCTTTCAACAAGTAAGTGGCTAAGCAAACTGTGGTACATCTAGACCATGGAATACTACTCAGTATTGAAGAGGTAACTAGTTACTGATATGTGCACCAACAAGGATGACTCTACAGAGATATACACTAAATGAAAAAATGTCCATTTTAAATGGTTACACACTGTATAACTTCGTTCCCATAAAATATTTGAAATTATAGAATAAATAGGGGCCTAAGAAATTAATTTGAGAGTTTTAGAGAAGGGTAATAATTTTTTTTAAGAATTTTCCAGACCTCTTAATGTTCATGTAAATCTGAAGTAGTATAGGTATAAAATTGACACAGTAAATAGTTCTGAGAGTAGTCGCAGCCAAAAAGGCCTCCATATTAATACCACAGTCATGATAATCACACCTATATTAAAGAGATTTATGTCTTAGTATATCTTTATTAATAATCACCGATATTTCCTAAAGTTAATTGTCATTTATTAAAAGAAATATAAATGTTTATCAATTCAATATTAGTATCAGCAAATATTCTCAATTATGATTTTGAATACAATAATTACATTCCTTTTCCACTTCTGTCCTTCTGATGATGAGGATTTTATGAGACCTTCCCTGAATGTTTCCAAAGGACAGGTGGGAAATATGTTGGTCCTTCTTGCTTACACAATTTTCTATTGAGTGTGAAATTAGCAGGAACATCCTAAACTATTATGCCTGATTATCAGTGGAACTTCATCACAAACAACCTTTAATGCCGATAGGAAATTACCAGTTTTAGAAAGTCCCAGAATAACTGTAGCTCTTCTAATTTAATTTTAACAGGGTCAGCTTTTTGGTCTCAAAAGTGTAATCATAATTTTAATTAAATTATTTCTGATTGGATAATATGTTTGAAGATTAAACAGACATGTTTTATTACTCATAAATCTTGATACAAACACAGTGAATTAAAAAGTTAGAACATCTCAAAAAAAGCTTTGAGCAAAAAATGTATTGCTCAGTGTTGACTATCAGATTAGATTTTCGGGTGGTCCACAGTGATACAATAGTCTTTGGAATTAGGGTTTATTAAGAGGGATTTGAGAATTAAAGATAGAAACAAATTATTTGCTATTTCTCCCATCAAGAGGTAGAGTATATTTCACTCCCCTTGAATCTGGGCTGGGCCTGTGATTCGCTTTGACTAACAGAATTTGGCAAAAGAGATATTGCTTAAGCTTTGAGGCTAGGCCTTAAGAAATCATCAGCTTCCACTTTTGAAAGCTTGGTGTCCCCCTTCCAAGCTAAGAGAAGCTCAGACTACATTGGGATATCACAGGGAGAACAAGGGTCTCTGGTCAACTTCCCTAGCTCATTTCCAAGCCAATGGCTAGCATCTCCTGCCAGCTGTGTGCAGAAGTCATCTTGAACATTCCAGCACATCTGAGCCTTAGGATGCATGCAGCCTCATTAGACATCACATGTAGCAGAAGAATTGCCCAACTGGGCCCAATTAACCTACAAAATTATTCATAAATAATAAATGGTTCTTTTTTTAGCCCTCTAAATTTTGGGGTGGATTTTTACGCAGGAACATAACAGATAACTCAGATAACTGAAACAGGAGAAAATAGATTTTCTAAATTCCAATAGCTCCTTTTGCATAATTAGAGACACACTTGATCAATTTGGATCATATAATTTCATAGTAGGCAAAAGGTAGGAAAAACCTAGAGTATGAAATAAGCAATGTATCCCCTCATAAAAAGCCAACATACCACCCCTTCTGGTGAGATGAGAGCAAAGGAAAAATGAAGTTAGGGAAAGATAAAGAAAAGAGCACGTTTTGAAACACCCAGGTAGGTTTAGCAGCTAGTGCTTCTTTTACCCTAACATCCTGCCTAAGGGCAACAGAATGACACTAAAGGAGAGAGATTTCTACTGAATATAGAACCTATGCTGTTGTGCCAGAAACTAACATGTGACCCCAGGGGGTATCAGAGAAGCTAAGAGGGGAGATGAATAAGCTTGGAATCATAATGGATGCCACAGAAAGTGGAACCTCATCATCAAGAACTCTGGCTGAAAGAACAGCAGGTACCAGTGCATATCTAAAAGTTGGATGGAACCTGTAATTATCACCAGCAGATTCAATTAAGACATAGCATAAAGTTCATAGAAGCAAGGATGACAAGATATGTTATGATCAGAAGGGCCCTGGAGAAAAAAATGTGAATAGGAATATTCCTTCCTCTCAAAATTATTATTATGAAGGTATATAAATATCTTTTATACACAAACTATATCAAGGGGAAAATTCTCTTAAAGACTCTACATTAGATTCTCTATTAGACTGAACTTACCTTAAAGAGATCCTATTGATTTGACAGAGATAGGGATGCTTATGATAAGTGTTGTCCACACCTGCTGTATATTTGATAATGCATAAGAAATTGAACCCAGAAAAATATATCTGTCCTACAGTATTGGATCTGTGTAACCACAGGTAGATCCTTGAGGATTTATGTGCCCCTACCCCAGCTTAATGTCAGAAAAGGCAGTGAGTTTCTAGCATCATCCTTTCTCATCTTGGGTTTGTTTGCTCCCAATGAACTGCACTGATGATTAAAAAAAAAAAAAAAAAAAAAAACCTAGGAAGACAACCACAACCTCTGTACATTCTATTGTTTATATAGTTTTTTTATACATCTTTGAACTGCTTGTCACCCAATTTATAATAAGTCAGAGCAAAACTAACTTAATCCAAGTGTGAATCATCATTCTCTCTAATCTTTGAAGGCAGATTTCTTTTTTTAAGTTTTGGCTGAATTGTACTTTTATTTGTCAGGATTAAATACTCCTTACAGCTGAATGAATTGGGAACTCTTTTAAAAATTAAAGAAGATGAAGAATGCTACATATTTTGCACGTCTGACTTGTTCTATGTGATCTTACATCCTTATAGTATAAGCATGAAAATAACTTACATTTTTACAAAATACTCTTAAATTTTGAAAACTGCATGAAATTTACATTATAATATAGATGATACAGGAGTGTAAAGCGTACACGTTTAAAGATCTCGAAGCTAAAGTTCACAACGTCGGAGTTCAATTTCAGCCTACTACATTCTAGAGTTGTGATCATGTTTTTTGTTTTGTTTTGTTTTCTGTAAATCGAGGTCAAAAATGCCTACATTGTCTCTCAATGGGTAATGGTGGCATTTGAATGAAATTAGTGATGAAAGCAGCTTTGGGAGAATTTTAGTGAGAGTAGAGAGCAAGAGATCCAGGCATCTGAATGTTGATGAAGCTGGGAGACGTGAAGAGGGATGGATGACAGTGAGAGATTGTAGAGAAATTCCTTAACAGTCAGACGTTGCAAGGTAAAATTGAGATTAAAGAAGGCATTAGTAGTTGAATCATGGAGGAGACAAGCAGAACCATGAGTAAACAAATTCCCAATTATGGCAGATTATTGACGAGGTATTGTAAAGGTAAATCTAGTTATCCAGGATGCCTTAAGTTTGCGTTGGAGAGACAGTTTTCTTCATCTCATTATCCCCCTGAAAAGCCTCAAAATAAATATCACTCAAGTTACAGAGCCTAAGTGTCTCTTACACACATCCTGAAAGAATCAAATTACAAAAATTTGGTATCTTCGGGGCACAAAATGTATAAATTATAAACAATTTGTCAAGTTACATTGCCTCTGATTCAAAACCTAGTTTTAAATTAAAATGTTTTGTTTTATACTTTGAATTATGGATTTAACTTCAAAAATGAATACTTAAAACTATAAAATGATTTATTAACAGAATTTCTGATTTGAATATGACCTTTCAGTCACCATATTTTACCTTCACAAAAGCAACAAGAGGAATGACAAAGGAAAAGAAAAAGTTCAGATTTCATTTGCAGTAGAACTAGAAGACAGAATCAAAGATTCCAATTTTTAGTAAAAGTTACTGAAAAGAGCTAAGATCGGGTAGAATCTAAGAAGAAGAAGGAGTAGAGAAAATGTGATAGAGTGTCAAAAGAGTCCAAAGGTAGGAATTTTAGAAAGGACTAGCAAAATGTACTTTATGAAGGTAAAAGACTGTCATGAAATGATTAAGAAGAACTTCCTGTTTTTGAAATAAGTTAAAAAGTCACATGAGCTTGAATTCTGTCAGAACTTCCCTAGGACATACTTGGTCAGAACAGAGGGTACAAGTTTATAAAAGAATGACCCAGACAGGGCACTCAGAAAAACCAATCTGGTTAAGTCTGTAATGTGGAAAAAAATATACCTATCAGTTATTGACACTGAAAGGCTGCTCTGGCTCTTTCTTTTTATAATTGTCTCAAACTGCCTTCAAATAGATACTCTGGAAAAATCTATTTTATTCACTAATTAATAACAAATAAATAAAATAAAATAAATTAGGACATATAGATACAATAGTACTGTAAGGAAATACAGAAAAGAATCATACCAAGAGAGCAGAAAGATACAGAAGAAAATTGTTGAAATATCACCACAAAATATTTGAATTTTGTTGAAATAGAAATACTATTTATTCAAAAAAGTTAATTATGTAATTTTCTCCATGAAGGAAGATCACAAAGTAGAACTACATAAATACAGAGAAGAATTAGTGAGACAAAAGGAGAATTGAAGTGAGAAAACTGATTTAAGTGGAAGTTGAAGGAAAAAAAAAATCCTCCAAGACCATCTCAAGAAGGACAAGGAAGAACACAACTATGGGAAGACCTTGAGAGACATGAAGATGTAAAAGAGAAGAGCAATCAAAACTAAGTGGAGAAAATGAAATTGTTAAATATGATTAGAGAGAAGTTTCACTTCAATCATCAGGGAACTAGTTTTGTTAAGGAGTAATCAAGTTCTTAAAAGAAAAAAAAGGGGCAGGGGGAAGCCAGACAGGAAGTAGCAGAAGACACAGATGAAGAAGAAGCTGAAGAAGGAGAAGAAGAAAAATAAGGAAAACAAAGGTAAGAAGGAAGAGGAGGCAGAGGAACAGCAGGAGAAGCAGAAGCAGAAGAATCACAAGAACCAGAAGAACCAAAAGAAGGAGCCAGACAACAGCAACAACAGCAACAACAACAACAACAACAGATAGCACACTAGCATTAAAAATATCACTACAGATTTTCATATCAAATGTCTGGCCCTCAGAGAAAAACAAGTAAATATGAAAAAAGAAATGACCAAACAAACTACAAAGTAGCATAAAACTAAAAAGCACAGAAGGTGCAAATATTGGGGTTACCAGACATGAGTATTAAATAACCATGATTCAAAGACTTGAAAAAAAAAATGTTAGAGAATACAAAGAAAAAACAGGAGATTATTTAAAGAGTAAAATGGATCTTTTAAAACAAATTTGAAATTATATGAATGGATTAACAAAAGTTAGAAAATAATTATAAGGAAATTCCTGATGTGGAATGTAGATTAGGGGGGAAAAAATCCAAACTGAAGCACACGGTGGCATTGAAATAGAAATAAAGATTATTAAATATTTATGAAACATGGTGAAAAATAGAAGAGTATAGGGAAGAAATAGGGAGAATAGAGAGAAGAAATGAGGGGAGAAACAAATAGCTAAGCATATCATGAGTGAAAATTTCCAATACTGGTAAAAACCATCTATCTGAAGACCCAAGAAAGTCTGTGAATTCCCCTGCCCCTAGTAAGGATAAATATATAGAAAATAATTCCTAGACACATGACAGGAAGTGGGTGACATAAAAAGACAATGAAAAAGTCTTATAGCAGTCAGAAAATCTGAAAGGAGAAAAGTTCAATAAAAGAAGACAAAAAAGATAGTTGACAGTTTAACAGAAACATTGTGTGTCAGTCAGTCTTTCCTTCAATTCTGGTATGTAAGCATTTAAAAATGTCCGTGGCTTACTGCAGCCTTTCTATATTTTTCTATTTCATGGACTTTGTAGGTCAGCTGTGGTTCAGCTGACCTCGGCACACCTTACCAGCTGGGCAAGTCTGAACTTCAGACTTCCATTCAGGTGACCTTGACTCCATGTCTCCATTCCAGATAACTGTCAGAAACAGCTACCTGGAGCATGCTCTTGTTATGGTAGGGCATAGGAGCACAACAGGCCAACCCAAATCATGCAAGCACATTTAAAGGTTTACTTTTAGTCTTATAAACTAACACTCGATTAGCCAAAACACAGCCAACATTAAGTAGATGGGAAAGTATATTCTGCCTACTCGGGGAGAATTATAAAGTCACATGACAAAGGTCATGGGAGTATAGTTCTCTGTATGGAGCAAATAATGTATAGAGAATAATTTTCCAAGCTACTTCATAATGAAAACTATTGAAGAATGAAATTATATCCTAAATATATTAAAAGAACATAGCTTCCAATTTACATTTGTATGTCTATAAAAAAAGAAAACTTTAAGAATATGATACCATGAACTTTTCTTGAAGAAATTACTCCAGACATAGATCAGGCAACTAGGTAATAACTAGGATACCATCCCCTCCCCCTGAAAATACTGATTTTGAATACTGTATATATTTAACTGACTATACTTAGGTATGACATAATGTAGGAATTAAAGTGACTAAGCAGATGTGAATATTTAAACCCTAAAAATGGAAAAAAAATGGGTGAAGAAAGAGGGAATAATTGTGGAACTATAAATTTTGTAGTGGTCCACTTAGTAATAACTGCATGTCAAAAATATTAATTAAAGTTGACAAATAAAGCAGTAGCACATACCATATAGAACAGTGAAAGCAAAGCAAGAAAAAATAGTATTGACAAAACAGGTGATGGAGGAAAATGTAAGGATCCTCGGTGATAATTTTAAATTTTGCCTAAATAAACAAAATGTTAAAGGTACCATACAACTTTGTAATCTAAAGATAACTGCAAGAACAAAACATTACTAAGTAGTAGGGAAAATAAAAACTATTCTGCAAAACAAAAGAAAAAGAAAAATTCACAGAGAGAAGGATTTAAAGAAAAAATAATAAAGGAGAAAAAATAGCATAATATGCAGGTTTCCCTTGACTTGTGATGGGGTTTCATCTGGATAGACCCAACAAAAGTTGACAATATCATAAATGGAAAATACATTTAATACACCTAACCACCTAACATCATAGCTTAGGCTAGCCTACCTTAAAGGAGATCAGAACACATATTAGCCTACAGTTGGGCAAAGTAATCTAACAGAAATCCTATTTTATAATAAAGTGTTTCATATCTCATGTAATTTATTGAATATTGTACTGAAAGTGAAAAACGGTTGGATGGGTACAGAATGCTTCTAAGTGTGTCAGGTGTTTACCCTCATGATTGCAAGGCTGCCTGGGAACTGTGGTGGCTGCCACTGCCCAACGTCACAGAAGAATAGTACTGCATATCACCAACCTGGGAAAGATCAAAATTCAAAATTTGAAGCAATTTCTACTGAATGTGAATTGCTTTTACAGAGTCATAAAGTCAGAAAATTTTAAGTCAAACCATTGTTAAGTTTGTAACCATCTGTGACATAATACACCCCAGTACAATCATATATGTGATATTGATAAACAAAAATGAGTTAATCTCATCTGAAAAAAAGAAAAGCAGTTTCAGTCATGTAGCAGAGTCAGCTAGCTCTTCTCCAAACAATGTTACCTTTCCTACAGACCTCGCAGGTGCGGCTGACACCTCACAGAGTAACCTCATAAGCCATATTCTTCAGACAATAAATGAATATAGATAATATATCCTCTTTATAAATGATGCTAAAACACTCATGAAAAGTGTCCAATTATTCCTATTTGTGAATAGCTTTATTTACTACATCATGGAAACTATATTTGGTGTCCAAAATAAAAAAGACAGTATCATCTAACACAGCTTCCTGAAAATAGGTTACTTAGAGGTCCATGAAATATATTGCAGCTGCTTCAGTAAACAGATGCACATGCTTAAAACTTTAACAAATGTAAAATCACAAAACAGCCATTTTAATTTCTTGAAAACAGGATAAAATGTTTTTATGTGCAAAATATAAAAGCTCCTTACTTGATCAGTGACTGAAGTGTAGAGTGAAAGCAGGATTTCCAAGTCTAAAAATTAATATACTTGGTATTCTATGGTCATATGCAAAGATTGAAATAATGCTATAATACTATATTACTAAGAAACCTAGACAGTAAAATAGATTCAATGCTACTAACACCTTGACTGCTTTCACACTATTAAGTCCCAAAGACAGATATACAGGGGTTTCAGAGAGATTACCATAAGGAATTGAAAGTTCTTGTCTCTGAAGGGAATGCAGATGAGGAAAGGTAGAGCTGAGAGGTTCTCTTTTCTCTTGTAAGTCTTTTAGAACTAAGGAATATGTACAAATATGTACAATGATAAAAATAAAAACTAACCTTGAATAATAACAAAAGTTTAAAATATTTTATTCTTAATAGTGCAGTCTTTGACACATACTTTGAATTAGCATACCAAATTCTCACTTCTTAGTTATGTGAACATAGGCCCATAATTTATTGTCTCTGTGGCTCAGTTATCTTAATTACACAATCACAATAATAACAGTGCCTATCTCAAAGGACCTCATGCTTGAGTTAATATATGTAACTGATTTAGGCTTTGCTCTGCATGTAATTAAGTTCTCAATAATTGTTAAAAATGTAATTGTTGATGTTGATAGTTATATATTAATGTTTTCCTCTTGTAGTTTCTAGGAAAAAGAAAAATAAAAGAAAATACCTTGAAAACTGCATTCAAATGTCACAGGCTTCTATAGGAACTTCCCTGATCTTCATATAAAAGTGATATTTCTAAAGGCAATTCATGTGTATCTGTATAACAATAGGCACAGTTAGACCAGTATTTTTAAGAGATATGTAATAAGAGGAAACTGCAGGATCATCAGGTCTTGTTCCTAGAGTAGGAATAACCAAGAGTGAAGTACATGTTCAGGTTGAAAAGAAATACTTTCATTTTACTTATTGTTTTGGTCCAACAAACTACAGAATGTAAAGTTTGAAAATATATTTTAGAAGATAGAATGAAAAATTGTGAAAGAAAATTGACACATTTTCCAGAAGTGTGTTAAATTGAGTTAGAGTTGTTTTAGTGCTACCCACATGCTCCTTGAAAATTGATACATCAGTTCTCTAAAGTTAATGTAAAAAGAGCTAAATCAGTACTGTATTTGTAAAAATTCTAGATTAAATTAATATAGGGCTAATTAAGCTACTATGCTATAAATGTTGTGGTTATATAGTAATCAAAATTGAAGTCATACAAAAAACTGCACTCATTTTTTTTTATTGGGGTATAGTTGTTTTACAATGTTGTGTTAGTTTCTACTGTACAGTGAAGTGGCGTTCACTGTGCTATACAGCAGGTTCTTATGCGCTCATTATTTGATTAGTAATATTTAGATAGTTTTTGCACAATCTTCGAAAGCAATAAAAATCCTTTTTACTTGGAAAGGAAATTTTAACTAAAGGTAGCAATATGAAAGTGAGCTAAAAGCAAGCGATGGGACATGACTTTAGAAAAGAAGAAGATTCACTTTAATTGCTATGGTGCCAAAAGGCTAATTATGTGCCATGAAATAATTAGCATAGCAAAAGTAGAATAAAGTATTAATATATATATTGTAATATTCTCTTAGAAATGACACAGCATATTGTCCAATGTTGGATGTTAGGGGACATGCAATTAACATTGGTTTAAGCTCAGTTGAAACTGTCTTATGAGAAAATTCCTGCTTTAGTCAACCTTTTTCTTGTTTTCTCACTGAAGTTAGTAAAGTAATAAGGTCTATTATTTTAGATTTCAGTATTTCTCTATATCTAGGTTATCTGTACTACATATTTATAGTAAGATTAAGAATTACCATGGTACAGCTCTAATTTCTAATAATGTCTTTATTTGTAAATATTTTTGTTACTTCCTGTGGTGATAATGGACCAAACTGATTGATTAAATCCTAATTAACTTCCAGAATAATCTACAAAAAGTCAGAACTATACCATATGTGATGAATGAAAGCTTACTTTTTTTTGTAAAAAATCTGATTAAAAATTTGACTCAAATATAGTTAGAAATGGATAAACTTAAAAGAAATTAAAAACATTGAATAACCTTAGAAATACCTTATAACTTAAGGTGACTGAACTCTTCCAATATATACCAAAAAGTAAACAGAAATTTCTAAACTTTCATCTTCATATGTAGACAAATTAGCCTTTAATAAAATATTTGTAGAAGATGGGACTAAGTCTTTTTATCAATAAATTTGAAAAAGAATGTAATTACAATTTATTGAATATACTACCAAGACCATAATAGCCATTGTAATGGTAATAATTATATAAAAAGAAATGTCAGTTTAGAGACCTCTAGGAAAAAGAGTCCATGAGCTCTATTACCAGGATATTCAATTCATCTATCTTTGTTCCTTCAACAACTGAAAATGTGAAGTGTTTCATTCTTACAATCTTAATCTTCCAGGCACTGCTTAGGAAACTTTCTTCATGTTTAGTATTTTTAAATTAAATACATATGTAGTTAGCTATCAAATTCAGTATTGTAAAAGTTCAAATACTATCATTTCTCTTATATTAACTCTGAATACTTAAACATTAAATTACTTTATATATGAAAAGACTATATATATAGATGTATATAATAAGTATATTTTTCTCTGAAGAAAGAACTCAATCTTGAGGTTAAGTTCATCTTTAAATGTCTGCATGGATTTAGTGTGATGATGTCTTCCAAAAACTTCCTAGAAGAGAAGAATCACAGGAATTATGAGTACATTATTCTGAAAATGAGCTAAGCCATCTAGAATAAAGCTAATTTCCTTATTTTTTGGAATATGATCAGTGTATTAGAATACATGGATGGATGTAACAGAATCGTAGAGTATTTAACAGGCTATATTTTCAAAAGATCTAACAACAGTGAAGGAAAAGATCTGATCATTGATAGTGTGTTACTACTATGAAAATTTAAATGACCTGGTCTAGGGTTTTTAATTGCTACACTTTTTATATGTGCTTATAAGCTCCAAGAGGGTTGTGGCTCCTTTCCTCAGGAATACAGACACTACTATTATGTTACAGACAGCTTGTTTTGAATAATTTAGCAATTTCCAAGATTGGTCAATTGCCAAATCATTAGCCCAAGTGCAAAACTTACTTCAGTAAAAGTGTTGTTAAAATACTGATTAGCATTTCAAATTCGTATTACTTTTTTTTAAACAAAGAGAAGATAAAATGGGTGTTTCAAGTAGAAATGCCTGAGTAATAAGAAAAGAAATCCAATTAAATATTTAGTCTGCATATCTGATTACATTTTCAAACTGCCCAAGGGATTATTCAGTAACTTTGCTGTTTCCTGGAAACTTTAAGTAATCTCTTGAAGTATAGAAACCACTATGGACTTTAATTAACTATGACCTGGACCTTAAGGTAGTAGTATATTCTTAATCCATTTATCCATTTGTTTTGAGCAACATCAGTGAGCATACCAAGACTTTGATTGTAGTTCAAGTAGAGTTCCATGAATTGAAAAAACAATGTGTTATAAAATGTTGATTTAATATTAATTACTCTTTCAAATGAAAATAGTAAAAATCAAAATTCAAAAATTCAAAATAAATTAAGCAAATTTTAAATTGGCTAACATAAGTAAGAAAACCATAAGTAGAACCAGTTTTCATATCTTGCCTCTAAAATTTTCTTTGTCTTGTCTGTATTTTCCCTTATTGCAAACCCACTTTCTCCACATGGCAATTTAGATGCTCTTGGACTGCTTCCCTTATGCACAACTTTGTTACTTCAGGGATGAGAAACCTCCACTAGCAACAAATAAAATAATCCAGGGAGAGGCAAATACTTGGATCAATTACTCTGACCATCATATTGGTTTAATATGTTCAGTTGTATGTTAATTACAGAAATGAATTTGGATCAAAGAACAGGGAGGGATATTATTGTTGTCACACCCACCCCAAAATAGCATAAGTGGAGATGTGCTGGAAAAAGAAAATAACCAATTACTGAGCGAGATAATCAAGTATCACAAGAGGAGATCCATTACTGTCTATTACTTTCTACTACACTTAAAGAATACTAGAGAAGGAAATACAATTTTATAGATTTCAATAAAGTTGGAACAGCACTTAGAGACAAAGGTGCTATTCTTTATCCACTCATACAACTGTTTCAGTCTAAACTGATGTGAGATGAAAAGATCTTTTTTTTGGACATAATAATACTAGAGCTATATAATAGAATTTTTGATTATTTTGTGATGTTGATATATGTGATTTCTTAGTAATATTAAACAACATGAAAAACATGAAAAACATGACATGAAAAACATGACAGCTATAGCAATAACAATAGTAAACTGCAATACCTTATTAGATTTAAAAGAAGATTTGAATATGTAAATGAGCTGGAAGTTCAAATCATCATTATTTTTCTTTCTTAAATGTATAAAGAGATCAAATATTATAAATATGTCATTTCTGCATCAAGAATAATACACTCAAAGGAGTATATTTTGAAACTAAGTTAATGGCTAAATAATACATCAGAAAAATTATAGAGAAGAATATTAGAAATTATTTTGAGAAATAAGGTGAAAAAATTACCTCTGCCAAAAACATTCTTAGTACTAACTCTCATGGAAAAATATATAGATTATTAAATGAAATAGAAACTAGAAATAAAAATAGCCACTACTGAATTTAATGGGGAAAATCAAAAAGTCTTCCTTCTTTCCTGTTACTGTAGACAAACTGACCTTGCTTTTAGCAGATGACACCCCCCACCTCTTATAAGTAGATCTCATTCTCTGTTATCTTTTTAAGAAATCACTTCAATAGTGTGTCCTGCAGCATCAACTTTTTCAATCAAGACATTGAGCAAGCATTCACAGTTGCCCATTTCTTACCCACTGCTTTGTCTTGACCAAATATTAGGTTACTCTCTGTCCTGCAGGCTTCTGAACTTTTCTTGCCTCCAGGCCTAAGCAAACATTAGGTTCTCAAAAGATTCATCTGATCACAGTGAGACACTTTTTCTGTCAGATGCCACTGGTCATTTCCCCATGTTTGTCCACTTCCCCTCCAAACATTCTGCTTACCTTGGCTGGCTGCCTCCTTTACCTTAGAAATCACTTTTCTGTTTGCATCAAATGCAAACAAAGGAAGAAAGGAATTTGAACAACCATCATAATAAATACCGTTGAAAAATTTGTAACTTCTTTGTAAAGCAATTTATAAATATACTCAAAGAAATGTAAATACTTTTTTCACATTTGAATACAATTTCTTCCACTAGGAATTTACTTTATGCATAATAGAGTAAATGCACATGACTTTTACCTTCCATTAGTCATAAAATGTGATTAGATATTTTACATGCAGTACCTACCACTAGGAGAGTTCTTCAAGTTTTGAATTTGTGTGATTTTTCAAGTAGGGAAAATTTCCCAAGGTCATGCAAGTAGTTAAGAACTGAGCCAGAATTTAAGCTTAGATTTGTCTAATTTCATTGCTTATTCTTTTCCTTCCTTTGTGACTGCACTATGCTTTATTTAAAAGATTGATTCAATAAATCAAATGGTATATTTTATTACAATGTCTTCTATAATATGAAAAATCAGAAAAGCCAAACATCTAATATTATGCAAATGACTTGATATATTTTTAAATATTAAAACTACAGCTAAAATTATTCCCTGTACATAATATAGAAACATTAAAACTGTTTATGCTAAGTAAAAGTAAAGGTGAAGATACTATTAGCTTCATCCTACACACTATACAAAGCATAAAATAGTTAAACAAATTTATAAGGGAGAAACTGCAGATAGTTGGTACTATGGAAAAATTTTAAACCAGTATTGTGAGGGAAGGGATTTATTTTTCAAGACTGATAATCTGGAAGTTGGCCTTTTGCAAAGCTCCGTGGAAACCAGCTAGAGCTGACTAATTAAAGTAATGAAACCTGGTAGAGGTTTGAGCTAGAGGATCAGCTCACCCCCCCCCACCATGTCATAGAAGACATAATCACAAATTTAGACTCTTTTTCTGGGATTATATTACAAGAGAGGCTAGGCCTTCCCCAGCCATGAATGCTGATCCTCAGTTCCTGCCACTGATATGACACATCACAGCAACAATGGCAAGATTTGGACCATTGCCCTCCAAAGTGCCATGGGAAGAGCTAGTTCTACCAACCCATGAAGGAAATGATGGAACAAAACAATCACCATCTATTGATCTTCCTGCTGCTTTTAGAATCTAGCCTTTGATGAAGCCAGAGGAGGCTCTGGTGGTCCCCTAGTCATGCATCTTAAAAGTTACTTAGTCCAAAAGTCAGGGTACCTGTCAGGAATCTGATAGCTACTTCTGCTAGATTTCTCTGCACTCCTTAAGATGTAGTGGGGAATGGGAAACACATACCCCTGCTAGTGATTATGTTCTAATGATTGACATACATATATATATATATATATATATATATATATATATATATATATAACACATGTTATTATTTTTACTTTAAATAAAAATTTCTTTTGAAAGCATTAGTGTTTGAATAACTATAACAGAGAGATGATAAACTGAGGATACTCATAATTGCCTTGCAAATATAACTAAAATTCTATTTCACTGTTTATATAAGTGTACAAAATAAGATTTGGATTATATATTACAGTTAAATTATGTTTTAGTCTCAACTTTTAAAGTGTAATTATTTTAGACAGAACTATTTTGGAAATGCTTGTTTATTAATATATTACAATTTGTGTGTTAAATTTTTAAAATTAGTTTAAATTTCATAAATTTCTCATGCTAAGCCCTGCTATTATTTAAATTCAGTAATAAAATAATTCTTGTAAAATATGCAGTCTGATAGAAAGAAATGCAGATGGCTGTGTTTGAAAAATCTGTGTCATTTAAGAAATGTCCCAGATTGACAGTAAAATGTGTTGCTAGAGTCATAACCAGAGTCAACTAACTTCACTGAGCAAACAGGAAAATGATGATAGTTATGCTGAGGACTGAGAAGAAACTTCACTATTTATTAACTTTTTTTTTTTTTTTGCATAGGGTATCAATGAGTGAGAGTATTGCGTGTGTATGAATGTGCATGTACACACATAAAAGCATGTATAGTTTGCCACAGTTGAAAGAAGAAACATTTATGACTCCTCACCTAATCATGAATGCTTGAACTTGTTCTTGCTTTTGCCCATGGGCATTTTCCCTAATTGTAAAAAAAGGTATTGCTTTTCATATATTTCATTTTAACCCATTCAAAATATAAGAATAACTCTTGGTGTAATGAAGATTAAATATTGTATGACTGTTATATGTCAGGAACTATGAAAGCCCCAAACATACGATGACTTCAAGGATCGATTATGGCATCAGTTGTTCCTCTAATATTTTTGATATTTGTCACTATTTTGAGTGAAGGATATTTGGACATAAAACTTAGAGGGTGAGTCCTTTTTCTATATAAACATGATGAGAATTTATGTTTGGGCAAAGATATAAAAACACCCTTGGGCAACAAAATTTGGGTATGAAAAATTATTTTGCTTCTAGCCATTATAGAGTTATCAAGACTACACTCTGTCTCACTATCATATACAACAACAATAGCAAAAACTGGACAAAATTGATGAAATAACTCTTTTCACACATTGTTAAAAGGCCATTTATGTTCTGAGATCAATGAAGGGAGTAATCAAACAAGATATATTCTACAGTCACCCTCTTTCTTGCTGGAAGACCTCTCCAAATTGCAGTACACAGATGGAGAACTGAGCGGAACTGAGAAGCTTTGCTCGGTAGATAACAAAAGTCAGAATTCAAAGAAGCTAAGGTGGCTGGAATATGCAGGCGGAGTACTGGACAGGAGAGAGCTACTTTGAGAAAGAGAGGATCACTTGAGTCTTTGGCTGAATATTAAACTGCATACATGCAAGGTGAGATTCTTGAAAGGCAGTAAAAAAAATCTACAATAGAAAAACAACTGCCAAGGAGTTGTAAGCTGAAGAATCAATTCCCAGATGCCACACAGGGCAGGACCAATTAAGTTCTGATCAGTCAGAATGGAGAGATTTTGTTAATACCTGAAAAGTTCAGTAGAGACCTGAAAAAGCTCACATTGAAACAGTGATGTTAATTAGCCTTAATATTAAGGCTATTCTATAGTGTCTGTAGAGTTTTCTACATATAAGATCATGTCATCTGCAAACAGAACTAGTTTCTCTTCTTTCTTTTTTGTATCCCTTTTATTTAATTACTAGAAATAATAAACAGATACAATAAAGTTGAAGAATACAAAGTCAACGTACAAAAATCAGTTGTGTTTGTATATACTAACACTGGAAATTAAGAGATAATCCCATTAACAATAGGATCAAAAAAGAATAAAATATTTAGAAATAAATTTACCCAAGAAGGTGAAAGACTTGTACAATGAAAACTACATAACACTGATGAAAGAAAACAGAAACACGTGGAAAGCTATCTCATGTTTATGTATTAAAAGACTTAGTATTGCTAAAATGTCCATACTATGCAAAGCAGTACACTTCGATGCAATCCCTATCAAAATCACAATGACATTTTTTTACAGAAATAGAGAAAAACAATCCTAAAATTCATAGGGGACAACAAAGGACCCTGGATAGCTGAAACAATATAAAGAGAAAAGAACAAGCTGGAGGCATCACACTCCCTGGTCTCAAAATATATTACAAAACTACAGTAATTGAAACAGTACTGGCATGAAGACAGACATATAGACCAATAAAACATAATAGCCCAAAAATAAACCCACACATATACACTCAACTGATCTTCAACAGGGGTTCCAAGGATACACAATGAGGAAAGGATAGTGTCTTCAACAAACAGTGTCAGGAAAATTGGACATCCACATACAAAAGAATGAAAGTAGACTCTTGCATCATACACAAAAATCAACTCAAAATTCATTAAATACTTAAACATAAGAGTTGAAACTACATATCCTGAAAAACAATAGGGGTGAAACTTCATGACATTGATCATAGCAATGATTTTTTTTATGTGACACCAAAAACAGGCAAAAACAACAAATTAGAAAAGTGGGACTATGTTTTTTTTTTTAAAAAAAAAGATTGTTCACAGCAAAGGAAACAATCCTCAGAGTGAAAAGGCATCTGACAAAATGGGAGAAACCATGTATGTGATAGGGGGTTAGTAGCCAATGTATATAAGGAACTCCTACAACTCAATAATAATGACAGAAGATCCAATTAAAAGTAGGCAAAGCATCTGAATAGACATTTCTCCCAAGAAGACATAGAAATGACCCAAAGGTATGTGAAAAGGTGTTCAGCATCACTAATTATTAAGGAAATGCTAATCAAAAACAATGAGATATCATATTACACCTGTTAGAATGGCTATTATTATTATTTAAGCATTGACAAGGATGTGGAGAAATTGGAACCCCTATATTCTATTGGAGGGAATTCAAAATGTTATTGATTCACTGTTAATATTGATTGTGATGGATTTACTTCGGCCATTTTAATTTTTGGTTTTTACGTGTCATGTCTTTTTTGTTCCTCTATTCTTCCTTTACTTCTTTATTTTTTTCTTTAAGAGAATAATTACCAGTGTAACATTTTAATTCCTAGAATTATATTTTCACTATATTTGTTTGAATCTTTTTCTTGGTGGTTGATCTTTGGCTTAAAATATACTTCCTAATTTATCAGATTCTATTTCAGACATATATGCATATATATATATATATATATATATATATATATTTATACATACTTATATCCAGTAAAATGTAGAAATGTTATTCCTATATAGCTCTATCCCTTCTGCCCCCTTTTATTATAGTAATATTATTATGAATGTTACTTCTAAATTTGTTGCAAGCACAAAACCATATTGTTATAATTATTACTTTATATAATTTTATGCCATTAAAGCTGCTCAAATTAGAAAAGAAGATTTATTGTATTGACTTTCTTATTTACTCTCCCTGTTTTTCTTAATTTCTTCCTGTGTGGTTGACTCACCATCTGTTGTCATTGCCATACTCCATCTTTGTTCAAATCCACCTTCTTTGTTCTTTGTTATTGTTTGACAACAACAACTGACAACAGTAGACAGCATGTATATGTTAGAGGCCCAACAATATAATGATTTACATATTGTTTTATACAATTGCTTTTTAACACACTAAGAAAGAAATACACATTTATACTGTCTTATAATTACATAATTGCCTTTACCAGTGCTTTGCTGCTTTTTTTTCTTTCATATGGAACTGATTTAAAATCTTATATTACTTTATTCTGAAGAATGTTATTTAGTATTTTTTCTGAGTCAGAGCAGCTGGCAACAAATTCTGATGTCTTTATTTTGCCTTTATTTTTGAAATATAGATTTTCTGGATATAAGATTTTTGGTTGACTGTTTTTGACACTTTGTATGTGTCAACTCACAACCTTCTAACCTCCATTCTTTCTAATGAAAGTCAGTTGTTAATTTTATTGGGTTCCCTTATATGTGATCAGTCATATTTTTACTTTATAAGATTTTCTCTTTACCTTTCTCTTTCAATATATTTTTTTTTCTGTGATACATCTGGATATGGATCTCTTTGCCTTACTAGAGGAATCATTGACCTGAGTGTTAAATTAATATTTTTCATCAGTTTTACAAAGTTTTCAGCCATTATGTTTTTGAATATTTTTTAGTTCCTTTCACTTTCTTCTTTCCTCCTGGAACTCTAATTACACTTATGTTAGTGTTCTTAATGAAGTCTCACATTTCTGTAAGGCTCTGTTTATTTTTCTTGATTTTTTTTTCTCTTTGTTCTTAGGTTCATAATTTCTACTGATCTGTTTTCAAGTTTGCTGATTCTTCTACTAGCTCAGTTCTACTGTTTGGCATCTTTAATATACTTTTTATTTTTTAATTTTTTGTATTTTTCCATTCCAGAGGTTCAGTATGATTTCTTTTTATAATTTCTGTGTCTTTATTAATATACTTTATTTGATTACACATTGTCATTTTACTTCTTTAAATATGGCTCATTTTATTTTTTTAAACTTAATTATATATTTGAGGTATTTATTCATCTGCTAAGTTTGACATATAGGCTCTCTCAGTGGCAGTTATTATTGCCTGCTTTTTTCCTCACATTTTCCACATTGGCTTCATTTGTCATAAAATTTTGTTGATAATCAGCCTTTCTAAATACTATTTTGTAATAACTTTGGACTATTGTTGTTGCTGATTATTTGTGTGTTTGTGGTGTTTTTGTTTTTGTTTTGTTTTTCAGATTCTAGGCTGGACTATTCCAGTGAATCCTCCAGAATATCCAGCCTTGATGTCTTTCCTTGGAGGGTACAGCCTTGGGCATGCACACAGTTCTCCTGGGATGACAGTGGTTTTAGCACAATTCTTTTTGACTGTCTCTCGTCTCTCTGTTAGGACGTCTGCTCTGTTGTTGCTGTTACTCCCAGCCTTAACTAATTTCTAGCTGATTGCTGTATTGTTTTCAACAGTGCCCTGAGTCATAAATAACTGCACACTCTGGTCCAATTAAATTCAGGCCTCTTTGCAGGGGTAAACTTTAGGTCTATTCTTTTTCTGACCCCAGGAGGGCTCTTCTTAGATGTCTCCTTCTGGTTCTTATACGTGTGTCTCTCCCTGAGCAAAACTTCTCATTGCAAGTAGAGAATGAGAACACTTGGCTCATTTCTCTTAGATTAGTGCTCCTGCTTTATAAGAAGAGGACTGGAAGGTAACAGTAGCCTCTGATCTTTTTGACTTTTTCATACTGGCATGAGACTTCACGTTACAACTGAGATGGTGATAGGGCAATTGTCCCTCCTTTCTTATTGGCCTACAATGTCTGGGGTAGACCTTCCACTTGAAAAGTGGGGACTGGGTGGAGGAATTGAGCCATAGAACTCTTGGCTAGTCTTGCCTGGAATAGAGGTTCTGAAATTCAAAGCTAGAGGGAGATGAGAAATGTTAGTACCTGTCTCTCTCAGGGAGATAGTGTAGCCCTAGACTGAGAGAGTGAGGCCTTTGTTCTTGCCTGCATTAACCCAGAGCAGAGGTTTTTCATGCTGAGCTGTGGAGGAAAGGAACATATCTTGGCTCAAAGGATATAGACAGTGGCTGAGCTCATCCGGATTTAGTGTATTTTCCTGAATAAGTATTTCTTCATTTGCTGTATGGCCATAGGACAATTTTCAGAGACTTTAATTTGTTTTTATTATATTCACATGTTTCTATGGTTTTTTCTCTGGGGAGAGATTCCATGCAGCCTTTCATGTCAGCATTCCAGCAGTCATCCTCCAAGATAAAATATTTTTAAGTTGTCAATACCATCCACCCCAAAGCAGAATTTTTTTGTGGAGACTGAAAAACTGCTTCTAAAATTTATATGTAAAATCTTAATAGAAACAACTAGTGTAGAAAAAAATTTTAGAAAAAAAAGGAATAATTACATTACTGAATTTAAAGACTTGCCATGAAGTTCCAGTACTCAAGACAGTGTGTTTTGGGCATAGGCATAGATATAAATCAATGGGAGTAGATAAAGGATCCAGAAATAGACCCACAATATATGGTCAACTGATAATTCACAGACATGCCAATATAAGTGTTTTGAACAAAATCACCAAATCAAATTAATATCCATATGGAAGAAATGAGTGTCAGTTGTTATCTCATGTAATATACAAAAATTAATTTGAAATTGTTCATAGCTCTAAATGTAAAGGCTAAAATTCTATACCTTCTAGAATACTACATAGGAGAAACTTTTAGGTTCCTTGATATAGGCAAACATCCATGACAGGTCACACACACACATGTGTGCACATGCACACGCTCACACACATACATACACAAAAGATAATATAAATGCACGTTAGGTATTTGGTATATTGGCTCCTTATAATTGAGTTGTAAGGATTCTTTATATATTCTGGAATCAAGCATCTTTTTCAGCTATATGTATTATCAATATTTTCTCACACTCTGTGTGGTAAATTATTCAAAATATTACATGTATTTTCTCAAAATTAAAAATCTATTATTCAAAAAGTGCTCTTAAAAGTACTTGTATCCAGAATATATTGAGAATCCTTAAACTCAGGACAAAAGAAAATACCAAAATAGGCACTCTACATCTTGAATTAGATGTTTATAATTAATAGTAACCCCAAACTGGGAAAAGTGAAATCAAATGTCCATCAATTAATGAAGAAACACATTTTCATATATTTATAATGTGATGTAATACTAAGCAATAAAAAAAAAACTATAGATACATTCAATAATATGGATGAATCTCAACAGCATTATGCTGAATCAAAGAATCCTAATATAAAGTAGCACATACTGCTTTATTCAATTTATATGAAGTTTTAGAATAGTCAAAATTATTCTACAGTGACAGAGAATAGATCTGTGGTTGCCTGGGACTGAAGCTATGAGAAATTGCAAAAAATAACTTTGTGGTGATGAAAATATTCTGTATCTTCATTGTTCTGATGATTAAATGTTTATCAAATGCATTTGTCAAAACACATGGAACTCTACAGTTAAAATGAGTGCATTTTGTGTTATGTAAATTATATCTCAATGATGATGAATTTACAAGGTAAAATAAACAAAAAAGTGAAAATAAAAAATGATGCTTATAGAATCAGTGAGAAAACAGCAGTTATTGAATAACTAACCATGTCAACATCTGATCATTATGATTAGAAATCATAGTGATATACTTTAGTAAAAGTAAAGGATCATATAATTCAGTTTGAGGGATTGGATATGCAAATAGAAATGGAAATGTTTAAGAAAACTTACAAACACACTAAAAAAATTAAATACTAAACTTGTATCAAGTAAAGAATCATGTTATTGATGTGTTAAGACATTTTAGATTTTTCTTCTCCCTTTCTTCAAATATATAACCTCAGAATGGATAATTACAATGAACTCTGTAATTTCAATGTCTTTAAAAATGCTAAAAACTGAAATAAAAAGTCAGTCTAAAAAACTTTCAAGAGATAAAGTTATTCACATTTTTATATAATTCAAAACCTTAAAATATATGTTAATTCTAGTAAGCAAACTGACTTAAATCATTATTTCAATATATATATGTCAAGGTATATCAAACTATCATGATGAAAAACATGTACCTCTTCTGAAAGGTAAATCAAAATGATTAGTTTATATTTCAAACAATATTGTTCCAGTAATTACATTTATAAGTTCTAAGAATGCAGTTTTTGTTTTTAGTTTGGATGATTCCTAGAATTTGAAGACCAAAGGAGGAGTTTGTCACTGTATTTTGAAAATCAAATTAAATGTTTTAAGAATGAAAAGTTATTTTGCACTGAAGGGGCTAAGAAAGAAAATACATTATCCCAATCAAGTGAGATGAATTTTGAAACTGAATCACAATTGCTATCGTTTATAATAACAATGTTCTTTCTATTTTTGAAACTCATTATTTTAAAGCTTCTGGTAGTTTATCCAACCAAATATCCCAATTTTTTAAAGAAAGATATGATAAAACATATAATGATTTCTTAAAAAAAATAGTAAAAAGCATAAGGTACCTTGGCTCTTGCATTCAAAATAACAAATGCTTTCTTAAAAAGTATATTTTAAAGATAGTTAGGCCTTGGGCATAATGAAAAGGAAACACTAACTTCAAGAGGATTCTTTCAGCAATCTTCACAGCTGTCTTCCCAACACTGAATGCATAAATATCATTCTGACACTATGGCATACATATAACAGCATTAACATACTGCTTTCTGACTAGCAATATTATTCATGATCTTCTGCAATTAGTTGTGCTTAAAATGAAGACAGCTGTTAAAGTGGAATCTTTTATTATACACATATATTATTAAATTTGCTTCAAAATGGCAATAAAACTGTTAGTGATTTCCAAAGTAGAAGAGCTCCTTAAGAAAACAAACAAATACAAAAAACAAGTATTTACTGAGCACTTTCTCTTAGCCAGGCATTTTGCAAAGTATATTATTATAAATTACCTCTAATCCTCATAACAATAATTAAAGTTGTTATCTTTTGCATTTTTAGAGAGGAGAATACTGAAGTGTTAAAATGACTTTTATCATTCTCTTAGAAAAGAAAGAAAAAAATAAGTTTAAAATTTTAAGTTGAGTATTGATAAATAAGAAATTAATGTGTCTACTGGGTAAGTGAAGAGAAAATTAATCATTTTTGTCAAGTGTCTATTAAGTCAGGATTAGAAGAATATAATAAACTGAGAAGTGAAGACAGCAAACGTGACCGAGAAAATTAAGAGTGACACATTGGAAGACAGAGCTAGATAATAAATGGTGGTGTAAGCAAATAGCCTTGCAGAATAAAATGCTGCCCTTTATGTTAAAAGTATATGAGAGAAATAGAAAATAGGAGTGAAATTATTTATGTTTAAATCATTAGGAATTGGATTACAAGAAAATAGAATTTCAAATATGGAGATTAATACCAAAATTAGATACTGGATTTAATATTAGTGTATTTTAGAGATCAGATTTTTGATATAGCTTGAAAACTTTGGCCGCTATGTCCATTACTTATAACCTACTTAATAAAATTGACAGATATTTGGGAAATAGTCCATATTACTATCAGTAAAATAAAATGTTTTAAAACTGTTTTAGAAATAACTAAAAAACATTCCTAATGTTGACTTCTGAACACTTCATAAGGCTAAAATTGTGATACAAATGTGGTTACTACAAATTCAGATACATTCAATTACACATTCAGAGTCATTTGATTCTGCTAATAGTCATTGTATTACTATCATTCCTCTTGTTCCTTAACTCAGCAGGGAAGAGTATGGGTTTTCTATGTGAATTATGAAAATTCCTAGAATATCATGATCCACATTCCTGCCCTGGAGTAGGGTATGCCAGTTATTATGTCATTTGCTCTTTCAAATTCAAGCAGCATTACATTTAAACTATCATTAAAATGTGAGATTTGAAGGAGACTATTCAAATGTAAGGGCCAAATTTGTATTTTATTTATATAAATTTTTATTTATATAAATATTATATAATTTACTTATATAAATATTAAATTTATCATTTATTCTGGCATGGCACAACATAGATAGTAATAATTTTTTCCTAGATTTTAATGACTTCATGTAGATCCATGGGAAATAATAGTATTGAAGCCAAATCTGGCCTCTATACCCTGACACCAGATTAAACCTCAGAGACAAGAGTTTTGGGTGAAGTAGAAAAGAATTGCTTTGTTAGGCAGAGGAAGGCCACAGCAGGCTAATTCCCTCGAAACTGTGCGTAAGGACCTGGAGCGGGTAGTGAGTTTTATAACAATGGTTCAGAAAGGGTGTGATCAGCTCATGGACATTCTTCTGACTGGCTGTTTGTGAGTTAAGTGGGAGTCAGCATCATAAACCTTCTGGTTCCAACTGGTCTGGGGTCTAGTGCTTGTGAGCAGCATACCATTAAATTCTCCCACCTGGTGGGGGTTTTAGTATCTGGAAAACAGCTCAAAGATGTTGTTATGTATATTTCTTGAGGGGAAACCAGGGCCCTGCCCCAAGGCTGCACTATTGTTTCTTTTGACCTTTCCTCCCTTATCTCCACATTCCCCTCCCTTCCCTAGTTAACATCTGTTTGATCCTGACCCTTGGAACTCAGGGAACGTCATGGAGGCTGAATGAAGCCTATTTCCTGTAATCAAGAAGTGGGGGACACAGAAAGTGTTTTGTGCCCAGGGGCCCCACGGTTTCTGCTTGGTGTCAGTATCATATGTTGAACAATGTTTAAAGTTGGCAAGCATTTGTCATCAAAGTATTAGCCTTGACATACCCTTCATCTATATTTGTACTGCAACCCATAGAATTCTAGGTGCAAGGATGATTATTTTCATTATTCTTTCCAACTGCTTTTTTTTTTTTTTTTTTTTTTTTTGGCCAGTAGTAATGTTTAATAGCTTTTTGGTGAAAACTACAGTAACATTAAATTCACTTCAGTGAACATTGAGTAATTACCAAGAGTAAGACACACTAGGCTTAAAGAAAAATTAACAGACAAAGAATATGTCATAGTAGAACACAAATCTTTAATTAGTTGATTGATACAGAGATGAGTAAGGGAGAATACTTAGTTAAGGGAAAAGACAATGAGATATTAGCTCCTAAAGAACTGAGTTAGCATAGTGAGAAGTGCTTCTTCACCGGTATCCCTGCCACCTACACAACCCCTGCCACCTGAGCTCCAAGATGACCTTTCTGGCCCAACCATTCCTAGACATCACCAAGACTACCTTGCTCCAGTTCCAAGCTAATGTCAATTCTCATTTAGACATCTCAAATAATGCCCTTATATTATCTACCTCACCATTAGTCTTCCCCTCTCCAATACAGTCTCTAGATAGCCAGGAGAGTTATCCTTCTCTTCATCTAGATTAGAACACACACATCCACACTATCTGATATGCAGCCTCAGCTTTTCAGGCAAGTCTTTCCTGGGTCAATTTCCCCTAAAATAGGTTTCATTGCATTATGAGTTTCACTGACATGGAACTTGTTTACATTTGTCTTTGATTAGTATTAGTCTCCTCCACTAGACTATAATCTCAGTAATGACAAGGGCTATTTTTAGGTTCAACTCTGTGCAACAAGTAGACCTCAACCTGATTTCCATGCTCATTGAGGTTATTGGCAAGAGATGGAGTAATTAGACCAAGGCTTCATACTTGGTTAGCTCTCAGTAAATACATACAAAAATAAATGGAAAAAATGAATATCCATTAAATATCCCAAGACTAAAATATGGTCTCATTTATACAGGAGTCTAGGCTGAACATTTTAACTCCCACAAAAGGAAATCCATGGGGAAAAAAAGGAGTTAAAAGCCATCAACTTTCATAAATGGTCTGAGATATGGGGGCAAGTCCTACTAAAATTTCCAGTAGCCACAATATGAGGAAGCAAACAAATTACCTGTTGACAAATACCAGTAAATGCCCAATTTGTTGAAAACACTACTTATTACAGAGTAGTATAGAGAAAAAGGTGCTTTTGGTGACCAAGAAATGATATGGCTGTGGAAGAAATAGAAGCAAAAATATCAAGGGAAGAAAGTGCTGATATACTTCAACAGCATTGCCTATGTCAAGATAAAACCATGCAACTCATATTGGGACTTGAACCCACATTCTTTTAACTGAGATCACACACCTGGTCTCAGGACTTAATGAAGCTCAGGTTCTTGATGCCTCATCAGAGAAAGAACTCAGTGAGAGACAAAGTGATGGGTAAGAAGTGGATTTATTTAGAGAGAAACACACTCCACAGACAGAGTGTGGTCCATCTCAGAAGGCAAGAGAGCCACCAGGGTTTGGGGTTGTCAGTTTTTATAGGGGTGGGTAATTTCGTAGGCTAATGAGTGGGAGGAGTATTCTAGCTATTTGGGGGAATAGGTGGGGATTTCCAAGAATTGGGCCACCGCCAATTTGTTGACATTTTATGGTCAGCCTTGGAACTGTCATGGCACCTGTGAGTGTATCATCTAGCATGCTGATGTGTTACAGTGAGGGTATACTGAGGCTCAACGTCTAGTGGAAGTCTCATCTGCCATCTTGGACTTAGTAGGTTCTAAATATTTATGTCATGTCCTATGGCTATGTCATTCTTTTAAAGGTTGTGCCCTGCCCCCTGCCCTCCTGTTTCAAAACCATTACTTAATTTTATGACAATAAGAGTGCTTGGCTGCAATGAAGTACTCTTTGTAAATCCCATTCTTACATCTATAAATGACCAGCAATAACCAGCATTTATCAGGATGACAGCACTGAGCAATTCCTCTAGAAAGAGCTAAGGGAGGAAAAGTTGAACTTGAATCAAGTAGCATATGTGTATGGAGGTAATAGTGGAAGAATGGGTTATTCACATCTTCTCAGCTGCATTTCTTCCAGTCAGTGGTTTCAAACAGCAGGGCAGGGGCACAACCATTAAAAGAAGGTATTTTATCTCCTTATGGAGATAAAATTTAGGAGATATTCTAAGGATGATGATGGAAGTTAGGAAGTGAGATGCACTGAGGTTAAAGTCAACTGTGTGGGAAAATGAGATGTTGACATAAGATATAGTAATAAAATAGTCATAGGACTCAACCATACACAGAACTCAAATAATTAGGTTGAAAGAAGAAAACAGGCAGGTAGGGTCTGAGAGGTTCATTAGCCAAATAACAGAGAGATAGAGGGAAAAAGAGAGAAAGGGAAAGAGGAAAATTATTTGCTGGAAGTAGAATTATTTCTGGAAGGAATACTATACAGAGTTCAAAAAGGTTAGAACAGAAGAAAGCTCATTGGATTTCTCAACTAAAAAACTGGGAAGCAATTTCTACCATGTATTTAAATAGAAGCTTTCTGGATCAATTTTATTTTCCATCTCAAGAATAGAAGTTTTCTGGATCAGTTTTATTTTCCATCTCACGAAAATGGCTGTCATAGTAAATACACTAGACATTTGGGGGATAATGAAAAGTAATACAGACGTGGAAGATGAGCACAAAGTGGCTTATTCTTCATGTATGTATTGGACAGACGCTTGATGGCTTTTGATTTTATGTTCTCATGACAGAAATGTGTTTAATCAGAGAAGAGTTATCCTATCCAGTATCCACAAGCATATGATGTAAGCAAATGTGGAATTGGACTAATAGAAACATACTTTGAATGTTTTGCTGAACTAGCAACAGCTGTCTTAGAGTAATGGTTCAAGGAGTTGCAGGCCTTGGTCATCAGCATTTATAGTGTTGTTCCCTGAAACAATAATATTTTCAAGCATAATTTTGGCAGGGACACCCTTACAATTTTATTGTAAATCTTTTTTTAAATTAATTAATTTACTTATTTTTGGATGCGTTGGGTCTTTGTTGCTGTGCGCAGGTTTTCTCTAGTTGTGGAGAGCAGGGCTACTCCTTGTTGTGGTGCATGGGCTTCTCATTGCAGTGGCTTCTCTTGTTGTGGAGCACAGGCTCTAAGCGTGCAGCCTTCAGTAGTTGTGGTATGTGTGCTCAGTAGTTATGGCTTGCAGGCTCTAGAGCACAGGCTCAGTAGTTGTGGCACATGGGCTTAGTTGCTCCATGACATGTGGGATCTTCCCGGACCAGGGATCGAACCCATGTCCCCTGCATTGGCAGGCAGATTCTTAACCACTGTGCCACCAGGGAAACCCACCCTTACAATTGTAAAAAACTCACTGGTTTTAAAATACAACAATTAACTAATAATTTCATCCTGTATGCCTCAGCTTTTTGAATTCCTAATATAAACTGCTTTAAAGGAGAATTGCTTCATTTTGGGCATATGATGTTCACCTTACTTTAACAAAGATTTGTACTGTTGAACCATATTCAATGTGATCAAGAATTGTAAGGAAAAATATATGACTATTTTATGCTGAGGCTCATCAGCTTTCCCTTTAATCCAGAAAACTAGATAAGAGTTCTTAATTTACTAACTGAGAGGATTATAAATTTGTTCAAGGGGGACACTTGGAATGAAGAAGGAAAAGGCAAAAGGCGAAGGTTTAAACAGATGTGAAAATGTTAAAAGTTCAGTGCTCTACAGTGCAAAGTAATACAAATATTGAAAGTGGACAGAAAAAATTAGGAGCGTATAATGTCCTGGAAAAGAATGGCATAATGCTTCCTGTTCTCTAGGGACCTAATTATGTGCTCTTCTGTATGGTATGCCTTAAATGTTGACAGGCAGGCTGTTTGTATTTGGTTCTTAATTAAAGACTCTCCTCTCACACCCCTAAAAATATTTATCAAAGACGCCTTTCTACTCTAACAAGCATACTGTGAAGCCACATGTTGGGAGGCAAAAAAATTGAAAAATAAAGAAAATAGAGTTTAAATATCTTCACAGACTAGAAAAGAGAAACTTTCTGTAATTTTCAAGGAAAAAAGTCTTTGTGTTTATCTCTCTAGGTTTCCAGTCATTTTTTTTTATATTTCCCATATTGCACATAAAGATCAATCATGTATTTCTAAACTCCCCAAATTGCATCTATGGTGGTAACTTTTATCAGAAATTGTAATCTTGGGATAAGCCTTATGAAAACAAATTTCACTCTTCAGTTTCTTTGATGAATGCTTTTAATTCAATTTTCATGTAGAAATTCCTGAATATTTTAAACTTATGTGGCACATGGAAATAAACAGGAAATGGACAATTTTCTAATTGTTACCTAGTTCATTCTAGTAATAGTATCATGTCTTGGGAGTGTTTTATCAAAGAAAAGGAGTACCACTAATAACCCATGGAATGTTATGTAATGTCTTGAATCCATGAGGGATTAAATGGTGAGGAGTAGGAATATCAGCAACAGAAATAATTTCAGGAGTATATTTGAGCCTCAGACAAGTTGTTACTTTATGTCAATAACTTTGCTATAGACATTTTAAGGCACATCACTTAACTCTCGTGTAAGCAACAATTAATATATTTATACCCTCATTTTATATAGGCCAGAATTTGAACAGTCTGTCAGACTGTAAAGTAGCATTCTTAAAAATTTCACTTCTTAAGTGTTTAGAGCTAGCCGTTAGTGGAGAAAGCTCTGTCACAAAAACATGGTTAAGCAGCACAATCCTTCTTCTTGGCTCCTTCTAACTATATTAAGCATTATTTGATTGGTTTAGAAGAGATCTGATTGTTTTTTATTGCTGCTATTGATTCAACCATACCAGTCTAACTAGGATATGATTTTTAGCAAAATTTTTTTTAGCTCTGTGTATTTTTTGTATTCTACTTTCCTTTGTATCTTTCTTTTTTAGTGTTTAATTACTTAATTGCTCATAAAAATTTGCATCACTCCAAATCATCTGTTTGCCTATTTGAGCACATTTGTGCAGGATTATTTTGTTTTTTTGAATCACAAAATATTTTAAATTATAAAATACAATGATATTTAAGAGCTGTAAAACATTAATGGTTTCCCCAGAGATGGGCTAAAATATTGATAAGGATTCTCAAAATATAGATCTTTCTGAACTAGACAATAGAAGAATATATTTATAGATTTTCTTGTGTGCAGGAAGGCATGTTACAGCCATATATCCCCCACTGTCAAAGCCTACATTTCAGGTGATTGAAGAATTTTCACTAAATTATTCCATGTTCTAAAGAAAAGACAAAACAGATCTATGCACCTGTGGAAGAGTTAAATCATTTCAACTAGCAAAGATCTCTGCTCTTCACTGCAAATGTCTTTCCAGTGTACTTTTACTGTGGTGACATTTGGCTGAAATGGGACCATTGGGATCCAAACACACTATCAAATGTGAGTAAAATTTTTCCTTTTAATGTTAACATGTTTTCTAGCCCTTTCTTGTAATTTCATACTGAAAACAAAAAGCCAAATTTTCCTGATTTCTCTCCCAGGTGGACGTAATTTTAAGTATTTAATTCTGTGAATGTAAATTACTCTTCAAATGTAAATATAGAATTAGAATCACAGAAACGAAATGGTGAAAGGCCTTTGAGAGGTCACCAAATTTATCTGCCTGTTTCCAATAAGTTGGCCTCTTCACCAATCTGAGCATATATTTATCTACATTCTTTTAAGTAAGACATCTCCAGAGAAGAATATTACATAAGCGAACAAAAACCCTGAAGAACAATCCCTGAGAAATTTCTGTAGTTACTTTTTCAGCCACTTTAAACCATTGGATTTCAAAATGTTTTCACCAAGACTCCCAACATTAGAAAACAAAGCAAAACAAAAACAAAAACAAAACAGTTTCATTCTCTCTCTCTCACACACTCACACACACACTCACAAGCTAACCTCTTTTCTAAGATGTATTCTGATATTTCCCCTTTCTTTCCTCTTTTCCACTTTCCTTTCTTCTGTTCTCTCATTAGTTAGATATAATAACGGTACAGTTTGAAAATTACCTCTTTAACCCAGGGATTTAAGTAACTTCTTGAGACAGATATATATATATATATATATATATATATATATATATATATATATATACACATACATACATACATACATACATACATACATACATACATACATACATATCTCAAATTGGGAACTGAGCTGTCCTACGCCAATGTTAGTCTTTATAGCTAACATGATTATGAAACTGTGCAACTCAGGTGGGACTTGAACCCACGTTCTTTTAACTGAGATCACACAGCTGGTCTCAGGACTTAATGAAGCTCAGGTTCTTGATGTCTCATCAGAGAAAGAACTCAGTGAGAGACAAAGTGATGGGTAAGAAGTGGATTTATTTAGAGAGAAACACACTCCACAGACAGAGTGTGGTCCATCTCAGAAGGCAAGAGAGCCACCAGGGTTTGGGGTTGTCAGTTTTTATAGGGGTGGGTAATTTCATAGGCTAATGAGTGGGAGGAGTATTTCAGCTATTCTGGGGAAGAGGTGGGGATTTCCAGGAATTGGGCCACTGCCCACTTGTTGACCTTTTATGGTCAGCCTTGGAACTGTCATGACACCTGGGGGTGTGTCATCTAGCATGCTGATGTGTTACAGTGAGGGTATACTGAGGCTCAATGTCTAGTGGAAGTCTCGTCGGCCATCTTGGACCTAGTTGGTTCCAACCATTTATGTCATGTCCTATGGCTATGTCATTCTTTTAAAGGTTGTGCCCTGCCCCCTGCCCTCCTGTTTCAATTATGTTTAATGCTAAATGCTCATGCATAAGGTGCCAGACATCAAGAAACAAAAAGGACTTCTTTTTATATGTTCCTTCCGTACATGTTAGTACTTGGCATTTGTTTCAGGTTGGCTTTGAAGAGTAGCACTGCAGAAGGTTGATACTGAGTATGTCTTTAACCTGAAAATACATGTATATTATATTGTTTTCTCTTTTAATAAATCTTTGTCATCATTCTTGGCTAATTCAGAATTTGACTATTACTTTAAAATCAAGAAAATAATTAAAGGGTGACATATTTTAAGTGGTGTGTCTGTGCATATTTGCTTTAACTTACAAATTTTGTTAGAATTGCCAGTAAAAAGAGAGATATAAACAAGACAAACCCAGATGTTTTGATCGAACATTTATCATTTGATAGCACACAATTAAAATAAATTATGTCCTTAAAAGTGTTAGGTTCATTTGGAAATGATACTGTAGTGGGATAATGATTAAAGCACTTGAAGAATGTTTATACATCAGGCACTAAAATTGTTTATTTTTCATGCTTTTTATTCTCCTTGCCTTATGTTCAGTATGTAAGAATGATTTGTATTTTTGGCAATATTACAATATTACCTTCTTTTTGAGAGGAGAGAGTAAATTAACTGATTAGAAATCCCCATCCTATATTTCTTAGAAGAATGACAACCTTATTAGAAGAATATAATGCATTTGAATTGACTTGTATATAATTAAATTTAAATGCAGCCCATGTTTTCCTTTGAACAAAAGCTTACAAAAGGAAAAATACGTTAGCAGAAAAAAGTTTGAGTATGGTTGTTTCTGTGTCATATTCTCTGAAATGTGATTTGCAGGTCCATAGTGCAATGTATTCAATCTAAGCAAAAATTACCAGCAATGGTTTAGAAGATGGACTATTTATTTATGCCATTTCTCAGAAATTATTTAACTTATAAATTCATCAAAACTGTCTTTGAGAGTGTTCACTGTCTTTTGTATAAGTTCATTTCCTAAAATAATGCAAATGCACAAACAAAAATACTTCCAAATTCTTGCAAAATAAAAATTCATTCATTACTTTAAAGAATTAAATTTGAGTTTTCCTATTAAGGTGTTTAACTTAATAATCATTTTCTCATGGATGATGACTCCAAAAAGAACATGAAAAAATTTGAACTTTTAATGCTTCTAAGCATATGATCTTTTAACATTTAAATGCATTTTTCTTCAGATGTAATGTTCTACTTTCCATGAAACACAGAAATTATACTTGCTATATATATATATATATATATATATATATATATATCAAATAGATCATCCTTTTCTCATATTAATTTCATTATCTGTCAGATAAAATTATTTGAAATATATTTAAAAAAACAAATTGAACTAATTAACAATAGAATTAAATTTTACTTTTACAAACAGTTGCATAGCACACACAGCAGTGACAGATCTGCCCCATTGGTCTGGGCTGGAGGAGCTAAGGATGGTGCTACTTTTTTTTAGCATTGACCTTTCGGTTTTCATTACACACATGTTGATGGGCTGGAGGAGGGAGGGCATGAGAAAGGCTGAGCAGCCAGTCGTCTGAATCCTCTCACTAAAGAAATGTGCCCACTTTCCGGCCCACCACTCTGCTTCCCGCTCACTCTGCCCACTTTCCAGTTCTACCTCCACTTGCTGTTGACGGTGGAGCTGCCCTTACCTCAGCTAACCCAGCTTGGCTCTGTGCTGGTCCTGGGTAGCAGCTTTACCCAGCGGGACTTGTTCAGCTTCTCACACACATGCTCTCGGATAGAAAGGTGACTGTGTCATTCCCAGAGGAAGCCGTTTGGGGCACTCTCCCTAGCTTCTTTGCTGATCCAAGGTCAATACTCTTTGCCAAGGGTTGGGTGAAAAGAGTCCTGCCACTGCCCTTCACAGAACAAGCTAGGGAGCTGGGGCTTCTTTTCTTCCAGTGTCACCCTCTGCCCCACAGGCAGCTGGGCCTGTGTCCTGGCAGGTTCCTAGGGCTGCCTGATCTTTATGCACCTGTCGAACTCTAGGGGCTCTGTCTGTGGTCCCTTTTCTCTGAATCTCTTTTCATCCTTTTATTCTACCAGATGTCTTATTTAATATTGCTTATGGACTATTTACATGAGGAGAGGAAGTGAATATAAATCTATAAATATATTTTTAGTTGATACAACTTTAATAAAGTGTTATTTTCTTATTTTGTGAAGATGAAAGATCAGTTATAAAAATTATAGTTTTCGGGCTTCCCTGGTGGCACAGTGGTTGAGAGTCTGCCTGCCGATGCAGGGGACACGGGTTCGTGCCCCGGTCTGGGAGGATCCCACATGCCGCGGAGCGGCTGCGCCCGTGCGCTATGGCCACTGAGCCTGCGCATCCGGAGCCTGTGCTCCGCAGCGGGAGAGGCCACAACAGTGAGAGGCCTGCGTACCGCAAAAAAAAAAAATATATATATATATATATATATATAGTTTTCTCTATGTAATTAATTTTTATAATTGTTGCTAAATTTTTGTAATTGTTGAAGATCATCTGCTATGATTTTCTTCCATTTGCCATTTTCATTCAAAGTCTTTATGTATTTTTGCCTTTTAAAAAATCTTTTAACATCTAGTTTGAGCCCTACTATTTCCAGGCTGCTAGTTTCAGCCTCTGTTGATCCCCCTTTTTCTAGTCTCCTATAGCCCTTGCTCATTAATTTTGTGTTACTGTCTTTCAATATATGTTGTAATTAGCTAAGGTAAGAATCATTAAAAAAATGACAGTCTGAAATATAATGAAATTTTACTCTACATTTTCTTTTACTTTGCATGATTTTCCCTCTCAGAGTTTTCACTGTTATTATTGCTAAATGTTGAGGCTCACTGTCATGAGCCTTTAACTAGGAAACTTCCCCAAAGCTAATATTAGTCAACATTGGAACACATGGTGCTTCTTGAACTTTGGCATCAAAAGAAATTAATAATTTACCCTGAATGATATCGCTAGTCATCACCGGGCAGGAAATTTCTGGTTTTATTGCTCTCAATGTGAACTGTGGCAGTGAACTATTAAATCATGGCCACCTGGGGTTATATGTCTTTTTTCCTTTCCTTCTTTAGAACAACACATTAAGGAACTCAATTCAAATTATGTGTCATTCTAATTGGAACTGGATAGCAGTTAGCTTTTATGTGGCAAAATGTCAAGTACATTTTTTTTACTCATCAAAAGGAATTTGTCAATAGAAGTCTATAGCTTCATATAAATTACAGTTGTTGCTATTAATTTGGTCTCTGTTTCAATTATCTTATGAACTACTTTAACTATGGGAAGAATAACAACGAGGAAATTCAAGAAGCAACAACTTTGTTTTGGTTCTTGACAGGACATCACTTCTTAAGAGTCAAGTTCAGTGCAAGTTCCAATTCAAAGAAATAGATGTTCCCTGTTGTATAAAAACAGAAAAATATTAAATACTAAAGTTGTATATCTTTCTCACTTTAGCACCAATTTCCCCATTTATATTAATGAAAACTATTATGTTTATAAACTCTTTCATAACATAGCACAATAAGTGTAATACCAAAGAACTAAATAACAGCCAAAAAATTGCATAAGAACAATCCATATTATCTTCCTCCACATGCATAATTGAATATACACTCTAGCTCCGTGTAAATTATACTTAAAAGTAATTTTTTTAGAAAACTATAGATCTCTTTTTCTTTCCCTTCCTCTCTCTTTTTTTCTTTCTCTGTCCATTTCCTTTCTAATGTAATAGTAAAAACTTTTGAATTATTGAATTTTAATGACAGTTTGGAGAAATGTGGAACAAAACATGTTTACTAATAAACCCAAATAAGTTTGGTATCTCTTTAAAAAGAAGCCAAAAGTGGATACACCTATGTTCAGTAATTAATGTTCTAGTATTTCATCTTTTGGAATTGATCTAGATATTCAATGAATATCCATCATTTAATTTATCTCAGTGTAACTTTAAGGTTTTAAGTTACCAAAATGATTTTGGAAACTATTTTTAAGTAGACATAACAGAAAGCATAATTACTGTTGAAAATTCATTTATAAACTTTTATATGTATTTAATTTACTTGTTAACAATTTTGTTTAGATTATTCATGACAATTTCATGACATTAAATACCTAGTCATCATCTTAAGTTATTTTTCTTGCTAACAGATTCTGTAACAGATAACTTGAGCTTGTTTGACTTTTAATAAATCTAGGTAGAATTAAAGTTGTATGCCTGCATTATTTTTAGTGCTAGTAACTCTAAAGACATCCCTGTTTTAAATAAACCAACAAGCTTAAGTAAGCTTTGATCTACTGGAGATTATCCTAGATCACGTGAACTTGAAAAACATGTGGGTTAGTCTCTATTTCTGAGAATATACTTAATTTATTTAAAAATTTTTCTTTAAGCCAATTAAATAGAGATTTCTGTAAATGAATTTTGACAATACTGTCTGCTGGCAGAAAAATATTATACATCAATGCATATATGCATAGACATACCTAAACATACAGACAGATACAGAGATTGTTTGCTTTCATTTTTCACTAGCACATGAAAGAATAGTTGGATCCAAATTGTGCTTCTGACAGACAGGATAAGTTAAGGTTAACTACTCAGATGTCTTAAACTTTTTACTAATAACTGTGGTGAAGACGTTTAAGATTTCTTTTTTGTTTTCCTCATTTCCAAATTGCCTTCCCCCACCGGCTCTCCTTTTTTTTCTTTTGATAAGAATTACCAGGGTTTCTAGAGAAGACCAGGTGGAACATTTACATCTCAAAGGCATGGAAAAAGAGTGCGACTTCTGCCAATAAGTGCTTCTGTTTCCTAAGGCCAGAATTTTTACAATACCTACAAGCCTTTTGAGGTGAATAGGGGAGGTTTTGCGTTTGGGAAAAAGAATAGTTGGGCTTTTTCTGTTCTTGTAAAGACTCAGTTTATGAGTTAAGTTTTGTCGACTGAAAAAAAACAGCACAATATGAGAGTTGTGAGTTAAGTTTTATCTGGGACAAAATGAGGACTATAGCCCAGGAGGCAGCATTTCAGATAGCTCTGAGAAACTGCTCCGAAGAGTTAAGAGGGGAAGGACAGTATATATGTGATTTTGGTGAAGGAGGGGTACATTCAATCAAGAACACATTTTTTGCAGAAGCTTGTGTTAGGGGAACCACTGACTGAAACCGCCGCCCTGGCCAGGCACCAGAGTAACAACTTGCATGAGTTATCTTACAACTGGAGTCCTGGTAAGGAATGCGGAACTAACAAGCTACCACAAACGGGAAGAATTCGGGAAAGATTAAAAGGAGAGGAGACGCCAGTCCATATGCCCTGCCAACCTCCCAGAATGCTTCTTGCTGGAATCCATCTTGGCTGAGCGATGTGCACGCCAACAGGAAGGACCCTGAGTCAGAGCGATTGGCCAGAGACAACCCAGAAACTAACCCAATTACCGTAAAACCCAAGACTGTGAGCCACGCGGCAGAGCAGTTCTCCTGGGTTCCTTTACCCTGCTGCCCTCCTCCCCGGTGCCCTTTCCCAGTAAAGTCTCTTGCTTTGTCAGCACGTGTGTCTCCTCAGACAGTACGTTTCCTAGTGTTAGACAAGAGCCTGCTCTTGGGCCCTGGAAGGGGTCCTCCTTCCTGTAACAGGTGCTGATAGTCTCATGAAGTTCACTGCTACTCACAAGGAGCAGACGGCACCATTAATGATTCTAGTGTTTTTCTAGATATAAAAAGATGCAAGAATTGGACTCATAAAATCTCCTGAAAATATCTGAAGGCCTGTTCTGCCAGTTTTTCTCAGAACACAGAGTACTGAATTCCTGATCTCTACTCTGAACTCCCTTCAGGGTGTGTTGAAGGTCAGAGGTTTCATTAGTTTGTGATTTAATCCTCATAGAGGCAGATGGCAAGTGCCAGTTTTTAGGTGGCAGTTGCATAGCTCGTCCTCAATTTGTAGGAAAGTGTTTTTGTTGTTGTTGTTGTTGTTGTTGTTGTTGAGGTATGCGGGCCTCTCACTGTTGTGGCCCCTCCCGTTGCGGAGCACAGGCTCCGGATGTGCAGGCTCAGCGGCCATGGCTCACGGGCCCAGCTGCTCCGCGGCATATGGGATCCTCCCGGACCGGGGCACGAACCCGTGTCCCCTGACTCGGCAGGTGGACTCTCAACCACTGCGCCACCAGGGAAGCCCAGGAAAATGTTTTTAATTCCTCAAAAAATTGGGTTGCAACCTGAATGATATCAAGGGGTGACCAAACATCCAACCACACTATTATTATGCAACCAAGTTCATTTGCCTGACAATGGGCAGCAAGTCAAACATTGAAACACCTAGGTTTGCAGCAGAGAAAAATTTTATTCACAAGGCAGCCAAGGGAGAAGGTGGAGAACAAATCTCCCTGAAGGGGAGGGGCTGAGGGGTATTTATAACAAAGCTGAGGCATGGGGATCATGGAGAAAGGTGTTTGGAGATGAGAAAAAGGTGAGATAATCATCATTATGCCCAGGTGCAACTAACCTGCATGCTTCTTCATGGGGCACAGGTTTAGAAAGAGTGAGTTACCACTCTCTGAGGGTGGAATTTTTGGCCCTCTGACTTCAAAAGGTCATGGATCGGACACTCCCATTTGCCCAGTGGGAGGATCATTGGTCCCAAACGAGTCTTAATGAGTTCGAGCTGGAACTGGACACAGCTGACTCCAAGTTCCCGAAAAAAACAACTCAGCCACACAACTTATTGTTGAGGCTACGTGTTGCTCAGAGGACCTGCAAGTTTTTGTAAAAACAAAGCTTGATCCGTGAAGGCATGTTAACGATCTATTATTTACTAATGGCTAACTGCTGACTACCCTCCATTTCATTATCTTTAGTTTCCTTCTTTCTGTCAGGGAGAAGATCTTCAGAATCTGGATTTGGAAAGAAAAGGACAACGTAAACTTTTACCTTCTTTTCTCAACCGTGAAATGCAGAGATCGTGGAGAGCTGACCCGGGTAAGAGTCCTCACTCTTTGCTGGCTTCTGCATGTTTTCCCCAGGATCCCACCTGCAGGGTCCTGAGCAAGTGGGTTTAAAGTAAAGCACGTAGCTCTGGTATCAACTAGAATTTGGCGAGATTTTCCTTTAATTTTTAGTTTCTCCTTGGTTATTTAAGAGAACAACTGGAAACAGTTTATTGGGGAATCTCTTTGAGTCTGTCAGCCCTGGGAGGGGCCCAGATGGGGGTCATGCTTTGAGGGTAGATACCGGCTGATCAAATTGGTATGGAAGGATTTGACAAAACTTCCTAGGACAATATTTTTTTCCAGTACTCTGGTTGATTGCAAATGAGACACACATTTCTGGGCCAGTGTTTTGATGATAGACCCCTAGCGGCATGCAGTGGGGGAGGCCTAAGTTGTTGCTTTAGGTTACTGGCTTTGGAGTTGTTGCAGTTGTAAAACCACGAACTTGGTGGGCGGTTTTGTGGTTTCTTCAGAGTGGAAAGGCAATTATTACAGAGGATTAGTGACTGAGTATTCAGATAAAGGAGGAGAGAGGAGAGTAATTGGAGTCACATCAGTCTTAACAGTGTTTTGTCTTTGGTACCTCTTGTGTCTTTAATTTTTTATTAGCCTTTTGTAATGAATCTTTTAATGAAGCTATTTTGGAGTCTTTGGGAAGCTTCTGTGTGCCAGTTAAAATAGATATTCCATTCTGTTTGTTTGATTTGGGAAAGTTTGCTTTCAAGTGTGCTTTTAAAATGAATGATTGTGTCTAATTGGAATGTTCTCCATAATGGCTATTGTAATTCTAGGTTGTCTTGCTAAGATTTGCCATTTTTGTAGATGCTTCAACTTCTGGAGTCCTTAGACATAACATAAGCAGGTGTGCTGGAAGGCGGTGTGCTCAGTCTTTGAAACTTGAAGGTCCCATTTCTTTAGCTAAAGCTTGGATCTCTTGGAGCCAGATTATTACCAAAGAGCAGTGTGCTCCTAGGTAGGAGATTTTGTGGTGTTTTACAGTGTACCTCACCGCATGGAAATTTTCTTGAGGTTGGCAGGTGACCTAGCGTCAATCTAACCCCTTCTGTGACCGGTTTATCTAGCATGGGAGTCTTAGAGTTAGGTAGCAAGTGCTCTAACAGCTTTCTTTGCATAGCCACCAGTATTTCGGCTTTGCCTTCCAAGATTCCCATTAGCAATAGATCTATTATTCCTTTCATAAAATGATGTCTTTATATTGACATATGCTCTTATGGCTTTTAATAGTGCGACTTGTGCCTACTAGGATTTTGATTTTGATAGTCAAAGAGTCTGAATCTCTTGTCTTAGTTTATTTCCGAAGTCCCCAAGTGGCTTATGCTGTGAGTTGACCTCGAGGCTTTGTGAGTTTCCTAACAACTGCCATTGTGGAATCCCAGTACAACTATACCAGAAACTTCCCAGGACCCAAGAACCTTTCTGGGGAAAATACATGTAATGTATATCTATTTTTAAATAAAGTTTGTTTGAATCGGAGAGTTGGATGCAAGGGAGTGGAGCTCAAATTTGAGAGTGACTTGCCCAGTGCCCTCCATAATGAAGAGAGGAAGAGTAAACTCAGAGGGCACCTGTCCTGTGTGTCTCCTTGTCTTACAGACTGTTAGCACACAGATCCCATTCCTCGCCTTGTCGCCAAAAACTGTTAAAAATGATGAGAGAGAACAATTCCGGTGGTACAAACAAGGTTTATTTAACACTTTATGAAGTGGACAGTTTCCTTTCAGAGAACTTCAAAATGGGCAGAGAGCAGGACACCTCTGTAGGGTAAAGAATAAAGAACAAGGAAGAAAAAAATAGAAATATCTGATTGGCTCGGAGCACATATTCAACATTGTTTGGGGTGAGAAGGCCCAGAGTTGGCTTGATGTTTGGGGATTGGCTGACTGTATATATAGTGTTTCTGTACATGTGGAGCATTTACAGGGAAATGAAAGTCTTGTAATTTTCGGTTTGCTAAAATGTGGCACCCTGGGCAGCATTAGCTCCATTCTGGGCTTAGAAAGTTATTTCAACATAGTTGATAATCTGAAGAGATGTTTCAATTTAAAATTGAATATATACATATGAAAAACAGAATATGCAGCTTTGTTACCCCAGTATAGAAATAGGCATAGCTTTGGATGATTTATATAGTATTATAGAGTAATACTATATGTTCATTATAGAGAGAGCAAAGTCAGAAAATGCTTCAATTCTGTGTTAAGTGTTCTTTCATATTTCTAATAAAACCTTTCATATTATAATTTTAATAAGTTATTATGTGAGAAAATATTTGTTTTACAGCTATTAGTCTGATTTAATTTACATTTAATTATAATTATACTTGCAGTGGTCCAATAAATAAACATTTTGTGACATAATTTTATCCATTTACTTCAAAAAGTATATGGAAAATCTTCATTTATTCAGTGAACATATATCGATCACCATCTTTGGGGACATTATCTGGAAGGGAGAGCAATTAACCAAAAGCCTAGGTCCCTTACTCCAGCAGAATGGATAGATATTTAACAATATATTTAATAGTTTATATATTGATTACAGCTGTGGTGTGGTATTTAGTAAACAAGTTCAGGTTTATAAAACAGTGTATAATAGGGATCTGAATGTTGGTAAAGAGTTCTCTGAAGAAGAGTTGTTTTGAGAGCTCAAGAATGCGTTAAGTATTAACTTTAAAATAATAGTGGTGAATGGGGCGGGAATGATGATGCGTGTAAAACAACCCAGGAAGAAGAAGTGTGAGGACAAATCCCTAAGTAAGGAAAATACTCCATTCACTACAGGAATTGAAAAAAAGCCAATATGGTGCCTTGATGCCTGTACATTACTAGCAGATTGATGCTGCCATAGACTAGGGAGACAGAAGCCAATTATCTAGAGTATTGTAAGCCATGCTAATAATTTGTCTTTTTAGTTTAAGAAAAATGGGCAGAAAACATCTAAAGTTTTCATGTTTGTCAGAGTTTTTCTTAAGGCAACTGACTTATCCATACCTCAAACTAGCTGAGGCATGAAGAGCAATGTATTGGTTCACATGGCTGAGAATCTATGGTTCATGACTCATGATTCATTTCACATGACTGTGAAAGACTGAATATACACATGGACAATAATGAGGCCATATATAAAAATAAAACTCTGACCATAACCTGCAGCCACCTACCCAGGAAACCAACCCATTATCTACAGTAACCAGCTCAGGAAGCCAGCTGCTATAAATCAGCCTTTCAGGGGAAACCAGATTGCAATCTCCACTGACAGTCCAGGAAGCAAAACAGTAACTCCTATAAAAATCAGCCCCAGACAGCCAGGACTTGTTGAATAACTGGCAGCTTCCCTATTTTTTTGTCCCCGCTTCCAATTTAGGACCAATCAGAGAAAGGCAAACGTGCACCTCTAACCAGTCACAAAGGATACATTGCTTCTAGTTAGCTTAGTTCCAGCTTCCCCTTCCCAGCATCTTCCAATCAGGGCAAACCTGAAGCTTCCTCTTTTTCTCCTAAAAGTTCTCCCACTCCTCTGCCTGCCTCCTCTGCCTGCCTTTGAGTCTCTCCCAAAATGCAGGTGATGATGGTTGACTTCCTTGCTCTCCCCAGTCTGAAAAATAGCCTTTGCTTGTTCTCATTTTGTTGGCCTTCATTTCCACAACTGGATTCAGGGACTGAGAGAAGCCATCAGTAATCTCTCTCTTTTTCTTGTTCTCTCCCTATTTCCATCTCTCTGGTCAACCTTTGTCTGTTTTATTTTCTGTCACAAGACAAAGATGTCCACAAGTCAGTCAAAGCTAATATCATCCACCAGATAGAAATCACAGAGAAAAACTAAATACTTCTACATCGACAGACCCAGGGAAATCTCCAGAGTGGTCAAAGTCCTATCTTAGGGCACAGGTACAGTCCTGAACTAATTATTGTTTCCAAAGTGGGTGATTTGTTACTGGGGTTCATAAGATTACAGTACTTGTATGTAGAATTGCCATATTTGGTGGGAAAAAGATGCCTAGTTTCATGTGAAATGTATGTAAGCAGGAAATACACTTTCTTAAAAATTACAAGCATGGGCTTCTCTGGTGGCTCAGTGGTTGAGAGTCTGCCTGCCGATACAGGGGACACGGGTTCGTGCCCCCATCCAGGAAGATCCCACATGCCGTGGAGCGGCTAGGCCCGTGAGCCATGGACACTGAGCCTGCGCGTCCGGAGCCGGTGCTCCGCAACGGGAGAGGCCACAACAGTGAGAGGCCTGCGTACCACAAAAAAAAAAAAAAAAAAAAAAAAAAAAAAATTCAAGCATGGCCCGTGAAAATAATATAAGAAAACTATTTTGTGTTTAACTCAAATTCAGATATAACTGGACATCTTATGTATATTATGACAGGCTTACTCACATGACATGAAAGGCAAAGACATCATAATCCATGTAATAGGCTGAGAGGTTGTGTGGGGAAAAATCCAGAAAGAAAATATGCTAAGCTTAAAAAAAGTAATAGAGGGCTTCCCTGGTGGCGCAGTGGTTGAGAGTCCGCCTGCCGATGCAGGGGACGCGTGTTCGTACCCCGGTCCGGGAAAATCCCACATGCTGTGGAGCGTCTGGGCCCGTGAGCCATGGCCGCTGAGCCTGTGCGTCCGGAGCCTGAGCTCTGCAACGGGAGAGGCCACAACAGTGAGAGGCCTGTGTACCACAAAAAAAGAAAAAAAAAAGTAATAGATACCACTAAAATGTCTAAATGAGAATGAGATATTCAGATTGTAAATTTGAAAGAATAACACTAGTTACTATGTTTCAGAATAACTAGAGGGAATAGGACAGAATGTAGGATATGTATGGAAAGGCTATTGCAGCAGATGAGTTGAAATGTAGGTGGTTTTAACTGGAATGATGGCACAGGGATAAAAACAAATACATTTGACCACTGGGGCAGTAGAAGCAATAGTGATTGGAGATTGTTACTTGCTAATTAAAAACAGTAAATTTAGTAAGATTACAATCAAACTGTTAGAATTTAAAGGAATTTAGTCAGTCTACGGGATGCAAGGCCACTGTGCAAATTCAATTTTTCTTTGTATGAAGCAACTATAAACCATTCAAAAGTGAAGTTTAAAAATATAGCATTTAGAGTAACATTAGAATTACCGCATGATTAAAAACAAATCAAATAAAAGCTGGGTGGTACTTATTCACAGTAAGATATAAAGCTTTTGAGAGTAAATAAAGAATACCTAACTAAATGCAGATGTACACCCTCTTTGTTGATTTGTAGCATGAATATTATAAAGTTGATATTTCCCCCCCATATTTATATATAAATAGATGTAATCCCAATCCTAATCTCAGCAGGTGTTTTTTGAAGATATACAAGTTGGTTCTAAAAAGAATATGGAAATATGAGAGACAAATATAATCAAGTCAGTATTGAAAAAGTACACAGTTGTTGAATGTACTCTGTTGGATTTTAAGACATATATTAAAGTTAAAGTAGTTCAGAGAACTGGTATTGACACAAGGATAAACAAATAGGTAAATGAAACAGAATAGTGTCCTGAAGCAGAACCAAGTACATACAACTACATTACTTAAAACAAGCTAGTCTTGCAGGAAATAGTTAGATTCATTCTTTTCAATAAAGAGTTCTGGTTCAAGAAAGGGTTGGATATCCATATGAAAAGCATGAACAAATTGACCTTTTGGTTTTCCACAAAAACAAAACCACTAAGCTGGTCTTTAGATTTATATGTGAAACAAAAAAGAAATAGAATGTGTGGATGATAATATGTGAAGATATAGTAATTATATTCATGTTAAGAAAGATACTTAAAGAGGATGAAAAAAATACTAAACATGAGACAATTGAAAATGTTTGACAAATTGTTACCAAACAAAAGTTCCTGTGCTGGACTCACAGTGAGATCAAACAAACAAATGTAGGAGTTTGGAGCAGAGAAAGGTTTATTGCAAGGCCAAGCAAAGAGAATGGGTGGCTTCTGCTCAAAAAACCCAAATTCCCCATGTTTTGGGGGGAAGCTTTATAGGCAAAATTTGGGGTGAGGGCCGCAGGGTGTGTGACTTTCTTCTGATTGGTTGGTGGTGATGTAATAGGACAGTGTTCCAGGAATCTTGTGCTCAGACTAAAGTTACCATCCTCCACCTGGGAGGGGGCCTTAGTTCCTGCAGAATAACTCAAAGATATTGTTATGTATATCCCTTGAGGAAGAACCAGTATCCTGCTTTAATCGCTGCACTATAGGTTTTTGATTGTTCCCCCTTTCTTTCTGCATTTTCTAACTTCCCTGATTAGCAGCTACTTGAATCCGCTCTTCCGGTATTCAGGAAGGTCTAGGAGACTGAAGCCTTTATCCTGCAGATAAGAAATGGGGACAGGGAAAGGCTTTTGTGCCCAGGAGGACCCCACAGAGTCCTGCTCAGTTACAATATTAAAGAAAATTTTTAAGTCAAAAAATATCATTAACAGAGTGAAAAGATAAGTTGTAGAATGAGAAGATATTTGCAACACATATTACGAACATCAGGCTTATGTCTAATACATTTTTAAAATAATTCCTTTATAAAAGAATTCCTACATAAAAGATAGAAAACAGATAGAAAAAGGAAAAGAGGCTGTAGCAATCACTCTGCAAAAGATAATATCTGAGTGGCCAACGAAAATATAAAAGGGTAAACATTCTAGATCCAAGAGGGAGGGCAAATATGTATATGTATAGCCGATTCACTTCACTGTACAGCAGAAGCTAACATAACATTGTAAAGCAATTATACTCAAATTAAAAAAAAGTAAACATTCTCTTTTGTTGTCAGTGGAAAACAATTTGGTTACAGTGTGATACCTACTGGAATAGATACAATTTCAAAAAGTTAACAATCTTCAATTTTGGCAAAGATGTTGTAACCAGCATTCTTAAACACTGCTGGTGGGAATATACGTTGGTACAGTGTCTATAGAAATGTTTATTGTTGCTTACTGGAATTGAAAATGTAAATTTCTATGACCTAGCAATTTCACTCTTATTTATAACCAACAGAAATCCATATAAGTTGTAATAAAGGACATTTGTAAACGTATTTATGAAACTAAGCTGGACCCTATGGGGCTCCTAGGCACAAAAGCCTTTGTGTCCCCTTCTCTGAGTTACAAAGGGTCATGCACCCACCTCTTTTATTGAAGTGTTATTCATAATCCAAAATGTGGAATAACTGAAATGTTCACTATAGGAAAATTCATGCTACATTTTATATATTCGTACAATGTGTATTCTTATGTTACATTGTATACAGTGAAAAAGAAGAAAAACTCCTACACACACACACACACACACACACATATCATAGCTTAACTGAGTGAAATAAACCATACCCACAAACATATTTGTATAGTTAAATTATATAAAGGTCAAAAACAGACCAGATTAAGCTATGATGGTAGAATTCAGGATAGTGAGAAATAAGGACCAATAGTGTTTCAGTTATCTGTTATCTATTCCAGTTATCTGTTGCTACATAGTAAATAGGGTGACTCTAAGGGTCTTCTTATTTTTCTCATAACTTTTTGGGTCAGGAGTGACTTGATTTCAACTCTGATCTCAGCAGGGTTGGCTATGGTTGGAAGATCTACTTTCCAGATGATTCCTTCACTCAGTTTTCCTTGACCCATTCTCAGTCCCATTATGTCACATTCTCCAGGGGCTTTTTACATGGCTTTTATTTCTCATAGTATTCTTGCCTCGGGATATTCAAACTTTTGACATGGTAGCAGGCTTGCAACAATAAGTTTTCGTAAAGATAGGAAGTATAAGCTACAACTCTCTTATATCCTGGGCCCAGAAGCTGACACCAACTTTATTTCTACCATATTACATTTGGTCAAGGTAATGATAGATACCTCCCAAATGAAAAGAAAGGAGACATTTAATGGAAGAAGAAACAAACTGTATTTCTTATTAATTTACCACAAGCAGCAGCAATTGTGAAGTGGCATAAAAGGTATTTTTAGAATAGAGTTAATATTTTATTTCTTCATTAAAGTAATAGTTACATATGCTTGTTCAATTTGCAATAAATCACCAAGCTATAGACTTAAAATATGTGTTGCATATGTATGTATGTATGTATGTATGTATATATATATATATATATATATATATATATATATATATATATATGCTGTATTTTAAGTTTAAATAGTTTAAAATTAGATCAGGTGCTAGATGAAGTTATTTTTAATGACAGAATATTGGACAAAAAACTTGATCAGGTCACAACACTAATTTTAAGGATGAAAATTAAGGGAGTAAAAGTAAAAGAGATTAAACTATTTGATGAATATATGATGCCTCCAATATAGCAGGCAATTTTCAAACATCTAAAGATAGAGGAGAAAGTTAGAAAGAGAGAGAGAGAGAGGTGGGGGAAAACTAATATTATATAAAAATTCCAACACGGAATAACATGGAATCCAGGATTAAAAAGGAGGTAAAAGTTGATCCTGGTTTCAGGTATAGTGGCAAAAAGTTGAATGAATTATGACATGTATTTCTCTTATGAATTAGGAAAGGAGGTTTGAAATAATGGCTAAAAGTCAAAATTTGGTGACATATATAACTGTACAGATTTCAGAAGCTAATTGACCACCAGAGAGGACAAATTTAATGAGAATTAAAGCTAGGCACATAATAGAGAAACTCTTGAAAACAGTGATAAAGAGAAAATCTTGAAAGCAAGCAGAAAAAAGAAAATGACATTTTCTCAGAAAAATAATCTTCCAATGACTGCAAGTACTAATTGAAAACCAAGCAGCCTAGAAGACAATGCAAAAAAGTCTTTAAAGTACTGAAAGGAAAAAAAAAAAACTCATCTCAGAATTCTACATCTAGTAAAATATCCTTCAATAATGAAAATGAAATAAATATATTTTCTGAGAAAATAATCTAAAATATTTTTTGTCACCATACCCACATTGTCCTGAAGGGAGTTTTTCAATCTGAAGAAAAATGATATTAAGAGTTATATTCTCTAGGTATAGAGAACAAACTAGTGGTTACCAGTGGGGAGAGGGAAGGGACGAGGCAAAATGTAGGGGTAGGGAATTAAGAGGTACAGACTATTAGAGGTGCTGGGAGAGTGTGCCTGTAGAGAGCATGGGAGCTCCTCAACCTTTCCCCATGCCTTGCCCTATGCATCTCTTCTATCTGGCTGTTCCTGACTTATATTCTTTTATAATAAACCAGTGATCTGGCTCCAGTGTTGGAGGCCTCATGCCAAACAACCAGCAAGATAGGAACACAGCCCTGCTCATCTGCAGACAGGCTGCCTAAAGTTGTACTAAGCTCACAGACACCCCAAAAAACACCACCTGTTGCAGCCCTGCCCTTCAGAGGGAAAAGACTTAGCTCCACCCTCCAGAGCACAGGCACCAGTCCCTCCCACCAGGAAGCCTACACAAGCCCCTGGACCAACCTCACCCACGAGGGGGCAGACACAAGAAGCAAGAGGAACTACGACCCTGCCGCCTGCAGAAAGGAGACCACAAACACAGTAAGTTAGATAAAATGAGATGACAGAGAAATATGTTGCAGATGAAGGAGCAAGGTAAACCCCACCAGACCAAATAAATGAAGAGGAAATAGGCAATCTACCTGAAAAAGAATTCAGAGTAATGATAGTAAAGATGAGCCAAGATCTCGGAAATACAGTGGAGGCACAGATCAAGAAGATACAAGAAATGTTTAACAAAAACCTAGAAGAACCAAAGAACAAACAAACAGTGATGCACAACACAATAACTGCAATGAAAAATACACTAGAAGGAATCAATAGCAGAATAACTGAGGCAGAAGAACGGGTAAGTGAGCTGGAAGATAGAATGGTGGAAATAACTGCTGCAGAGCAGAATAAAGAAAAAAGAATGAAAAGAAATGAGGACAGTTTCAGAGACCTCTGGGACAACATTAAACACACCATGATTTGAATTATAGGGGTCCCAGAAGAAGAAGAGAAAGAGAAAGGGTCTCAGAAAATATTTGGAGATTGTAGTTGAAAACTTCCCTAACATGGGGAAGGGAATAGTCACCCAAGACCAGGAAGCGCAGCAAGTCCCATACAGGACAAACCCAAGGAGAAGCATGCTGAGATAAATATTAATCAAATGAAAAAAATTAAATACAAAGAAAAATATTAAAAGCAGCAAGAGAAAAGCAACAAATAACATACAAGGGAATCTCCATAAGGTTATCAGCGGATTTTTCAGCAGAAACTCTGCAGGCCAGAAGGGAGTAGCAGGATATATTTAAAGTGATGAAAGGGAAAAACCAACAACCAACATTACTCTACACAGCAAGGATATCATTCAGATTTGACAGTGAAATCAAAAGCTTTACAGACAAGCAAAAGCTAAGAGAATTCAGCACCACCAAACCAGCTTTACAACAAATGCTAAAGGAACTTCCTTAGGTGGGAAAAACAAAAGAAGAAAAAGACCTATAAAAACAAACCCAAAACAATTAAGAAAATGGGAGAAGGAACATACATATCAATAATTACCTTAAGTGTAAGTGAATTAAATGCTCCAACCAAAAGACACAGACTGGCTGAATGGATACAAAAACAAGACCCATATATATGCTGTCTACAAGAGACCCAGTTCAGATCTCGGGACAGGTACTGACTGAAAGTGAGGGAATGGAGAAAGATATTCCATGCAAATGGGAATCAGAAGAAATCTGGAGTAGCAATACTCATATCAGACAAGATAGACTTTAAAATAAAGACTATTATAAGAGACAAGGAAGGGTACTAAATAATGATCAAGGGATCAATCCAAGAAGAAGATATATCAATTGTAAATATTTATGCACCCAACATAGGAGCACCTCAGTACATAAGGCAAATGCTAACAGCCATAAAAAGGAAAATGACAGTAACACAATAACAGTGGGGACTTTAACACTCATATCAATGGACAGATCGTCCAGACAGAAAATTAATAAGGAAACACGAGCCTTAAATGACACATTAGTCCAGATAGACTTAATTGATATTTATAGGACATTCCATGCAAAAGCAGCAGAATACATTTTCTCCTCAAGTGCACATGGAACGTTCTCCAGGATACATCACATCTTGGGTCACAAATCAAGACTCGGTAAATTTAAGAAAATTGAAATGGTATCAAGTATATTTTCCAACCACAAGCACTATGATTAGAAATCAGTAACAGGAAAAAAAACTGTAAAAAACACAAACACATGGAGGCTAAACAATATGCTACTAATAATCAGTGGGTCACTGAAGAAATCAAACAGGAAACAACAAAATACCCAGAAACAAATGGCAATGAAAACACAACAACCCAAAATGTATGGGATGCAGCAAAAGCAGTTCTAACAGGAAGTTAATAGCAATACAATCCTACCTCAAGAAACAAGAAAAATCTCAAATAAACAACCTAACATTACACCTAAAGCAACTAGAGAAAGAAGAACAAACAAAACCTAAAGTTAGTAGACGGAAAGAAGTCATAAAGACCTGAGCAGAAATAAATGAAATAAAAATGAAGAAAACAATACCAAAGATCAGTGAAACTAGAAGCTGATTCTTTGAGAAGATAAACAAAATTGATGAACCTTTAGCCAGACAAATTAAGAAAAAAAGGGTGAGGACTCAAATCAATAAAATTAGAAATGAAAAAGGGGAAGTTACAACAGACACTGCAGAAATACAAAGCATCATAAGAGACTACTACAAGCAACTCTATGCTAATAAAATGGACAACCTGGGGGAAATGGACAAATTCTCAGAAATGTATAACCTTCCAAGACTGAACCAGGAAAGAATAGAAAATATGGGCAGATCAATCACAAGTAATGAAATTGAAACAGTGATTAAAAATCTTCCAACAAACAAAAGTCCAGGACCAGATGGCTTCAGAGGCAAATTCTATCAAACATTTAGAGAAGAGCTAACACCCATCCTTCTCAAACTCTTCCAAAATATTGCAGAGGAAGGAGCACACCCAAACTCATTCTATGAGGCCACCATTACCCTGATACCAAAACCAGACAAAGATACTACAAAAAAAGAAAATTACAGACCAGTATCACTCATGAATATAGATGCAAAAATCCTCAACAAAATACTAGCAAACAGAATCCAACAACACATTAAAAGCATCATACACCACGATCAAGTGGGATTTATCCCAGGGATGCAAGGATTCTTCAATATATGCAAATCAATCAATGTGATACACAATATTAACAAACTGAAGAATAAAAACCATATGACCATCTCAATAGATGCAGAAAAAGCTCTTGACAAAATTCAACACCCATTTATAATAAAATCCCTCCAGAATGTGGGCACAGAGGGAACTTAGCTCAACATAATAAAGGCAATATACAACAAACCATCAGCAAACATCATTCTCAATGGTGAAAAACTGAAAGCGTTTCCTCTAAGATCAGGAACAAGACAAGGATGTCAAGTCTTGTCACTATTATTCAGCATAATTTTTGAAGTCCTAACCATGACAATCAGAGAAGAAAAAGAAATAAAAGTAATCCAAATTGGAAAATAAGAAGTAAAACTGTTACTGTTTGCAGATGACATAATACTATACATACAAAATCCTAAGAATACCACCAGAAAACTACTAGAGGTAATCAATGAATTTGGTAATGTTGCAGGATACAGAATTAATGCACAGAAATCTCTTGCATTCCTATACTAACGACAAAAGATCAGAAAGAGAAATTAAGGAAACAATCCCAAGTACCATCACAACAAAAAGAATAAAATACCTAGGAATAAATCTATCTACCTAAGGAGGCAAAATACCTGTACTAACAAAACTATAAGATACTGATGAAAAAAGTCAAAGACAACACAAACAGATGGAGAGATATACCATGTTGTTGGATTGGGAGAATCAATATTGTGAAAATGACTATACTACCCAAAGCAATCTACAGATTCAGTACAATCCCTATTAAATTACCAATGACATTTTTCACAAAATTAGAACAAAAATTTTTTTACAATTTGTATGGAATCACAAAAGACCCTGAATAGCCAAAGCAATCTTGAGAAAGAAAAATGGAGCTGGAGGAATCAGACTTCCTGACTTCAGACCATACTACAAAGCTACAGAAATCAACACAGTATGGTACTGGCACAAAAACAGAAATATACATAAATGGAACAGGATAGAAATCCCAGAGGTAAACTCACACACCTGTGGTCACCTAATCTATGACAAAGGAGACAAGAATATACAATGGAGAAAAGACAAGTCTCTTCAATAAGTGGTTGTTTGCTGGGAAAACTGGACAGCTACATGTTAAAGAATGAAATTAGAACACTCCCTAACACCATACACAAAAATAATCTCAAAATTGATTGAAGACCTAAATGTAAGGCCCAACACTATAAAGCTCTTAGAGGAAAACATAGGCAGAACACTTTGACATAAATTGCAGCAAGATCTTTTTTTGACCCACCTCCTAGTGTAATGAAAATAAAAACAAAAATAAACAAATGGAACTTAATGAAACTTCAAAGCTTTTGCACAGCAAAGGAAACCATAAATAAGAGGAAAAGACAACACTCAGAATTGGAGAAAATATTTGCTAACAAAGCAACTGACAAGGGATTAATCTCCAAAATATACAAACAACTCATGCAGCTCAATACCAATAAAGCAAAGAACCCAATCCAATCCTAAAATGGATGAAAGACCTAAATAGACATTTCTCCAAAGAAGGCATACTGATAGCCAACAAACATATGAAAAAATGCTCAACATCACTAATTATTAGAGAAATGCAAATCAAAACTTCAGTGAGGTACACCTCATACCAGTCAGAATGGCCATCATCAAAAAATCTACAAACAACAAATGCTGCAGATGGTGTGGATAAAAGGGAACCCTCTTAACACTGTTTGTGGGAATGTAAATTGATACAGCCACTGTGAAGAACATTATGGAGGTTCCTTAGAAAGCTAAAAATAGAACTATCATATGACCCAGCAATCCCATTCCTGGGCATATACCCAGAGAAAACCATAATTCAAAAAAATACATGCACCCAAATGTTCATTGCAGCAGTACTTACAATATCCAGGACATGGAAGCAACCTAAATATCCATCAACAGAGGAATGGATAAAGAAGATGTGGTACATATATACAGTGAAATATTACCCTGCCGTAAAAAGGAATGAAATTATGCCCTTTACAGAGACATGGATGGACCCAGAGACTGTCATATAGAGTGCAACATGGGGCATATAGGAAATATTTTATAAAAACCATAAACAGAATAAAATATTTAAAAATTATGAATCCCTATATTGTATACCTGTAACTTATATAATACTGTATTTGAACTATACTTCAATTAAAAAAATGTTACTAAGGGTAAACTCAGATTTTTTAAAAAATCAATAAGGAATGGTAAATAGCAAAGGTATTTACCTTATTGCAAAAGTAAATAACCAGGTACACATGAAAGACGAAGTTTTCTCTTATTTTTATTAAAATCTACATAGCCACTAAAAGCTAAAATTATAACATTGTCTTGTGGGTTTATAACATTTGTAGATTGAAGTATGATAACTATAACAAAAGGAACATGGAGGATGGAAAAAGATCTATATGATTGAAATCTTTCTATATTTTGTGTGAAGTGCTACAATATTACCTCTCAGTAGACCGTGAAAATTTAGAGATGCATATCATGATATCTAGAACACCACAAAAATATGTAACGATATATAGCTAAATACAGTAGATATAGTCAAATTAGATTCTGAGACATTCAAAGAATTTTGTAAAAGATAGGTAAGGAGAAAGAGAAGAATAAAAATTAAAGTGGATAAGCAGAAAACAAATGATATACAGACAGGCCCATATCCATAATTGACCTAAATCTTAAGGGACTATATTTAATTCAGTTAGGTATCACTGTAGTCAAGTAGCCTCAATGGTCTTTTTTTTCCTCTTTTCTATTATTTTCCCTCCCTTCAATAAATAAAATATTTTTAACGAAAATCTTTATTTTATTCATAAGAATGAAGCAATTTAATACAAGTAATTTACTTTTGCTGTTTTATTTCCTAAACAAAAAAGTGTTTACAGAGATTTATGTGGGAGGCACTAAGGCATAAAACAAACAAACAAAAATCTTCTTTAAAACTAATCAGCATTTGTGTCAAACAGGCAACATATTTTCCCCCAAATTCAAAGTCAGTTGCTGGAAGCTTGGCAGTTATGCAAACAACTGGGGTGATTTATATTTTTGTTCACCAAAATATAGTAAATAAATAATGTACGTTCTTTAAGAAAATAACCATGTGGACGGTAGAAGAGTTTTGTGTAGAATCACAGGAATCTGAAACTTTCATATGGTTACCATGAGATAGTTTAACAGATAGTTTATCTGTTGCCAGATATAGTGCAACCAAATGCATTCCTCTGATTTGAAGAAAATCTTGTATTTGAATTTCTTCTCAATTTTTATTCATTTATGTAGCAATTATGCCTTCTATATTGTTAGTACCAACACTTAACTTTCATTTGCACTGATTTTCCTATAATTTGCTCTTCCTCTCTCTGACTGCTTAGTCAACATTATTATTGTTAGAAATAAACTAGCTCTTAGAATTCTTATTCAAATTTTGAGTGATTAATTATCATCTGTAGGTAAAATACATGGTCTTTTAGATTCATCAGTTTGATGCTTTTAGAGATCCTTTATGGTGTAAAATATAAGTGTAAATAAAAAGAACTCTTTTAGTTTGAATTTTTTAGTGTTACCTTCTTGAACTAAAAAATGCATAAAAAAAGTGGGAAAATAGTTATTGAGATTTTACTTTGTATGCTAAAGTTACATGTATTGCCTCAATCATTATACAAAGAAACTTATAAAGAGGGTATATTTACCTTAGCATAAAATTTAGGAACACAAATTATGTTGTCAGGATCCTCTCATCTTCTTACTTACCAGAAAGTAGGATTTTCTATACTTTATTTTGAGTATAGCCATATAAAGGGCCATGTTAATGACATTGGAGGTGTTAAGCACTAAAGTGATTATGGCGATCCCTTATATTTTTAAAAAATAAACCCAATAAACCATAATTGTGACTGCTTCCATATATGTTGGTGTTGTTTTTGTTATGTTGAATAGAGTAGGAGCATCAATTATCAAATTCTTTATTAAGAAATAAAATGTTTATTTATTTTCATTCTGATAGTGTATGAAATGAGAGCTTATGATCTGCCAGTTGTACTCCACAGCAAGTTTTAGATTATTCTGCTGATAGCCTTCTCATCTTATCATCATGATGTTGTCTCTGATCACTTATGGGTTCAGATGTTCTCCAAGATTCTTTCAAGGATGATCTCAGTTCATAGGCCTATTCCTCGTACTCAGTATACAAAAGTCAACACGCAGACTATACTTCACCCTGACCCCCGGGGCACTTTTTTTTTTTGGATGTGGACCATTTTTCAAGTCTTTATTGAATTTGTTACAATATTCCTTCTGTTTTATGTTTTGGTTTTATGGCTGTGAGGCATGTGGGATCTTAGTTCCCCAACCAGGGATTGAACCGGCACCCCGTGCATTGGAAGGCAAAGTCTTAACCACAGGACTGCTGGGGATGTCCCCCCCGCTGCACTTTTAAACAAAATTAACAGAGTATCACTGACACTTAGGTATAATAACAACAAATCATTTATTAGGAGAGATTGTACATTGAACTCAAACTGGACTTCATATAATTTTTGGCAAGCTTCCGTGCGGTTTTGTTCAGCTAAACTTTTCAAATAAGAATTTCCAAGTGTATCCATTCCTTAGAGCCAAACACAATTTCTTCACTGTTTTTCAAATACCTGTTAAGACTGTGTTCACATCCAACCCCTTGAAAATGATGGACTTCATTTCTTCTTATAGTCCATAGTTTGTGTTATTATTTAAAATTGTAGACTTTTTAGGATGTTTGAGACTAAGACCTAACTTTCCCTTCAATGAAACCCCTCAATGTGACCAAAAGGTACCTGCTGGCTCAATAGCATATACAAATGTCATGAATTCACACTGGTTTCCTGAAAGTCTAGCCAATATACTCTTAAATGGCATACTGTGTATAACTCACCTGTCCAAAACAGTTTTGATAAACAAAGACTGGCCTACATTTTTGACATTTTTCTTTGGTGGAAGGTGAAAAATTCAGTTCTTACTTGCTGTTGTCCTATCCCTGCCAGTAACCAATTAAAAGAGAAATTCTTGGACAGGAATAGTTATATCTTTGATAATATAAAAATGTTCAGGCATAGTAAAAACTAAATATAGTGTTTCAGATTTTTTGTTTATATGTTTTAATATAATGGCAATGTGGGAGGATCTAATTCCCAGTGAAACAGGTCAAAGTTGTTTTTAAAAACAATTTGTGGATGGCTTTTCATTTATTTGTGTTTGTTTTCATTTCTTTCATCAGTATTCTGTAGTTTTCAGTGTGCAAATCTTTCGTCTCATTGATTAAATTTATTCCTAAATATTTTATTCTTTTTGATGCATGATTCCACTTATATGAGGAATTTAAATAGTCAAATTCATAGAAGTGGAGAATAGAATAGTGGTTGTCAGGGGCTGAAGGAAGAGGGAAATGGGGATTTGTTGCTCAATAGGTATAAATTTTCAGTTATGAAAGATGACTAAGTTCTAGAAATCTACTGTACAGTATAGTGCCTGTAGTTAATAGTATGGTATTATATGCTTTAAAATATGTTAAGAGGATAGATCTCATGTTAACTGTTCTTACCACAAACACATACATACACACACACACACACACACAGAGAAGCACAAAGAAATTTTTGGAGGTGATAGATACGTTCAGTACACTGTGGTGATGGTATCACAGGATGTATGCATATGTCCACATTCATCAAGATATATATATTAAATGTGTGCAATTTTTGTATATCACTTATACCAAGAAAAAGCAAAAAAAAAATGTTTTAGGTCTCTGGAAATGGTACTAAAGGCTTAAAGCAAATGTAGAAACATTTATTCAAGAGAACCTACTAAAACATGGTAATAACAGTCAGAATCAATAGCATTTGAACCATAGTCCACTTCTTGCCACCCCCCCCCCCAATGTCAGCACTGTATGATGAAAATCTATTCCAGACAGATGCAACCAAGAACACAGGGCTTCCTCTCCCTGCCATATCCTAGTTGAGGGATACAGTAGTTTTCTAGGAGAGGCAGAGTGTCTACCTTTCTCATCTTGCCCCTGAACTATCTGTAGCAGGGGCTAAGTTCTCAGTGAGTGCATTCCTTCTTTTGCCTAGTCCCCATTTATGGGCTGGAGGCTCAATCTCAGGCATGGCACACACAATAACGCTAGGGCTTTCATCCCACTAACACTGGCTCATTCATAAGTGGAGATTCCATGCCAAGAGAAGCAAATTGAGAACAGAAGTTACCTTCCCAGCCCCTTCACTGAGGCCCAGCTTGTAAAGCACGGGACTGCCAGAAATAGAGGCATGCAAGAATAGTGACTCTATATCTCAATGGAATTAAGTCAATATAAACCTGAAGTTTGATAAGTTAATAAATACATGAAAGTCCTAGAGCAACTACTAAGGAAAAAAGTAAAAATATCCCTAGTAAACACAGATTTTTTTGAAAATGAATGGGTTCTGTTTTACAGAGTACATTGCTGCTATTTTGTTTTTGAAATTACATTTCAGGATGGAGCATTTATCAAACAATTCATTCTGAAGCACTGAAATTTTCTAATTTCTCCATATTTAGGACTTCCACGAGAACTGCTTTTAATGATTAATGGCCCCAGAAATGGAATATCCCCAGCAACAACAAAATCTACCTCGAAGACAAATCTCTATTTCCATTCTAGAATGCAGGGACTCCTTTTGTTCCTCAGATGTCTTTTTTCCCCCAAGCTTAAAAATTTATTATCAAAAAAACTCCCATAGAATGGCTAAAATTTAAACAAAACAAAACTCTGAGTAATATGTGTTGTGTTGGAAAATGTTAACCAAATAGATTAGTAGTGTAATGGTACTAGGAGTATAAATTTTATGAGCACGTTAGAAACCCATTTGGCAGTAACTATTGAAAACCAACATTTGTATAACCTATGGCTCAAAAAATTCACACCCAGACATATCTAAGAGAAATACATAAATATGTGCACCAAAAAATGTGCACAAGAATGTTCAAAGCAATATTTATAAAGCTTCAAAGTGGAAACATTCAAATCCCTATCGTCAAAAATCCAGAAATAGCAAAATTAAAACGACTAGATCAATAAAATGGTATTTAGTAAGAGTTTATTGTGCATGTAAGAACAGTTTGTGAACTGGGAGCTTTCACATCCAAATCTGATACGAAGCTCAGGGGCATGACATTATAGGATGGCTTATAAAATTAAAATGAGAAAGTTGTTTAACATTTACAGTGATTGGTTATTACAATGGAGGTTTCCAGACAATACGGGATTGGTTAAAAATAATTATCTTATACCACTTGTAGGAAAATAATACAAGTTTCTTTTACAATTATCAGAGACATTTACACTAAATAACCTAAGTTAAGTTTTGCTTATGTTTAAGAAATAACCTATATTTAGTTTTGCTTATGTGGCTAAAATGGTTTTGTCAGGGAATTCTCAGATCTGACCTCCATTTTGTATTTAATTTTAACACTATTGGGAGTAGAATGGATTAAAACAATAACTGAGGTTTATTCCTACAATTAAACATGATTCTGAAATATAAAAGAATATCATAGATGAATCTTCCAAAATAAGTTTGCCTGAATAAAGTCAGACACAAAAGAGAACATATTGAGATTACTACATTTATAAAATATTTAAAATATGAGATTACTACATTTATAAAATGTTCAAAATATTTATCAAATGTACTGGAGGGAGGTAATGACAGAAAATGGGCAAGTCAACACATAAAGTCTGAGTAGAAATATGTCCACAGGTATTTTAATTTTGTAACAATTATTTGAACTGTATACTTTTCCATATGTGTACTTTACGATCTTTATGTCATATGTAAATAAAAAGAGCTTTTGAACATATGATATAATCTCTACTAGACATATAAGTCTCTTGTAATAGAGTTTCTTATTATTCTTAATATAGCTGTGAGACAAGTATTAACAGGAAAGTGTCAGTGAGACAATCTATTGTTTAGAAGGAGGAAAAAGGCATTAAGGTTCGTTAAGAGTAAAAAAAATAAAATAAAATCATCATAAAGTGGTCAGTTCAGCTTATTTATTATACTTGTGTCATAATGAGGAAAACTATGCAAATAAAACACATAGCCAATAAAGAGATTCCATACATAATTTAGTAAATTATACATTTATGGAAGGATGGGGGAATATAAGTTTTTTTGGTTTTTTTCCCCATCATTTCAGATAAAAGTACTTGTTAAAAGCCTCCTATTTTTTTGTACCTATTCTAGATGCTAGAGGTATGACAGTTTTAAAAAGTGGCTTTATCCTGTATCTCAATCCCTGGATATGCCACAGTCATATCTTATAGATGTCACCTATGTCCTAGTGCCCTATTTTCTGTTTTTGTCTTTCTGGACTTCATGATGGTTGTACCTTGGATATGGAAACACTTTTTTTTTAATAATAAATACCCCTGCTTTTAAGACTTGTTTTTCTCCACTGATGAAAGTCTTTTCTCCTCCACTAACTGGGCACCTCTTCTTTATATTTCCTTGAGGGAAAAAATCTCTCCTATTACTAAATCATCCCCTTCAATGAACTAAGATTACATGGATCTAGGTCCAGAATCTCTAATGAAAACACATCCAAGGTAAGCAGGCTGGGCTCTGACAGAGTCCCTCTATATCCCCATCAGCATAGGATGGTTTTCTAAGTCCATAGACCCTGGATCATCACTGTTTGTGCACTGTTCCAAGCTGTTAACTCCTATCTAATCCTCCTGTGTAAGGAGGCCCAATCCTTCAAAGTAAAGATGAGAGCAGGGAGGACTTTCTGAGTTAAAGGCTACCTAGATTGCTCTGCGCCCCATTTGGAGTATTGGGAGGGGGAACATCCATGTTTTCCCGACTTTGCATTTCTAATACCTGAGCTTTCACTTACGAAAAGTAGTACATGAGAGGCCTAATGAGAAAATCTGGTCACACAACTATGTGATGGATTAGTAAACATTACATCCACTTAAGCCTTCCCAATGCAGGAGAAGCAAGAGGACAAGACTTGAAAGATCTCCCTTGGCTTACAGGTTCCAGTTAACACATAAGTCATATTCCTCCTCTGTATGATGGCATCTTTTTATGTGGAAAACCCCACCCAAACTTTTCTTCATTCCTTCTCCAAGGTGCAACTAACTAGGTAATACAAAGCCATTGTTCACATTACACTTTTATTTTCATGAAGTTTTCCTCATTATAATTTCATTATCACCAAATGGGGTTTCTATTACCAAGACATTGAGCAGTGGAATATAGGAGCCTTAGCCCAGTCTCTGTTTCTATCAGGTAGTTTAATTCTATCAAATAAACTAGGATCTTGACAACCTACACTTGTATAGTTAAAATAATTCGAGCTACTCCACACCTCTGCCTATTTTCTCCCTTCACAGTCTCATTCATTGTCTCATACTCTCTTTCTAAGTCTCTATCTCTCTCAGCTCTCCACCCTCCCCTTTACCCCCTCCCTGTCTCTTTCTGTCTTCTTGACCTGCAACAGGTTTCCCAGAAAGTGTTCCTTTAAATCTTTCTATTTCTACTGGGTTAACATGATGGCTTTCCGTCTTCCTATTGCTTTATTCCTCTTTTACAAATAGTTCACTTTTAGCAACAGGAATTTTATATCATATTCTATTCCTAAATTATTACTTACTTTTAATATGAAATTTATATCTTGAAACAGACCATGTAAAAAGCAAATGTGTACTTTAAAATCAAATATGTTTTTTTTACTGAAGTATAGTTGATTTAAAATATTATATTAGTTTCAGGTATACAGCATAGTAATTCAGTATTTTTACAGATTGTTATTATAAGCTAATGGCTATAATGCCCTGTGCCATATAATATATCCTTGTTGCTTATAATCCCATATCCCTAATTTGCCCCTCCCCCTTCCCTCTCCCTTTTGGTAACCAAATATGTTTTTTAAAATGGGTAATTATATTCAATCATGGAGTGGTTTAAAAGAACATATTCAAATTGAATAAAACAAATTTAAAGTTAAAAAAACAAATTCAGTCAAACTAGATGCAGAGTTCTGGCTCACATTAGCTTTGGGTTTATGTCTGTCTATAATTGTGACTCATTGCATGCAAATGAATGTCATCCAGTTGGGGATGCCCAACTGTACTGGCATTCTCAGGCAATGCTATTCTTTTCCATGAAAGTAATTTTCCATATCTCTACTAGAATTAAGCACAACATTCCATGTGAATTTAGAGGAAATGTTCATTTAATTCAAGCTAAGGTTGAGTTGGAGACTACCATTATAGAAATTGCAGAATTAACTGGGTCTTTCCTCACTATAATGGTGAAATGGTGAATGTGTTTTCTGGGAAACCCTACCACTAAATATACTGATGGGACTATTTCACCATAACCAAGCAAGTATGACCATAGCTAGTTTCAACACATGAAAGAAGATTCAAAAATGTATGAACAATCCGGTTTTTCTCCTCTGCTTATGGATTTCATAAGAATATTATTATTAACTCTTCCAAAACATAATGATTTCATAAAAAGAGATTTCAATTACTACACCTTATTATAAGACCATGTATCTTCATCACGCTTGTAAGCTAGCCCCAAAACACACATCAGTGTATAACAGTCCCTATAATGAAGAATAGTGAAAGTAAAGGTATTACATTTTTTTAAAGTTAAAAATTTTTTTTATCTTAGAGTAAACTAGTATGACTTTCAGATTAAATGCTAAGACAAAATAGAGAATAGAATCAAAATAGGGTAATAGAAACTGTCAATTGACAGTTCTTGTTAATTAAAGTTTTCATGTTCCTTGAAAATGTTTTCTTCATGTTCCTTAAAATGTAGTCTAAGTTTTGAAATCTATTAACAACTAAATTAGTATGTCCAGAAAATTTATTTATTTCTAATATAATACACTGTATTTTTTCCTGCTAGTCAAAATTAAAAATCCAATGGACATTTTTCTCTGGTATTCATTGCAAATTTTTTTCTTTAAATTTAGAAGTATTTAGGGATTTTAATTATTGTAACTCTTAAGGAATATTAAATAATGAAATCATAGCCAGATGAAGAAATTATAATTATCCAATTATATAATTTCTAAAATTGCTACAGAACTATTTAGTAATATGTTTAAGGACCCAGAAAAGAGGCAAAGTAAATTGCAGGGATGATATTTATATTACAAGAATTAACAACATTGCCTTTCAACTTTATTTTCTATAACCAACACAATTTAGGATTATTTTAAAAATGTTTTTAATCTCCTTGATTTGGTAGTAAGATCTTGCAGTTAATTCTGAATGATTTTCATACTTGAATCCTACTCCACCCCTTGCCACAATTGCAAGTTTTCTATCTTAGAGGATGTGTACATAAAGGTTAATTGCTAAATAAAAAAATGAAACTTATTTGCACTTAGGAAAGCAACTATGTCCCATCTGACAGCAGATACTTTGGTAATTTCCTTTGAACAAGTATTTTAGACCAGAGAGTGAAAGTGAGCCTATCTGTCACTCCCCTGGTTACAGGCATATAAACAGGAAGAATGAAAATATTGGATTCGAGCTACCTTCAAATCTACCTATTTTTAGATATCCTCTTGCTACAGTTTTCTAATTCAATTCTAGTCAGAGAATAGACTATGACTGATTTCAGTACTTTAGAATGTATTGATACTGGTTTTATGGTGCAGCCAGTGTTATTATTTTGTTTATATTCAAAGTGCACTTGAAAAAATGTGTATATTACAGTTGGTGGGAGTTGTGTTAAAGTGTCAATTAGGTCACATTATTTAAGGATATTGTTCAAATCTTTTATATTCTTAATTGTATAGTATACATATGTATGTATCATATATATACATACATACACATGCACATTTGTGTATGTGTGTGAATCTGGGTGCTCTATCAATTAATGAGAATGTTAAAATTACCAACTATAATTCTAGATTTGTATCTGTAGATGTTTAGATCTCAAAATTAGCTTTAAGTATTTTGAAGCTCTGTTATTAGATACATACTTTCTAAGGATTGTTTTGTCTTATTGATGAGTTAAACTTTTTGTCATGATGGAACATTCACTTTATCTCATAATTTACCTCACCTTTAATTATGCTTTTCTAATATTAATATAACTGCCCAGCTTTATTATGATACCATTTACATGGTATGTACATCTTTTCTCATCATTTCACTTTTAAGTCATCTCTGCTTTTATCTTTGCATTTCATCTGTTGGAAACATATATTTAGGACTTGGTGTTATTAAAAATATCTAATCAAGATAAAATTAGTCTTTAATAGTTTACCTCAATTACATTTAATGTGATTTTGGATATGGCTGGGTTTTAGGGTATTATCTTCCTATTTACTTTTGTATGGCTCATCTCTTTTGTTTCTTCTTTCCTGCCTTCATTTGGATTAACTGAATAATTTTAGTATTTCCTTCTGTGTCTTCTATTGGCTTTTTAGCTACATCTCGTTTATTGATATCACTATTTTTATTATTTCAGTGCTAGTTGTTGCTCTAGGAACTACAATGAGAAACCTATCTTATTACCATCTGGTAAATAAATTTACCTACTTTGGAGGATTAATTAATCAATTCCCAAATATTTTATGGCCAGTATTTTTCCAATGTTGTTTTCAGTATCAGTGTGTAACTATTAGCCCATATCAGGTGAATGCATTCAATAATTTACACATGTAAACTCAATTGAAAGGAATCTTCTCTGAAGTTAATTGTGCTTTTGTCAGCTTTTTATATTCTGGAAAAGCACAAGGTGAAGCTATTGACTTTTCCCAAGCCGGTGTCTTCTGCAACATAATGAGAAACAATGACCTATGTCCACAAAATTTTTACAAAGAAAATATTCTCTTAGATTTTAATTTACTGTGCTCTGGTTGTTACAACACCATTCAGGTGGTAGCACATGACTTTGTATTCAACAGCTGATTTAATTTTCTGCTACAGAGGGGGAAAAAAAAGAATAAAGAAAAGAGATTTTGTTAAATATTGTTCAGTATTTACTGTTGCCATTAAATCTTCCTGACTCGTAGGTACATTTCAGAAGAACCCTGTTTTGAGCTGTCTTCTATTGCCCCAAAGGACATTTATTTCCCTTTCAGAGTCCAAAGAACAAGACCTGTCTTTACTTTCTTTACTCCATGAGGACCTCCTAACTGAAGGAAAGGAATTTCTGGTTTTACTCATTTTATGTTCTCTGTGAAACATATTGTAACACTGAAATGTGATCCTTTTCTTACTATAAATGCTTTTGTTTCAATTAAGCTAAAATAGCCACCACTGTGCAAAAGTTTTGTAGTTCTTTTGTCCCCAAAAGCAGTTCTTGTTTACTTACTCACTTGCTCTTAAAACAAATTCCAATATGGTAGAGATTTCTTGCAGGCCCTTAATTATTTCTCTCTAAAAACAAGAATTTTCAGGGCTTACCACTGCATTGAGAATAAATGTTTATCAAAGACAAACTTACCAGTGTCAGAGAAAAAGGAACTAATCAGTTACCAAGAATGAGCAAATGTGTCCCTGCTCCTTTCTTCTAGTTAACTATAGCTGTGTAGACTTTATCCATGGCTGTAACAAGGATCATGACATTATATAGAAAAAGACAGAGTACAGAAATGATGGCTGACCTATCTTCTAAATAAAAATTACAAGAATTTTGTTTAAGCGCACTCTTTTCACTTGCCAGCAGCATGAATAGAAAAAGAAAATGGAGGGGATACATAAGTTATTCTAATGGGCCAGATTTTGTAGAGGTCTGCTTATTACAATTAATTTGGATATATCCTCTCTCTCAAATATATCAATAAATATGGAGCCAAGGTGAGTTAATTACCTGGTTTTCTTATATGTTTATAAATTAGAAAAAGCAGGTGATATTGATGGAAGGAAAGAGAACTAATAAAAGAACATTATGCCTTTTCTAAGCTCACTACTGTTTTCTCCTTTTTTTTTCAAAATACATTAGTCTGAAAATAATTGCTGATCCATATTTTTATACAAGTTCATTCACCCCCTTTTTTTGCAGAATCACAGAAATACAAAATTAGTTCATAGTGGAAATAAAAGCTCCCAACACTACAAACACTTGAGTATTTGGAAAAGATAACCTAGGCAGTAATAACAATAGAAAAACACAGTGAAAATGTCTTGGCCATGTCCTTTTTTTTTTTTTCATTTAATTTCCTTCCTTTTTATGGCTGAGTAATATTCCATTGTATATATGTACCACATCTTCTTCTTTTTTTTTTTAAATTCACGCTGTCTCGGCGCATGTATGTGTCACCGGCTCTTTTTTTTTTTTAAATTTTATTTATTTATTTATGGCTGTGTTGGGTCTTCGTTTCTGTGTGAGGACTTTCTCTAGTTGTGGCAAGTGGGGGCCACTCCTCATCGCGGTGCACGGGCCTCTCACTACCACGGCCTCTCTTGTTGTGGAACACAGGCTCCAGACGCGTAGGCTCAGTAATTGTGGCTCACGGGGCCAGCTGCTCCGTGGCATGTGGGATCTTCCCAGACCAGGGCTGAAACCCGTGTGCCCTACATTGGCAAGTGGACTCTCAACCACTGCGCCACCAGGGAAGCCACTACCACATCTTCTTTATCCATTCATCTGTCAATGGACATTTAGGTTGCTTCCATGTCCTTGGGCCATGTCCTTTACACTATGATGTTCATGCTGTGGGATATATGATCACCTATAACATTAATACTTATGGGAGAAAATCAAGTCCATGTCTCTATTTTTTTTTTAATGTCTCTATTTAAGATTGTGGTGGTGGTTGGGTGAGAGAGAACTATACAGTTTTCTTCAAAGACATACCAATACCCTCAAAACAATTCTCACTACCTTTAACTGGCATCCCACTCCTAAACTCTATAATATGTTTCAGGCTTTTCTTTATAAAAGCTACTAATTTTTAGAACAGAATATTTTTACTACATTACTAATTTACTACATTTTTTTATCTTGAATGATCATGAGTCATTATTGGAAATACACCCAGACACCAAGAATTGGCTGATTATTTGTGCCATTAATACTCCCTTGGCAAAAATCCCAGCTTCTTTCTGCTAATAGTACTGCAAAGCAATATAACCTAATGCCAAGTGGAATGGGAGGGTGGCACCACTGTTCACAAATTATCTTACTGTAAGATGCACAAACACACACATACACATTCAGAGAAATGTGCAAAGTTGTCTTTGAATTCAGGATTTTAATGAAGCTTGCAAATTTTGCAAGTTCCACAAAAGAATGAGTTTTAAGGAAATAGTTATGCCACCCTGTTTATCCTGTTCTATGCATCACCCCAGCTCCTCAAAAGCCATGAAATCTTTAACCTTCAGTGGGATGCCATTAGCATGGGTGCTCCTTTTCCAAGGGGTCTTCAGAAAAGCAAATTTCCCTTTTTTTGGACCCTTCTGGTCCCATTTTAATACTTTGTTCTTCCTCTCCATTGAGTGAATCTCTTCTAAATCATCAAATATGATTTATTATTCATTGATTCAATCTTCAAGTCTTTCAATTCTATTATAGTTTTAAGGTGCCACGATTGAACTCCTTAATTTTTTCCTAGTCCCAGGCTAAGGGAGCCTCAGAGATTGCCTCCATCCTTCCTCAGGTTATGAAATGTCCCTTTTCTGTATTCTAGTTTTGATATGTTAAGACCCCAGGAAGTATAGAAGGATGAGAAAACCACCATACTTGTGCAAGAATCTGCACAACAATATTCTTTGTGATGAACCTAGTGGAATGGAGGCATGAATATCAAAATTACTGTCAGGCAATTGTCCACCTTGGGGAAGTGGCAAAAAAGTATTTCCGTAGAGAAGTACTATTTTAATATTGATGGAAACACACTACCAGAGTAAATATAGAAATGTGACTCAGAAGCAAGAAAATATCAAGTTTTTCTAGGTGACTAGTTGACTCAAGCAGACTTTTTCATTTTTTTGAAACAAAATTAAATGTTTTCTTTGTACCTACTAGGTAACAATTGCTTCATAAAATAAACTGGAGATTTAAAGGTTAAAAGACATGAGTCATCTACTGAAGGAGTGAAAAGTCTGACTATTCTTGTTAGGGTTCAGTTCATCTAGGAGAGAAAGAGAGAGAGGGAGAGAGAAAGGTGTGTTGCCAATTACAATATTCTTATTTGCCATTCTTTTTATGTTTATTCCATGCAAAGAATCATTGGTTTGTTTATCTTTGAGATAGCCAGAAAATTTGAGATCACCACTTTAGTTTACTGTTGCAGTAAATAAATGATGGCATTTACTACCTTATATCTAAATAGAGATAATAGTCATCATGTTTTAAGATCTTGGACTTGAAGCTAGTCACAATGAATTCAAATCCTGACTCTGACACCTGTGTCACCTTGGGTAGATCACTAACTGCACAATGAATTTTATTCACCTGCACAATGGTGATTATAATAGTACCTACCTACAGAGCTGTTACAGAGGTTAAAGCTGGTTGTATAAAATGCTCTGTATTTAAGTCTTCTGGTTTTTCTCCTCCAGTCATTTCAAGATGAGGGTATATGAGAATGCCATCCATGGAGGGCTCGAGGGTTTCATAAATGAAATATTTTCTGCTGATAGAATTTATCTTAAACTTAGTATGTACACAAGAGGATTTATTATTTGGATACCTTACCTATGGTTTCTAGCTAAGAGATTTTAAGATTATATATATATAAATTTTCTGGACAGATACCAGAGAAAGGATAGTATGATAGAACCTAAATGTATGTAATAAAGCCTATAATAGTGTAATGCCATTGTTTTGTTTTGCTCGGTAACAAATGAATTAATCATTTACATATTTAAGTACGTATACTGTGTAGTGGGTTTTTTAAAAAATCATTTCACATGAAGGAGACTTCTAGAATGGGAAAAATGATATAGATTGAAATGACTCAACATGTGAGAAATGTGCATAAGTCAGTGTGCTGTAGTAGGAAAGATTTTATCTCTGTATGTCTGAGATTTGGGAGAGAGATGATCAGAAACTTATATGAAGCCTTAATAATGTATTTTAGATAAGAGTAGGGAAAAAATAAATGGAAGCTTTCATTTAAATAGTGAATTACCTTGTTATAGACATATTATCACCAATGAGAATGAGTTGTCTGTTTTCAGAATTTTCTGTAAAGTACATAAATGAATATGTGCAAGATTTTCTCTTTTGGAAAGTGAGAAAAAAGTTGTATTTAAGATTGTCAAGTTCCTTTTTAGTGACCTTTCTTATATTCTCTTTTCCATTTAGCTTTTGTGTTTTTTTGGAAAAGAAAAAAAGCTAGAATGTTGCAGGTGGGCAGAGGATTTAAATTCTCATCCTGGCTCTTACAAGCAGTGTGACATTGAGAAAGTTATTTCAACTCTCTCTGAGCCATGGACTCCTCATCTGCTCAAATAATGATAAATAGAATATATTAACATGGTTTGACTGTGATAAATGGACACACACACACACACACACAGAGTACTGTGTCAGTGATAGATACTCATTTAATTTAAGTAAGCATAATCTCTAAGCCCAACACAAATATGTTTGTATTTATGAACTTTGATACTCAGATGCTTATAAACATTAAAAAATAGTTTCAACATACATGACCTATAAAACCATTTATATATAATGGAAAAATAGATCTGTGTATTAAAAGTTAAACATGAGTATAAATTTTTAATTGTCATTACCAGGAGTCTGTTTGAGTGTCTCAGTTCAGTTTTGCATTAGAGAATTTACCTGAGTGATAACATTTGAAACACAGTGTGTTGATCTGATTAAATTCTGCTTGCATAAGATTAAACTTGACTGGAACTGGCATTAGCTGTTTTCACCTTTCTTTTCACTGTCCTTTTGACAGAACTGTTCCCAAAGTGACACTGATGTCCTCTACTTTGTTTCTGGTCCAGAGATCTGAAATATTCTACTGGTTTTGAAATATTCTATTGTGTATTTTTAAAATAGAAAGCTCTGGTTTTGTGAAAACATAGGATGAAATTTTAAATTATACCTATTCTTGATATAATAACTTCTTGATAAATTAGCTAATTAAGAAGCAGGTTAAATTTCTATTTTTATAGCTATGAAGTAATTCGAAGAGTATTGGACACAATATTTACATTGTACATTTTCTTTGAAATTAATATGCCCTGAAGTTTTATAAGACAATTATCAGTCATTATTTCAAATTTCCTCAAATAAGGACTTATTTTAAATTTTAGATGTTGAGGTATCTGAATGTATTTCTGTTACTTTAGATTTTTAACAAGAACAATTTTTAAATAAGCCATTAAATAATTCAGTAATTTCCATTTATTCTTATGAATTAATGTTCATGACTAATCTGTTAGATTAGAAAGAAAATTTGTATACGTTATTAGAAAAATGTCATATGCTCATGCCTAAAAGTAATTCTTGGATGACTTTTTGTGTTCTATTAATATTAGCACATTAATGACACTCAATGAATGATTAGTTTAAATCTTAAAAACACTCTGATTTATATTTATTTTTCTTTATTTCTTAAAGAACTACATTTAAGCAATATATTTAAATAATATATCATTATATATAATAGCTAATATATATAATATATATTAGATGTGTACATATAATTTGTAGTATATATAATTATATCTATCTAATATATTTAAGCTATAATATATATATCTTTCATATATATATTAGATGGGTACATATAACATATTTGTATGTATTTTGTGCATATACATTAGGGAATTCAGCCATTCTTACTTCCTACCCACAATATTGCTTTTATCTTGAATATGGTGAATAATATATCATATTATATTTAAATAAATTTTCTTTATAGCTTAATGTTCTATATTTATCATTTTCCTGGATTTTAATGTTTCCAAATTTAATGTAATTAACATTTTATAATGCCTCATTTATATTGGGACACTCTATATGACAAGATAAATTTTTCATACACAATTCTGTCTAAAATATGGCATCACACTCTTGGGGGAGTATGTTGATAAATTATATATTTTAATACTGTGCATGTGTTTCTTTATTGAAACACAACTCTGTACTGTTAGGTATGTTTAGCTAAATAATAACTGCCATGATTTATGGAAACCAACTGCAAAAAATTGAATTTTATTATGCAAATATAGAAAAAATAACTAAATGTTATTAACATGGTCCTTTCTGTGAGAAATGATAATTATATATGTTTTAGCAAATTTATGTTTACAGAGACTGAGAAAAAGTAATTTAAACATACTTTCAGAAATTTTATGTTAATTGATATTCTTTGAATACATTTGTATCATATTTTAGATCATCCAACTGACCTTTTGAAAATGAAGCAGATTGATTAAGGAGACCAGAATTTCATAGGATAGATAGGATAGAGTAATAGCAGATGGATAAGACATTTTTGTGATTGATGGAAAGAATAGTAATCAAAGGCACATGTAAAAACTTATTTTTCTTATCTCTGATGCAGAAAATGGCCTAATCTATCTAATGACAAGCTCAAGTAGAGTCAACATCTGTTTGACCTTCAGATATATTCCTAGAGTGAACAAATAGTCAGCCTTGCAGGATATGTGGCAAGTTTTATACCTTGGTGTGAAATGACCTTGGAAAAGGAGATGTGTTCTCTATTTTCAAATTATGTAAAAAGAGTGGGAGAAAGGGTGAGTCATTATATTGGTTAATTAGGATGTTAGCTATAAATAAATAATACATGTAATTTAAAATTCAGTGTATACATAAGAAGTAAAGAGATAAATGTTAAAACTTTGTTGCAGTACAGATGACAAAGTTTTGGCATTTATACTATACAAAGAACACTTAAATAGTGACAAGAAGGAAGGAACTAAATCTAATAGGGAATTGGACAAGATATATTAAGAGAACTTTTACTGTAAAACAAAACCAAATAGTCAACACAAACTTGGAACCATAGTCAAACTTACTGATAATAGGGATACAAATTAGAGCAATCATGACCTATTACTTAATATTAACCAAACTAACATATCATAATACACCTCTATATAATATCTATTTTTGGCAGGGGTGAGGGGGAAAGTGTTCTTATACCTTGCTGGGTGAAGGGTGAAGAGTTAGTAGCTGTTTTAGAAAGCAATTTGGAAAATTTACTAAAACTAAAAATACAACAACTCATCAATCTCATTCTGGAGAATGTACAACAATTTTTTTTTTACCAGGATACATACATTGGAGAATTTATTGAAACTTTTTTTTTCATAAAGGCACAAAACATAATCAATATGGGAAAATCTGTGATAAAGTATCACTTATTTTCCAAGGACTATTATGTAGTCATTAAGCAGCCTGGTTTATTACTAGTCATTATTATTAATAGGGCACTTGGGAGTATTTTCATAATGTACTGAATATTTCTGGATGAGAAAAGCAGGCTTTAGAAAAGTGTGTCTGCATCCTAGTTTTTGAAAACTTAATGGAATGTCTAAGAAATGGCCCTTTATCTTTACCTCTGAGCACAGCAGCTCTTGGTGTATGAACACTGGATGGTATTGAGAACACAGCTCAGCTTGCAGTATTTTTCCATTCTGGATGATATGAAAGGTAGAGGCAGAAAGAGGAAGTTGGTTTGGATCTATTCTAGTCTATGTTGTGTACTCTCCTGTTAAAAAAAAAAACCCAAAATTTATACCATACGTTCTTCTATAAGGTATTACTAGTTTTCAGAAATAACGTTGGCTCTTTTGTAAACTTGACCCTTAATATACTCCTGGAGTGCCTAAGAGAGGAAACTCTCATGGTCACAAAGTCTACTTAAATCAGAATATTCATGTAATGAGAACTGAAATTACCCTGGAAGCTCCTTATGTAGATTTTCAGACTATGCATTATTTCAGTTTAGATCATTTGTGTATTCTAACTTAGTCTCTGGAAAAATACTATGTCAACACAAAAACTAATTATATTATTTTTAAGTGACCAGTCAGAAAATAGTTGCCAACTAATTGTTAGATTGATCTTATTAAGCTTACTTGTCAATTGACTTTGGCAACTGGTCAATACGTGTTCAATTGAGGGAAATAATATAACTGGTTTAGACTGAAAATAGTAGAGGGGAAAAGGTAGTATTAAATGGCACCAAAGCTAAAGTAAAGTGTGTAGACAGAGTGGGATTTCCTGGACCTGGTATACAGTGTTAAAACTATTTCAATACAGGATGTATTAAAAACAAGCATTGAGGGCTTCCCTTGTGGCGCAGTGGTTGAGAGTCCGCCTGCCGATGCAGAGAACACGGGTTCGTGCCCCGGTCTGGGAAGATCCCACATGCCGCGGAGAGGCTGGGCCCGTGAGCCATGGCCGCTGAGACTGCGCATCCGGAGCCTGTGCTCCACAACGGGAGAGGCCACAGCAGTGAGAGGCCCGCATACAGAAAAAAAAAAAAAAAAACAAGCATTGATTGTGACAAATTAATGGATAATATTACATATTAATGTTCCTATGATTAGGCATTCCCAAATAATTGATCACATTTATGTCTCTTAGTCAGCTATGTAATGGAACTAATAGGTTTTTTGTTTGTTTTTTCTTTTTTTAGTATTTATTTATTTGGTTGCACTGGGTCTTAGTTGCAGCAGGCAGGCTCCTTATTTGCGGCAGGCAGCCTCCTTAGTTGTGGCAGGCGGTCTCCTTAGTTGAGGCTCCAGGGCTCCTTAGTTGCGGCTCGCGGGCTTCTTAGTTGTGGCACCCGGGTTCCCTAGTTGCCGCATGTGAACTCTTAGTTGTGTCATGTATGTAGGATCTAGTTCCCTGACCAGGAATCGAACCCTGGCCCACCGCATTGGGAGCACGGAGCCTTATCCACTGTGCCACCAGGGAAGTCCCTTAAAGATTTTTATTTTTTTTGATGCAGACCATTTTTAAAGTCTTTTATTGAATGTGTTATAATATTGCTTCTGTTTTATGTTTTGGTTTTTTGGCCATGAGGCATGTGGGATCTTAGCTCCCCGACCAGGGATTGAACCTGCACCCCCTGCACTGGAAGGCAAAGTCTTGACCACTGGACCGTCAGGGAAGTCCCTGGAAGTAATAGTTTTGACCTCCACTTATTTATTTGATACTTAATAAGTATTCCTATAATTATAAATTTATAATCCCTCTAGTGCCTTATATGAATACATTCTAAAATATAGACTACTTTACATAATATAATGTGAGGCCTTTATTTCTATTGTGAATAGAAACATAACTATAAACATCTTTTGGCAAAAGATAAGCCTAAGTAGATGATATATATGTTACAGAAAATACATTATTTTACTTGAAATTAAGATTTATTTTCTCATTTCATAAAATGATAAGAATACAAAACATCATGAATATGCAATTGCAAAAGAGGCAAGCATTCATTTTATTATTAAAATAATATTTTAAACTGTTATTATCTAATAAAATGGATATTTATCTGTAAAATAGCAGCCTGTGAAAAAGAATGGAATATTTTTCTGTTGTAATTTATTTTTAACCACAATCTTATTCAGACTTTAATTACTAATCTCAAATCTGCATCAGCTATGGTCAGACTTTATTAATTCATAGATTAAATCAAAACAAAGTTGCTGGCAGAGAAAGCAACATGCAAGTGACATAGCTTTAGGCTTTGTGTCCATCAAGTATGTATGATCTTGAATCACTAAATCTCTATATGACAAATCAGCACCATTCCTTGAACCACACAATTGAGAAAAATCACATTTCCAACTGCCCTAGATAATACGACTTTTCTTTTAGAAATCTTATTTCTTACAAAGTGTTGAAGATTTGATTTTTGTCAATAAGAATCTTACTAATAGTCTTTAAACTAATTAGACTACATATATCCATTGTTGTTTGTTGAATTTAATACTAAGATACTATTTAATTTAATAGTAAGATACTAGGATGTTATTAGAATGTTATATTAAATGTTATTAGAATATAACTTCAGAAGTTATGTTCTAGCATATTTGTAGCTTCTCATGGTGCTAGCCACAGTGAGGAAGCTCAATGAATATCTATTATTTATTTGAATGATACGATATCAATTCTAATGTGAAAATTGTTATGTGACATAATATGAGGTCTTAGTCCTCTATACATTTTTTTTTGAACTGGGATATTTTTGAGCCTCTATGCCTTTAATTTCACCTGTTTCTCTAGAAAACATCTGATTACCCAGTAGTTAAAAAGTATTTGAAAAAATTAGTATAAAAATACATCCTTCGGCTTCCCTGGTGGCTCAGTGGTTTAGAGTCCGCCTGCCGATGCAGGGGACGCGGGTTTGTGTCCCGGTCCGGGAAGATCCCACATGCCGCAGAGCGGCTGGGCCCGTGAGCCATGGCTGCTGAGCCTGCGTGTCCGGAGCCTGTGCTCTGCAACGGGAGAGGCCACAGCAGTAAGAGGCCCGCGTACCGCAAAAACAACCCCACCCCCCAAAAAAAAACCATCCTTTTAGAATTACTTTTGAGTATATACTGAGTTTCATTTGCACTCTTATCTTGTTTTTCTTTCCTCAAGTGTTAAATCAAGCAATATTTCCAATTCAGTAGTTCTGTGTAATATTCTTATAAAGAAAATCAAAGAAAGAAATAACCATAGGACTGAAAGAGAAAAAAATGTCAATTTCATTTTTATTTTCCATTGAAGTACCACATTTTCTGTGACTGAAAAAAAATAATTGGAGAAACTGTCCTTTCTTTATAAAGACTTTGTGTTTAAAATATATAGATAGAATCATTGAAAATGCTCATTTTACTCTTATCTATCAATATTACCCAGACATTTAAGTCTTATCCAGTTTCTCTCTCTTAAAATATTAAACAGGTATTAAGGTATTTATTCTAGCTTGAAGGTTCACTTTGGTGAGATAAAAGCCATTTTTT